>NC_090185.1:36805169-37163919 GCF_024679245.1 Pseudorasbora parva | reverse complement strand
CGAAAGTCTGCCCCAACGTCCGAACCGAAGTTCATATTTGATTTGATACATTTGGTAAGTGTTTTGGTTTCACATTGCAATCATGCGAGCCGCTAGGCTAGCACACTAAAACATTTTACATGGATACTTGCGTCCTGTAAGTTATATTCATCTATCTGGGCTGCATTTTGACATTGATTGGCTTAACTGACGTGTGTCTGATGTCAGCGTGTTGTCATTCGGCGGATAACTTTGACGAGACTGAAAGAACAGACACATTTGGTGCCACTAATGCACGTGGCACATTGCTTCCCCATTAAATTCTAATCGTTTAAATTCGAAATGGACATTTAAGGTTCTATACAATTTCTCATGTTGTAAGCCTGCTGAATCTTAGTTCATTCATGAGACATATTAATAGCAATGTAAAAATGAAACATTGACATAAACAGGAACTGCCTGTAAATGGTCTGAAAGTCACGTTCGTTCTTGAACGAATCTTCTAGGTGATCGAATCACTCATTCGTGTGGTCTATTGTCTCATTTAGTTCACCAAAAACAAATCCTCCCTCCAAAAACAGCGTGGAGCCATTGGCAACGAGCGCATGCGCAGCCCCGGACTCTTTCATTCTGTCAAAGAATGACAAACCTCGAGCCAATAGCGTTCAAGTATGAGATGTGACGGATCATTTGTTCATTGATTCAACAAATCACATACGCCCTTTACTGACTGAGATGCTTTGAGTCTGACTCTGAACAGGAGATCTTAGCAAACGAATTGAACAAACTGGTGCACGTTGTTCGTGAAACGAGTGACTTAAACGAAGTGAACCAGTCGTTGAACCAGTCATTGAACATACCAAAGCAAAAAGTTGGAGCTCGGCTCGTGTAGGTAGCATATTGCAGCAAAGAGCGAAATATACACCTTACCATTGTAATGAAAACAGTGTAACAACACAGACTGATGGTTAAATTATTACCTCACAAATTGAAGTGAGTCCGTACTATTTTGTTTCTATGTTTTAACAGTTTCTTCTTTTAAATTCAACGACCTCATTACGTTTGAGTCATATCATGCTCTTCTCGAACGTCAGAAATCCGGACCAAACTGTAAAATGTATTTTAGAGAACCCCGTTTTTTTAAATATAACATCAATACCTTACGTAAGCTGCACTGTTTCAAGTCATCTCATATTCTGGGGAGAGAAAACGTATATCATGATTCTGTAAACCTCAAGGCCATGATTTCATTAAATAAACGTGAGCTTCACGTTTCAGAGGATTTTACAGCCTGCACACTACAATGCTTAAGACTGTTTAAGTTCAGAGCAGTGTGCGGTCAATGAATACCGTGGATTATAATGCTAGGCAAATTCTCATGACCAATGTGTACGCCTTGACCCAGAACTGTCGTAGAATCATGAAAATAAAGAGCGTGAAGGTGAAAAGTCCGTATTTCACACGTTTAATGATAGGTACACAGACACACGCTGCCTCATGAGGGATTCACTCTTTCACAGCATCTCAAATAAAAGTAATCAAATATTATCACTAGAAGGTAGAGCAAGACGTATCATCTACCGTTGCTGCCATCACACTGAAGATACCGCTATTCTACGTCATCAACACGTAGTGCACGTCATAAGTCAAGTGATCAATTTCTTAAAGGGGCCACTACACAATAATGTGATGTACGCAAAAACAGGTTTTGGACATTCCAAATGATAGTCTTCACGGTTGGCCAGTAGCTTTAAATGTGTCATTATATTTAAACTGCAAACACATGAGAGGAGTCTCTGCATTAAAGACCCACACATGGCAATCAACGTGCAGCTATCCGATGCGGTAGGAAATTAAACTGAATGTGTAGGATTTTAACTGTGACAAATCTGACGCCGATTGTCAGGGCAGTTAAACGGTGATGATGGGATGCATGTAACTAAGCGACAGAGTTGTTTAAAAAATGAAGTAGTATGTCCCAAAGCTTGCGCACTTTTCTGCTACACACTTGAAAGAATGTACTTTTCTTCACAAAAAGATTACATACTTTTAGGTCGTAGTAAAAGTAGGCGAATTGGGACGCAGGCAGTATCTCCCTCATATGGATCTGAAGGAACATCCCGCAATAATCAAACATACATTTCAAAATAAGAGTCCCACTTGGATACACAATTTGTTTCTCCATTTGTTCATCTAACCTTTTCTCCTCTGTTGCAGAAGTGCCGTTCCTTCCGTTCCGGCAGAAGCTAAATTTCTCTGGCTTAATTTCTCCCCTGTTGCAGCAGTGCTGTTCCCTCTGCTCCCGCAGGAGCTCTGCCTTTCTAGCTAATTTCTCCCCAGGCGCAGCAGTGCTGTTCCCTCTGCTCCCGCAGGAGCTCAGCTTCTCTGGCTAATTTCTCCCCTGCCACAGCAATGCTGTTCCCTCTGCTCCCGCTGGAGCTCAGCCTCTCTGACTAATTTCTCCACTGCCACAGCAATGCTGTTCCCTCTGCTCCCGCTGGAGCTCAGCCTCTCTGACTAACTTCTTCACTGCCACAGCAGTGCTGTTTCCTCTTGCTCCCACTGGAGCTCAGTCTCTCTGGCTAATTTCTCCACTGCCGCAGCAATGCTGTTTCCTCTACTCCCGCTGGAGCTCAGCCTCTCTGACTAACTTCTTCACTGCCACAGCAGTGCTGTTTCCTCTGCTCCCACTGGAGCTCAGCCTCTCTGGCTAATTTCTCCACTGCCGCAGCAGTGCTGTTTCCTCTACTCCCGCTGGAGCTCAGCCTCTCTGGCTAATTTCTCTACTGCCTCAACAATGCTCTTCCCTCCCAGAACCTTCCAATCCTACGTAACCACTTGGAAATTTTCAAAGCATTTCATTTTCTCTTATGCTGTACATATTTTCCCTCCTTTGAATCACCTCACTCAATTCCTACCTTAATACTGTAAAGGGCCTCCAAGTTGGTTCTATCAAAGGCTACTTGAGCAGTGTCCAATTTTTTCACAACTGATTTACCGCCCCCCCTCCCCAGAGAATTCACAAACCTTTCTCCTGATCAGAAGGTTTCAGCAATCACAGCCCATCCACCCTGACAGCAGATAACCCATAACACTACATATACTCACAAATGCATTCATACCTTTCTTTGCAGGCTATCAGCCCCTTTACACAGCCTATACACTAGATACGATGTCTATCTTAGCCTTTTTCAGCTTCCTTAGATGCTCAGAAATCACGATCACCTCCAAATTCGACCAAAGTCCACCCCACCATCTCAGACCTATCAGTATTTGATGATGAAACAATATCATACTTTAAAAAAAAAAAACTATACTCTATCTATCTATTCTCTTTTTCCATCCAGCGAAGCTCACCCATTCAATACAGCGAGTTTGATCTCCTGTTGCATTCCGCAAGAGCTCTCCTGGACAATGGCTAATGCCCCATTCTTTCCTCTCCTCCTTCGTCTGGCGAGGCTCACTCATCCGGCGCCCTAAGCTTGATCTCCCATCGGATGCTGTGAAACCCTCTAGGCCAGCACTCTTCCTTCTCTTTCTCTGACTGGTAAAGGATTCCCTTTCCAATGCCTTGAGAATTGTTCTCCCATCGGATGCCGTGAGGGCCCTCTAGGTTGCTGTCAATCTTTTTCTTTTTCCATCCAGCGAGGCTCGCTCCTCCAATACAGTGAGTCTTGATCTCCCTTCGGACACTACAGAGCTCTCCAGATCTATGCCTATCCCTTCTCTTTTCACCGTCCAGCGAGGCTTACCCGATACCGTGAGTATTCATCTCCTTTCGGATGCTTGCAAGACCTCTCCTGGACGATCATTTAAGCTTTACCTTCCACCCGTCTGCCAGCGAAGCTTACCCATCAGATACAGTGAGTATTGACCTCCCATCAGATGTCGGCGAGAGCTTCCTGGCCAGGTGTTCAACATCTCCTTCACCGTACCGTTGGCCGATAGGACCCACTCACCCACTCCTCTCTTCCAGGCAGAGGCTGGGTGGGCCCCCTCGGTCAGTCATTTCTTTTAATTGCGTCGTCCCGTCTATCGGTCGGTAGGACTCACCCACCTGACATGAGTATTGATCTCCTCTCAGATAAGGGCTGAGCCTTCCCGATCGGCCATTCCAAACAGCGCGCCCCCTGTCCACCAGCCGGGACGCTCCCGGCTGAGCTGGACGGACTAAATCATGTGCTCCCCTTTCTTTCGACCGGTAGTTTTTTTTCCATCTGATACAGTGAGCGTTGGCCTCCCATCAGATGTTGAAAAAGGCCTTCCCAGTCGGTCACACTAAATTCTGACCACTCCATATCTACCAGCCAGTAGGGCCCGTCCCGCCAGGTGCTGTGAACTCCCGCCAGAGGCAACACTGGTCCTCCCGGCCAGCTAGTTCCAAACCACCCTGCTTCTCGGTTATTGGCTGGTAGGGTTTTTCCATCTGATACAGTGAGCATTGGCCTCCCATCGGATGTTGAAAGAGCCCTCCCGGCCACGTGTTCTAAACCATCCTGCTTCTCAGCTATCGGCTGGTAGGGTTTTTCCATCTGATACAGTGAGCATTGGCCTCCAATCGGATGTTGAAAGAGCTCTCCCGGCCACGTGTTCTAAACCATCCTGCTTCTCAGCTATCGGCTGGTAGGGTTTTTCCATCTGATACAGTGAGCATTGGCCTCCCATCGGATGTTGAAAGAGCTCTCCCGGCCACGTGTTCTAAACCATCCTGCTTCTCAGCTATCGGCTGGTAGGGTTTTTCCATCTGATACAGTGAGCATTGGCCTCCCATCGGATGTTGAAAGAGCCCTCCCGGCCAGGTGTTCTAAACCATCCTGTTTCCGTTATCGGCCGGTAGGGTTTTTCCATCTGATACAATGAGCATTGGCCTCCCATTGGATGTTGAAAGAGCCCTACCGGCCACGTGTTCTAAACCATCCTGCTTCTCAGCTATTGGCTGGTAGGGTTTTTCCATCTGATACAGTGAGCATTGGCCTCCCATCGGATGTTGAAAGAGCCCTCCCGGCCAGGTGTTCTAAACCATCCTGCTTCTCAGCTATCGGCTGGTAGGGTTTTTCCATCTGATACAAGTGAGCATTGGCCTCCCATCGGATGTTGAAAGAGCCCTCCCGGCCAGGTGTTCTAAACCATCCTGTTTCCGTTATCGGCCGGTAGGGTTTTTCCATCTGATACAATGAGCATTGGCCTCCCATTGGATGTTGAAAGAGCCCTCCCGGCCACGTGTTCTAAACCATCCTGCTTCTCAGCTATCGTCAGCTATCGGCTGGTAGGGTTTTTCCATCTGATACAGTGAGCATTGGCCTCCCATCGGATGTTGAAAGAGCCCTCCCGGCCAGGTGTTCTAAACCATCCTGTTTCCGTTATCGGCCGGTAGGGTTTTTCCATCTGATACAATGAGCATTGGCCTCCCATCGGATGTTGAAAGAGCCCTCTTGGCCACGTGTTCTAAACCATCCTGCTTCTCAGCTATCGGCTGGTAGGGTTTTTCCATCTGATACAGTGAGCATTGGCCTCCCATTGGATGTTGAAAGAGCCCTCCCGGCCAGGTGTTCTGATACTCTGTGTTCGGGCAAAATTTCCGAGCCCTCCCCGGACAGCACGCCAAATACGCATAATCTTTACTCTATTTAATGGATGTAAGTGTGAACTCGTGAAATAGCATATAAAAATGTAGCCTGACGTGGTCAAACTCAATTCTAGTCAGAAAATGAGTCTGATGCTCCATTGGGCTGTGATTATGGGGCGTGTTTCAACCCAACCAGGAAAGACCTCAATTTGACAGACCTACAACCAATCAGAGCAACGGAGCGACGCATTGTCAAATGTCAACAGAGCTCAACTGTACGGGTTTCCTGTATAAGGAAAGGGTTGTTTTCTATGTCCGCAGGTTGAAACGACTATGTGATTTATAGACCCATGAGTATGAATTTTAGCAGGCAACCTTACCAAAATAACACACATTTTACCCCCCCTAACACCTTTTTTTTTCCGAAGATCCCCCGAGAAGCTATTGTTTAGGGCTAGTAGTTGGCGGATTTTGTAGTAAAAACTTGGCAACCCTGTCTGCACGCGCGCTGGAATAAACGATCTTAGCCGGTGTTGTAAAAAAATTAAATAATTTAATGATACACAGAGTACTTACCTAACATGATCATCATTTTTGAGAGAAATAGTGAAGGTGAACACAGATACAAACAAGCTCTCCGTTTAGGATTCGAACAAATATAACCCAAGCCCCTTTGATGACGTGATGATTACGGTACTGTTGATCATCTGTTCGTCATCATCTAAAGCCCGCCCTGATGATTTCATTGGTCAGTTTCTGTTCGGAGATAATTACTCCTCTATGGATCGAGGCCAGACCGAACCGCCTGACCTAAAATTGTGGGCGGGGCTAAGTTCGGCTGGCATCCAGGCTAATAAAAATTTTCATATTACAGCAAAATTGCATGAATTTGAATGGTTTTGAATTGTTTAAAATTAACTAAATATTTTGAATTAACCATTTGGCCCATGGAAATGAATGAATCAACTTTATTAGAAAAAAAAATTCTGAGAAGTATTTTATATAATTTTGTTTTTATAGATACACTCTAAAAAATCCAATTAATAAAATGTTGGAAGAGCAAAAAAATATATGTTGAACTAATTTTCTTACTTGTGCTTAGTTAAGAAGACATATTATTTTAAGTCTGCTGAAATATATTTGAAAAACATTAAATCAATTGATATTTTCAAATCCAGTTAACATTTACAATTGCAAATTTTGACTGGACTAAACGCGAATCCAGTCAATATTTTATAAAAGTCCTAGGCTATAGCTAACACAAAATTTTACACAGAATATTTTACTATTGTAAATAGATTTTTGTTTGTGCTGTTGAAATGGGCTGTTAGAAACATTTGATAATAGCCTATATCAGAACAATATTTGTGAAATTAGATGTATTTTCGATGTTTTGTTTATGATGGTAGCCTATCTGCATTAGGCTATAATGATATGGATCCTACAACACTTACATATTTAATATACATATATAATTCATTAACATATGTAGTTAATTGTGGCATTTAATCTGCCTAATTTTAATGAATACGTACAAGAGCTTGTTTGACTACGCGGAAGGATCTGTATTGCTCGTTTGATTTCGCAGAAGGATATCTGAGGTACTTGTTTGATTTCGCGGAGGGATTGAGATCAAAGCACTTCGCGCATTTACCGGAGAGACAGCAGCAGCTATTTTGAGGGTGCAGTTCACGCGTCAGGTAAGTGTTAATGATTATATTGCAGACAAATATGTCTAACATATTAGGCTTGTGTGGATATTTAACGTTAGAAGCGAAGTAAGAAGTAAATATATACAAGGGAAATGGGCATTATTTAGGCCTAAGTGAAGTCTACGTCAAGTTCACTGGTCATCGATTAAATTATTTACGTTACGTTAATGTGGTCTTTGACCATGTTTAAGTAATACATAATTTTGTTTTAAACTATAATACTATAATGTATTTTAGATTTAATCTCTGCGTGTGTGCTATTGTGTTAGACAAACTTTCTCTCATTAGCTATAGGCCAAGGTGCTGTGGTGATTTTTATACAAGGAAATGTACTGAAACATGTCAAACGTGTAACTTAATGTTGGCCAAATAATGCATGCAATTTAGGGTTACTTTGTTGTGTTAAACGTGATTTTTCGTGTTCCAACTTGTGAAATTGTACCGTAAAGTTATGGGAACAACATAACCACGAATACTATGAAAATGTCGCTCATTTAATCGTCCTCATAAGTGGGACGAATTCTAAACAGCGTAAGAGAAAGAAAGCTAGCCATGTAAGGCTTACGTTGCAATATAGGGTAAAAAAAAATACTTTTAAATTACTTTAGTTTAGTCACACATGCAAGTAAATTCTTAATATTAATAAAATGTATAAAGAATATATATATATATTTTTTTTATAGCATATATATATATTTATTTATTTGTATTAATTGTTATCTTTCTTTCTCCAACAGGGTGTGACCAAGATATCCATTGATGGTTTGTCGTCGCAAAGTTTCTCATCCAAGTAGTGATGTCGTTCATGAACGATTCGTTCATTTTGAACGAATCTTTATTATGACTCGGGACTACCGAGTTTTCTCAGATAGTGATTCGTTCATTTTGTGTTGACCGTGCATGCGCATTACGCAACATATGGCCTCTGAATCTCCGAATGATTAGTTCTTTTGAGTCTCGGGTTTGAGTCTTTCGTTCTTCCTGTTAGTCCCATAGAGTCTATGCTGTCAGTAACGGAAACAGAAAAGATTAGTTCTTTTGATCGAGTCTCGGGTTTGAGTCTTTCGTTCTTCCTGTTAGTCCCATAGAGTCTATGCTGTCAGTAACGGAAACAGAAAAGATTAGTTCTTTTGAGTCTCGAGTTTGAGTCTTTCGTTCTTGCTGTCAGTCACATGCTGTGTGTGTGTGTGTGTGTGTGTGTGTGTGTGTGTACACATACACACACACACACACACACACACACAGTTGATTCAAAATTAGTCTAATTGAATTTGTGATGTTAGACTTGAATAGTCAATATATTTCCCATATTTGTATATGTCTGATATTAACTGAGAATAATATAAAAAATAAAATAAATAACTACGTGCTTTTTACTAAAAAGGTTGTGAACTTGTGTTCTATACGGTGACAAGTCACGTGACAAAAGAACGAACGACTCAAACCCGAGACTCGATCAAAAGAACTAATCTTTTCTGTTTCCGTTACTGACAGCATAGACTCTGGGACTAACAGGAAGAACGAAAGACTCAAACCCGAAAGACTCGTAAGAACTAATCATTTTTGTTTGCGGACCTGTGTCACGCACGGCCCGGGCGGCCCAGCCCCCAGATCTGATCAGAGTCAGGCACAGACGAGTTGACAGCTAACGTCTCGAGGAGCTCGAAGACACGAGAGGCAGAAAACAAACGTGATAAATATGAAGTTGCAAGAGAAAGAATGTTTTGGATCAGGAGGTGAGGTGAACTAACAGAGAAACTGCAATAGCCTGACCCAACAACTAATCAATTAATTAAACATTTCAGTTTCTTATAATTTGGCTTTGGTTGCTGTACCCTATAGTTTATTTGTATGTAGTTTTAAAATGTAATCAACATTTTCATAAGTACTAGATGTGTTGGGCTATTTAACATGTCATTTTGGTGAAATGAACGAAATGACTCGAAATGACACGAAAAAAGATTCGTTCATTTTGCTGAACGAGACTCAAAGATCCGAGTCAGTAAAATGATCCGAACTTCCCACTACTACATCCAAGCCAGTCAGTTCTTCTTAAAGGGATAGTTCACCCAAAAATGAAATTGTCATTTACCCTCATGTTGTTCCAAACCTGTATGAGTTTCTTTGTTCTGCTGAACACAAAATAAGACATTTGTAAGAATGTTTGTAACCAAGCAGACAGACCAACCATTCACTACCATAGTAGGGGGGGGGGGGGGGGGGGGGGGGGGGGGGGGGGAATACTATGTTAGTAAATGGTTGCTAATCTGCTTTGTTACAAACATTCTTCCAAATATCTTATTTTGTGTTCAGCAGAACAAAGAACATTATACAGGATTTGAACAACATGAGGGCGAGTAAATGATGACAGAATTTTCATTTTTGGTGAACTATCCCTTTTCCAGCTGAAACACTGACAAGAAGCAAGAATGCTCCACTGTATCTACTTTGACTATGTGTGTATTTTCAAAACTAAAGGTGGATTAAAGACATTACAGAAAAGTGGCAAGGGCTTTGGTCATTTTTTTATTATTTAAAGAAATTTGAAATTAATTCTTATGAAAATGTATTGTTTGTATGACATGTTATAAATGCAGATGATACAATGTGCTTTAACCTGTTTTTATCCTTGCTATAACATGTAACTAGTTCACCTGCAATTTCTAGTAACAATTAAAACCATTTAAAAATGAAACCCCTAACTAAAACGTTTTCGTTGAATTAATTATAAAAACAGGTTGAGTAAACGTACATTTTAAAGTTGAAGTCAAGTTTGAGCCAACTAAAAATTATTAATTCAATTAACTTTAAAAAATAATTGAGCAAACGTATATTTTAATGTTGAAGTCAAGTTTGAGCCAATTAAAAAATATTAATTCAGGTAACAATTTCTAGAACGAAATTGAGTGAACGTAAAATATCTGTGGAACTAGTTACTAAATAATAATTAGTTGAAAGCACTAGAAATTTTTTACAGTGTACTTTGATATATTTATTCTAAAAACAAAAAAGGATATTGGATGCTTTTCAGCAGTGTAATGTGTAAGGCCTTTGACAGTGTTAAACATGGTGTCCTGTGGATGGGAATATGCATGGAAATGATATGCAGATGAGGTAATGCACAGTAAAACAAGGCGTTGTAAGCTCCATATGTGGTGATTTCAGGGAGGAGACAGGGTGGAGATGCACATACACACAATCTTCTGCTGGCTGGGATTCATCAAGGGATTTTTCTGCAGGTTCTGGTGTAAACATGGGTTTTATAAATCTGAATTTGTTGTGTGTATGCCAAATGGGACTAATGGGCCTCAGGTAAAAGCGCCATAAAAGGACAAAATGGCCTGCTCATGCATCTGGTCAGATGTGGCTCTATGTGGCTCTGGGTCTGAGGCAGGCTCTAGCTTTGAGTCTGCAGTGGGCTCTGACTTGTTCTCTTTAAATGTATTTGTGGCTCAAAATCTATTTATCTGGAAATAGCAACAGTTCTAACCCCTTACATAGCTTCCCCAAAAGGCTAGACTTTTTAAATGTAAAAACAGGAATGCTCAGAAGGCTGAATAAAACCTGAGAGAAAAATGAAAGATGAAAGGGCTTTAGTAGGCGCACAGACGGCACGCTTTCTGGCAGCCAGTTGTGGACAATAAAGAATAGGGCTTATTTCCAGAGCCCTGTCCTGCTGCAAAAGGGCCAATGCTAAATAAGAGCTTTGTGTAAGAAAAGCTGGCCCTGTGAGCTGCTGCACTCCCTGGAGGTGGTAGAAGCAGCCAGCGCATTCTGCTATCAAAATAAGCAGTACAAATCCCTGACCTAGTCTGGCATCCTTCATTCCACCCTCCTACAGTACCTTGCGATGAAATGATCCCCTTAAATGTATGTGAGATCAGTGGGACAAATTTATATGTGGCTTTTTCCATTAAGTCAAATGTGAGGTATGTGCCCAGTGAGATGATAAAGCAAGGCTGTTTCATACCTTTAGCTCATGGAGAGGGTTATTTTTAACATGGGTCGCCGATGTTTTATCAAACACCAGCCAAATTCCAGTAAAACATATAAGACCAACATTTGACAAGAAATGCTTAATGCTTAGAATACTGTAAATGACCTTAGAGATAACTGTGAAGTAGTTTCAGGTCTGAGTCACAGTTTCATGCCACTTCATAAAATTATTTTAGTTATTTAAAATCAATACAGCCTACCACCAGGGGTGTGAACCGATGGATAACAAAACTTCAGGTATTGTAATTTAAGTAGTTTAATTTTAATCAGAAATGTTACTCTGGAGTCATGTGATGTTTTCGTTCTAAGTGGCACGTTTTCATCATCCAACTCGTAAACATGTCAGGGTCGGGTACCGCAGTTTCCAAACAAGAAACTAGAAGGGGCCGCGCCACAGAAAAAAGGCCAACCAAATGCTAGTCAGGGTAACAAAGAGGGTGGCTCCTCAGCTGAACAGTCCAGTCTGGCACAGGCTGTAGCTGAGAATTTGAGCATTTTCCTGGATGAGAAATTTGCCCGTTTTGAGTCGACATTGGACTCAATCACAACCCGATTAGAGGATAACACAAAGCGTATCACGGAGACGGACAGCCGAGTTTCCCAGAATGAGGATAAAGTGGCAGAACTTCACAAAAAGGTAGCGGTGTTGAATAAAAAAAAAACCTGTTTAGTCCCTCTCCAAGAGAGCAGAGGATGCCGAAAATCACAGCCGGCGGGACAATATTCGTATCATCAGTCTGAAGGAAGGTGCGGAGGACCGCCAATATGTACAATTTTTTTTTTTTTACAACGTTTTTATGACGTGGTTAAAATCAACCGGGCCCATAGACCACTTGGCCTGCTTAAACCCAACCTGGCACACCCCGTGCTGATTATTTAGGACTCGGATAAGAGTAAAATCCTGGCTGCTGCAAAAAAGAAGGATGGTCTTACATATGAGGGGCAGTGACATTGGCTTACAATGACGTCTGCGGTCAGCTCAATCAGAGCGGTGTCCGTTTTGTGATGTGCTACCCTACTAACCTCTGTTTCAAGCTAAATAGGACTGACCACTCCTTCCATTCTGCACAATATGCACAGGCGTATCTGAACGGGTTGGACTTATGCTGCGTTCCAGGCAGGTTTTTGAGCCCGTAAAGTTACGAATTCAAACCACGACTCACAACTTTGTAGCGTTCCAGGCAAAGTCAAGCCAAACTGAGCACGAGGACTTGTGGTAGCTAGATACAAATAAAGCATGGCGGATTGTATGGGGCTTATGCTCATTTACAATAATTTATATCGCCAAAGGTGCTTAATCCTTGCTTATTTGAAGGAAACCGTGAATAAAAAAGGGTGCATAGGCAAGAGAAGCTCTTATTCATTAATTTATTCTTGCACTCAATGAACTGAAAGTTGCCTAACACTAGAAAAGCTGCTGATAATGCATAACATTTGCTGACAAATAATGTTAGAGCAATAACTTATTTTAATAAACGATTTGGTTTTTAAAGGGTTAGTTCACATGAAATGAAATTTTTCACAGTAAAAATGAAATGTATGTCATTAACTCCTCCCCCTAATGTCGTCCCACACCCGTAAGACCTCCGTTCATCTTCACACAGTTTAAGATATTTTATATTTAGTCCAAGAGTGTATGCAAGTGTATGCACACTATACTGTCCATGTCCAGAAAGGGAATAAAAACATCATCACAGTAGTCCATATGAGACATCAGTGGGTTAATTAGAGTCTCTTGAAGCATCGGAAATACATTTAGGTCCAAAAATAACAAAAACTACGACTTTATTCAGCATTGTCTTCTCTTCTGTGTTTGTTTTCAATCCTCAAATAAAGATTCAAACGGTTATGAATCAGCGTATTGATTCATGATTCAGATCGCGTGTCAAACTGCTGAAATCACGTGACATTGGCGATCCGAATCATGAATCAATACGCTGATTCATAACCGTATGAATCTTTATTTGAGGATTGAAAACAAATGCGGAAGAGAAGACAATGCTGAATAAAGTCGTAGTTTTTGTTATTTTTGGACCAAAATGTATTTCCGATGCTTCAAGAGACTCTAATTAACCCACTGATGTCTCATATGGACTACTGTGATGATGTTTTTATTCCCTTTCTGGACATGGACAGTATAGTGTGCATACACTTGCATACGCTCTCGGACTAAATATAAAATATCTTAAACTGTGTGAAGATGAACGGAGGTCTTACGGGTGTGGAACGACATTAGGGTGAGGAGTTAATGACAGACATTTCATTTCATAAAAATCTCTTCTTTAAATTAGAAAAATCTATTACAGATAATGACGGTTGGTTGCTGTGTACTTCTCTTGGGTTTTTTATGCAGGGAACATGTGCTGATATGCTGCATTTATACCCCCACGGCATATGAGCCTCAATTTTTATGAAAATTACTTGCAGACATTTCTTGATTCTCATGCTCTCTCATACACTTGCAAGGGGATTTAAATTGCGTACAAGACCCATCCATATATCAGTCTCCTCCAAGAGGTACCAAACCAAGAAAAGGTCTTAGGCATTCAGAATTTTGCAAGGATCTGAAAGTGTTTGATATTTGGAGGTCAGTTCAGGGAGTAAAAGGGGGAAAGATTTTACTTTTTTCTCACAGCCACATTTTTGCATATCAATCTATTGTCATCACAGGGCATGAAATGTCTATATGTCTATATAATTGGACAGAACGATGGACTGCTCGATTGAAATTATGACTTCATCTGACCAATCTCTCATTACAATAATAGTTCATCCTCCGTATAAAGATCCGGACAGCGTCAACTGAATCATTCTGTACTGAGCTGTCCTAAATGTTGCTCTCCATTAGTTTAATTGGAGTTGATGCTAAAATACTCTCTAAATTCTAGCCAGAAGACTCAAGATGGCTCTCCCAAACCTTATCAAACCTGATCAGACTGGAGACTTCCGGTTGACGGCTGATCAGTATGGTGGATTAGCCTTTGAGCTCCTCAAAGTTGGGTTGTACTTTCCCCTGAAATTCAAAGTAATTGCTTTTGAAATAGACAAATTTTGTCTGAAAATATGCCAGGGGGAGGCAAGAGAGGGCCTAGGAAAATGCAAGGAGATAAAGAACAGCTAAATTTTGAACAAGGTGAAGCACATGTGAACGCCGAAATAGAAGATGATGACGGCGAGGCATCAACGCAGACCCTACACGAAACAATGCTAAGTATTAGCAAACAGATAAGTGGCCTACGGACGGAGCTGAAATCGGATCTAGATGCATTGAAAGCAGACATAAAACAAGAGATGAATACTCTTAAACATGACATCAACCAACAATTAACAGTGACAAAGCTAGCGGTGCAGGAACAGAGTGAAAAACTCGAAGAAGCTCAGAATCGCATAGGAGGATTTGAGACTTGGTCAACTGCAGCTAACGACGCACTCAAACAATTACTTAAGGAGCAAAAGAAGATGCTGGACAAGATTAATGACCTGGAACCAAGGGGGAGAAGGAATAATTTGAGAATTTATGGGGTCCGCGAAGGAGAAGAGGGAAATTCCACAATGACCTTTGTTGAAAACCTACTTCGAAGTAAAAAGTTGATCAGCGAGGGTACTGACCCGCAAATACAACGAGCTCATCGCTCCCTTGGCCCCAACCCCCTCGCGAATGCCCCCCCCCCGCAATCCATCATCGTGAACTTTCTTGAATTTAAGATCAAAGAGACCGTACTGAAAAACGCGTGGCAGAAAAATATACTCATACGAGATAAGCCCGTAATGTTTGACCATGACTATACCACAGCAGTGGTGCAACAGCGCCGAGCTTATAAACATATTAAGAGCGCGCTGAAGGCTTAAGGCATCCGATTTCAATCACCTTTCACCAACCTTCGAATCTATTGGGACACGGGCCCACGGTTGTACCACACCCCGGCGGAGGCTTTTTACCAATCAGGGAATCGAGGTGGAAGAACCCAAGGATCGCGGAGGTCTCGATACGGCTGTCCTGCTGGATCAGCCGGAGAGTGCATCACCATGGCAACCCGCCCCTCGCCGAAGAGACAATGGAGCTATCAAACACGTAGGCGATCGACTACAGGAGTTTCACGTTCCCCGCACTAGCTAGATGTCGGCATGTCCTACAGGTGCTTCTCCCTTGTTTATTTTGGGACCATTAACCCACACATAAAACGTGCTGATTAGATCTATGGTTGTAGTCTACGAAGTTGATGCTACTTTAGGCGTTAGTAATATATTTATCCTACTTTGAGGATGACAAATCTGACCTGGAATGAGTGAAACTCATTTTGCGTTATCACTAGTTTTGGGAGTGGGCCCTCGCTTCGTGCGAGGCTTTACCCCCTCACTTAATGTTGAGATTACAACCCAGAGTGTACCTTTAGTACCTCATTTTGTTCATTCCAAATATACTTCTGTATGTTCATTAGTTCTTTTTCATTGCTTTTTATTTGGGGGAGGCTTTGGGAGGAGGAAGAGCTACATTTTATTTTATTATCTGATGATACAAAAACTTGAAATAATGTCACTGAATGTAAACGGTCTTGGGAATGCAATCAAAAGAGCAAGGGTAATGACAAAAATAAAGAAAGAAAATAAGCACTTTATCTTTCTGCAGGAAACCCATTTGTCACCACAAGAGCACGAGAAATTTAAAAAAATTGGATACGAGAAAATATGCCACAGTTCTCATGTTCATAGTCACAAAAGAGGTGTAGCCACCCTCATCTCAAAGTCGTTGAAATTTGACACATATAAAGAAATAAAAGACAAAGAGGGGCGCTACATTATAGTGAAAGGCAAAGTTGAAAGCAGCAAATTGACTTTAGTTTGTATATATGCACCTCCAAATAGTGATAGACACTTTTTTAAAGACTTATTTGATATGATCTCTCTAGAATCTGAGGGAATTTGTATTTGTGGTGCGGATCTCAATGTAATGCTGAATTATAATCTGGACACAACTAGCCAAATCAGAAGTAAAAAAGCAATTGGAAAATTTGTAAACACTACACTCAAAGAAACTGGACTTGTAGATGTATGGAGGCTATTACACCCCACACAAAGAGACTATACCCATTACTTTGTCCCACACTCTGTACATACACGGATTGATTATTTTCTAATGCAAAAGGAAACATGCTACAGAGTGTTGGACTGTAGAATTGGATTCGCTGATGTTTCTGATCATAATGCAATTTTCTTAACTATCCAACTAGACTCCACACCCAAAAACTTTGTGTGGCGGCTCAATGTGCGTATTCTCAACAATAGCCCTGTTTCGACCGCAGGAACTTTACCCAGGAACCAGGAACTTTGGGTGGTACTCAGTGTGTTTAGACCGCAGGAACCAGAGTCTAAATTAAGTTCCGGGTAAATATTTCCCCCTCCAAACGGCCCTGCTCGCGAGGTAGTACTTTTTCAAAGTTCAGGAACTATCGAGGGTGGGACTTGGGCGCTGAACATGCTGATTGGTTGAGCTCACGCAGCCTTTTATTTCAACAGGCATTTTTAAAAGTATTTTGTGAGGTTCGGTCTACGTTCAGTAAATATCAGTCTTGCTCTCTGTCTGATGGCGCGCGTTCGTCTCAGCCATCTCACGTTCAATGTCCGTAATAGCTGATAATAATATACTGTGGCAAGGGGGGCGTGGTTCAGCGAGGTCTGCAGCGGGAGAGAGAGCCACGGGACGAGCGGTAAGTGAGTTGGTTGGACGCAGATTGATAACACCTGTCTCTTATTCCAGTAATGGGCGTGGTGAGAGCTTAAAACGCTGGCAGAATCGGAAGCATGGGAGAGAGAGACGGACTGCTGACGCACCCCCTGAGACTCTGAGTTGACCCGGAAGCCGGAAGTGCCGAGACCCGGAAGTGAAACTGTTATTGAGTGAATGAAGAAAAGAGTCACACTGAAGTGTGCGCGTTGTTGTTTGAGTTTAAATAAAAGACGTCAGCAGTCCCAAGCCAACCCCTTTGTCCTCTTCCTTCCTTCCTTCCTCATCGAACTGTATTACATATACATTGTCGTTTTAAATCTAACTTTACAAGCTTTCTGAATATGCTGCTCTTTTCTGTCGTTGTCAATTACCTCTTTAGTAAACCTAACGTTATACATACCCAGCAAAAGCAGCACAGCTTGAATCTCTTCCATACTCGTTATTCATTTTTTTACAGTCTATTTTTCACCATGTAACCGACCTGACCGATTACTCTTAAGTGTGCGTCCTTACATGACGTGACAGCGCGCGCCGCGCTCATGTTGACAAGAGAGGAAAGCTCATTTTTCTGAGGGGTAAACTTTTTATTTCGTAAGTTATGAAGATAATGTTGGAATTTTGATGCGGCAGACAAACTGTATGTGACAAAATGATTGCGATTGAAAGTCATCACATGTAAACACCAGACTACGTCTCTCTACTTTACATCTGCCAAAAGAGAAAGGTGGAATGGCTTTGCTAAATTTAAAACTGTATTTTCAAGCTGCACAACTACAACCTTTGTGCCTTTGGTGTGATAATTCTTATATTGCACAATGGAAAGATATTGAGACTTTTGAACCAGGTCATATTGTTCAAACCCTGTTGGGGGAGGAAGGCCTAGATGACACTTTAAGGAAGGGTCTGAATCCTATAGTTAAATTTTCTCTTGAGATATGGTTCTCTTTGATTAAAAAATTGAAACTTAAAAATGATCAAAGAATACTAAAATGGATCGCACTGGACAATAGTTTTAAGCCGGGCATTTATGACAGGACTTTTAAGGATTGGATGAATAGGGGACTGACAGCTTTCTGTATAGCTACTAAAAATAACAAGATGAAGAGTTTTCAGGAGCTAAAGGATAGTTTCGATCTAAATAACCATGACCTTTTCAGATATTTATAATTGAGAGATTACTATTGCAAAGAAATTAAGGGGACTTCTTCTGACGGGTAAACCCTCTTATAGAAATAATGTGTGGCGCTTATCAACAAAAGACTAATAAGATTGTATCTAAACTCTGCCGGAGTCTGATGGAGAACTTGAAAAACACTACACTTTATGTAAAAACAAAATGGGAGTCCGAATTAAAGATTGTCCTCACAGAGGAGGAATGATACCAAACATGCCGTCAACTCCAGACCGCCACCAACTCCCAACAGTGGAGAGAATTGAATTGGAAGTGTTTTATAAGGTTTTTCATCACTCCTTATTTGAAGAGTAAACAACTTGGGATACCTCAAGACTGTTGGAGGGACTGTGGTAGTAGGGATGCAAACCATGCTCACATCTTCTGGACATGTCCTAAAATTCAACCATTTTGGACTATTGTTAACAATACATTACAGAAGGTACTGGGATACAGGAACCCAAAGGACTGTAAAGTTTTGCTTCTTGAAAACATCACAGAAAGTGTGCGGAAGGAGGATCTTTATTTATCCAAGATTTTGTTATCTGCTGCCCGGAAGGCTATTACTAGACTTTGGCTCAAATCGAACATCCCAGATCAACAGCAATGGATAAATATAATTAAAAAAAAATTCATAATGGAATAATTAACCTACACTATAAGGTTAAGAGAATCATCATTTAAGGAAAAATGGAGAAAATGGACCCACTTTCTTGCCCTCATTATATAACTGTGAGACTCTACAGATTGGGTTCTGGTAATTTTGCACAAGAGATGAAAGAAGTTATGCATATGTATGGTTTAATATTCAGTGTTTCTGAAGATCATAATTTGACTTATTTTTTGTTTCAATTGTACTAGATACCTCCTCCTAGGCCTCAGTTGATTTGGTTCAATGTTGGATATATTTTTATTTTTTATTATTTTTTATTTTGTTGTTATTATAAAACTTCAATAAAGATGCAAGTTATAAGGCTTTAATTGTGTAATTGTAATTGTAAAAAGTAATTGTGAGGCTATCTCTGTATCTCTGGATGCATAGAACGCTTTTGACAGGGTGAAGTGGAGGTATCTGTTTGAGGCTTTACAGAGATTTGGTGTAGATGGTGACTTTCTGAAATGGATTCAAACTATCTACCATTCCCCTACGTCCTGTGTTATTACTGACGTTATAAATAACGGTCAGATCCTTTACCACTTGCTAGGGGCACCAGACAGGGTTGCCTTTTGAGCCTACTTTTGTCTGCACTGGCTTTGGAAACTGTAACGAAGGCTATCAGACAGCATAGTGGTATAAGGGGTATTTCAATGATGGGTGTAGAGCATAAAATAGCATTGTACGCAGATTATATTTTGTTGTTTTTATCATCACCCGAATTATCTATAGCAACAATGCTTTGTTTATTTGATGAGTTTGGTTTTATCTCAGGGTACAAAATTAACTTAAGTAAATTGGAAGCCTTACCATTAGGTGATTTTAATATGTAATCTTTGACTAACTTCCCCTTTAAATGGTCTAAATCCAGATTTGTTTACTTTAGGATTAACGTGTCAACTGACCTGAACAAATTATGGAAACTTAAAGGTGGTGAAAGCACAGCGCTCGTGGCTCGACTAGTCGAGACTGTTTTCCAAGATGGCTGCTGTCCGTGAACGCATAATGTACTGTCTTTATAAAGTATCTTCTTATTAAACTGTTTGTACACTTACAAAGTTCTCAATGCTTCGGTTTGCATGTAGGGACCGTCATTATGCTACCATGTTAGTGTGAGGCTATTTTAGCCTTGTTAGTGGGATTAACTAGCGATTTAATTTTACTTACCCTTTAACCATAGACAAGCGTTATAAGCTAATCTGTTTTTAGAGATAAAACTCTTTACATTCGATTTTCATGAAAACGCATCCCAGAGAACGATCTACTCGCTAACCATCTGTTAATTACCCCTAGGGCCATTTCTCACCGGAGTTGTCTTTTAATTGACCCCCGATTATTCACACTGTAAAAAAAAAGATTTAAACCGTTGGCAACCTCTTCCTCTTTCACTGCTCCGTAGGATAAGTTTAATCAATTCTTCCTCGATTATTGTACCCTCTTCAGATGTTGTCCTTATGGTTAAGCAGAAAGGTCTCCACAGAGCTGGAAAGTGGGTTTTTTAGATTATAGATTTGCATGAAATGCCAGGAAGCCTATACAAAAGATAAAATATTTGCAGATGCCAGTAGAATTGGGTGGTTTAGCTATGCCAAATATTTTATATTATAATCGGGCTTGCCATACCAGACACATTTGCGAGTGGTCTAGGTCTTACTTCTGGTCTTAGTGTGCTTGTTTCCCATTTTCTATTCGGAGCCGGTTTGCTTTCCCCAATAAGCATGTTGATATAGTGAGGAAAAATCCCATACTTTACAATTCTTTACAATTTATTTAAAGGAACTTTATTTAGTAAGAAATATATTTCAATTAATCATAAAATGGCCCTGATATGTCACTAGACATTGGAAATCATGTTAATTTCTAATACTTATATCACTGACAGCAGTAGTCCGGCCAGGATATTGTCATTTAAAAGTTGTTGCAGCTCAACTGATGCTGATGTGGCATCTGTGTTGCCAGATCTGCTCTAGTTACCACAGCTGCAGATCTACAAACGTTCCTGCAGCCAATCTGGTAACTTCGAGTCAGGGGAAGTGGGAGAGGGGATTGTGACTGCAGTACCAGTTTTAGCCACAATCTTACATACACTTCCTTTAACAATTCTATTAAAGTGTGGCGACAGATCTCAAGGTTCTTTAGGAGAGGTGAAAATCTGTTTATGCTGAGTCTGATTTATTTGAATCAGGATTTCACCCCTGGCTTAGGCTCACCTATCTTTAAAGTATAGCACATAAAAGGGATTCGTATACTGAGAGACTTGTTCCAGGATGGCTCCCCAGTCCTTCCAATTACAACAAAAGTGTGATCTTCCAAAGCAACACCAGTTTGGTTATTTACAAATTCGCCATTTTTTTTTTTTCTCAAAGCAAAGTCCTGTGCTAAATTCACCAACAAAACTAATGCTTCTCACTTTATATCTAGGTTTTATTCTTTTATATACTCTAATGCCTCTATACTTTTGAACACAGTGGTTTGCAAATGCAAGGTTTATAAAGACATGGATGAGCGAGTTTGGTGTGGAGGAACTTGACTGGCCTGCACAGAGTCCTGACCTCAACCTGATAGAACAGATTTGGGATGAATTAGAGCAGAGACTGCGAGCCAGGCCTCCTATGGGTCTGTTTATATGGTACTTATTATTCAGCTATAAGGCTGATAGTATTTCTTTGTTATTGAATGAAAGCCTAAAATATAGACTAAAGCACTATTCGCACAGGATTAGTATTGTCTAGGGACCTCTGTGATTTAGAAATTACTCCCCCACATCTGAGTTTTGCGTGGCGCATTCGCCAGGATAAGCAAAGCCTTTGATTTTACTCGAATTTACTGACTTTTCCCGGATATGATGTCAAGACTTCATTATAGATAGAGCTGTGTATGAAATCATAAACAGGCATCGATGTCGTTTTGATTATTTTATAGTAATAAATAAACAATTTCGTTCAGTTAGCAAACAGACGCCATGAACTGAGCTCAGACCGGCGGCAGGAGTCAGATTTCATTTATCACGAGTGAGAAGCTGACACACGGCGGAAAATTCAGTTTCAAATGCTAAATGTAAAAGCGCACATTTAAACAAGCTTGTCATTGTACTGTTCTGTTCTGTTTTTCAGTAAGAACAGTAGGCTATTGATGTTAATATTAAACACACCATTCAATAAGATTACTCCCAAATTGATACTCATTCTAAAGTGAAAGTATAATCCGTGTGGGCGCGGCTGCACGGGAATTCATAACGGTGCGCATAATGAATGCAGCCTCCATTCTTCGTGAAAGATAAAGATAGAAATGCTCACAGGGGAAAAAAAAACCTTGCAAAAATTATATACGATCCGCCTAATCCTGACCAAATCACAGAGATGTCGATTCGCACGGGACTACTATTATCACAGGACCTCGGTGTGCGGCAAAATATGGTAGGTAATTTGCGGGGGAATTTTTACTTTACAAATTACAGACATGGCCGATTCGCACGGGATTAAGATCACAGAGCTTCTCTGCAATTATTACAAATCACCAGAGGTCCCCCAGATAATACTAGTTCCGTGCAAATAGGGCTTAAGTGATCCTGACTCATATCAGTATGCCATAAACCTGACGCTGATCAAAAGCGTGTTTATTCTCAACTTTTCCCCCCGACTTTTTTCTCGAAACACAAATGACTTTATTCTCAAAATTTAAAGGGGGGGTGAAATGCTGTTTCATGCATACTGATCTTTTTCCACTGTTAAAGACTTGGAATCCCATACTAAACATAGACAAAGTTTCAAAAGTTAAGGTGGACGTTTGATGGGAGTATTTCTTTGTCAAAAATACTACTTCCGGTTAGTCATAAGTTTCGGCAAGTTTTTTGCGATCATGCGTCCCCTTTGACGTTAATGGGGGCGGAATTTCCTTGTATGGGCCGTACGGACAATTCTACCGGAGGCGCGTGAGAGAGAGAGAGGGAGAGAGCGAAAGCAACAGCCTACGCCCATCAAAGCGCTGGCTTGTAGGATGCTAAACAGGTGATGTGCACATAACAATGTCACATAAAAATGGCGTTTTTGGTTGCCAGACCAAGACAGTCCTGCACAGATTCGCCAAAAACCCCGCGTTAAGGCAACAGTGGATGTAATTTGCTTTTCCGGATCAGCAACTGAGTTGCGCGAATGTTTATATCTGTTCGCTGCATTTCGGTGCCAACTGTTTCATAAACAAGGCCCAGCTTGACGCCGGATTTTCCCAATCGCCTAATGCTGAAGGATGGACTAGTCCCAACGTTAGAAGGGTGAGTGAGACTGCTTCAAATGTCTGTGTTTTTTTTAGTCCGCTTACTGTCTACACAAACCACGCGTAAACACACAAACACACGTGCACAACTGCACTTCCCACATGTACACCTTCAAAGACAAAAATACGACGATATAATTCAAGTATAAATATGTAAATAACACAAGCCGCTAAGCATATTATATAGTTAGTGTATAACTTGTACCACATAGAGACGTCCTGCTCTAGTCGTTTTTGCTGCTGCTCCTGTTCAACTGCAGCCTCTGGGTCTGATTCCGGATCATAGATGTATGGCTGTATCTGATTAAAAGCCATATTTTTATTTTGAATAAAGTTTTTTTCCCGCTGTTAGGGATGACACAGCTCGACTCAACATAGCAGCAGCGAGCACACGTCATTATTTAGCTCCGCTCACACGACACGCCCCCACCCGCTCGGCTTTTTTTGGAAAGACTCGGAACAGCGCATCTTTCTTATATAATTATTAAAAAAAATAAAGACTTTTCGGAGATATGCAGGATGCAATGCTACTCTATAGGTACTCAAGATTGACATGACACTGACTGAAACTGAGTGTTTCACCCCCCCTTTAATGATTTTAATCTTCAAAATTCTCCAAATCTAACGAGTTTAGTCTTCCATTATAATGACTTTAATCTCAAGATGTTTTATTTATTTTTTTATTACTTGGCCCTAACCCTCTTCTGTATGAACTTAAATCACAAAACGTCTTTCCTGGTTTTCAGGAGATGGACTGTGGAAATATACTGGTGTGCCGTTGCCTAAAAAAGTTAAAGATTCAGATTTTATGGTAATTCCAAATCCTTACATGGCAAAAACTAATGCACACTTTGTGGATCAGGGCTTAAACAGTTTAGTGGCTGGTAAAATTTAACTTTCAATAACTACACACCAACACCACCAGGAATATTTTCCAACTGAACCTGGAACTTAGTTATACATCCATGGCATTACTGCTCGGGAAGTATGCTCAAACTGCTCGAACCCTCCCTCCCATTACTATGCACCTTTTGGCTGTCGTCTTCTTTTTTTTTCCTTCATCAAGTCCTAGCTGTTATGGACCGAACTGCCGAGAGACACTCATCCTCATAGTTAAGCTACAGGTTAGACGTCCCGTGATTCACTGCACGACTGTACGTTACCACTGTTTTGCTTTAAAGACATTACCAAAGTGTCTTAATCGTCTGTATATCACTCAAGCTGATGAATTAATGCTAAAGCTCTTAATTATTGTTCTGTTAATTATGGAGCAATAACCCGCAATACTGCCAAAGATAACTTGTTTCAATAAACCCAAAGTAATTGCCAAAGCGGTTCTGTCAGAAATAAATATTTAGGATACATTCATTTGTTTTGGTGGTTCTCTTACCAGTTTCTGGGTGAGGCCTGGTGGGACCCAGTCATAGGTGACTGTGTTGAATGTTGGGTCTTTGCGGGAGACCACTGGGTTGGTGACAATCATGCGGTTGCGTTTATAGACCCTCATGCCGTCTCCACCCTTAACCTTAGTTGTGAGATGAGCATAGCGGGACTCTGTCAGCAATCTTCCCACCTTGCGGTCGTCTTCGCAGTCGGAGCTGGACAAATGCTCCTCCTGACTGCAGTGGCACTGTATGCAAGCTTTTCTGCAGAAATCAAGATTAGATTATACTTTATTAGGCACTGTACTTATCAGCTTATCAGCAGAGAGCAAGTATACTTACATGGCTTATCAGCAGTGTTGGGTGTAAATAGTTACTGTAATTTTCCCTTTAAAAAGTAAAGTGAGGGATTACTCTTATTTTTTCTGTAATTTAATTACAGTTACTTCTAATGTAATTGAACTAAATACTAAATATAATTATACATAATACAATAGTGGACTTAACATCAAAATTTAAAGTCTAACTTTAAAATCCATGTTTTTACCCTTCTCACATTTGTAATACTTTGGTCAGTTAATAAGAGTAATTTATGTAGTTTTATTTTATGTATTTGAATGAATTAAACGAGCTGTTTCATGTCTAACCTTGAATTGCTTAACTCGAGGTTGATATAGGATTTAGAAAGTAATTAAAAAGTAATTATTAATAAGTAATTAAATACTTTTTGGAGAGAGTAATTTGTACAGTATTCTAATGACACTATTGAAGATGTAATTAGTAACTAGTAATAAATTACTTTTTTAGAGTAACCCAACACTGCTTATCAGTGCCTCATCAAACATTCAGTTGAAAACATAAACCCCAATATAAGGAAGGAAGGAAGGAAGGAATGAATGAATGAATGAATGAATGAATGAATGAATGAATGAATGAATGAATGAATGAATGAATGAATGAATGGATGAATGAGGCATTTATATTGCGCTTTCATATGTACTACTGTACACAGGGGTCTCTCCTCAACCACCACCAGTGTGCAGCTCCACTTGGATGATGCGACGGCAGCCACAGTACAACGGCGCCAGTGCGCTCACCACACACCAGCGATAGGTGGAGAGGAGAGAGGCTGATAGAGCCAATTCAGTGGATGGGGATTATTAGGAGGCCATGATTGGTAAGGGCCAATCGAGGAAATTTGGCCAGGACACCGGGGTTATACCCCTACTCTTTACGAGAAGTGCCATGGGATTTTTAATGACCACAGAGAGTCAGGACCTCGGTTTAACGTCTCATCCGAAGGACGGATATAAACACTCAATTCAACATTTAACTCATAAATGTGTATTTAATTCTTCTGCAACAATACCAATTTTTGTTTTTTTGTTTTTGGACAAGTGTTTCCCAAACCTGTCCTCAAGGGCCTCTACCACTGCACATTTAGCAAGTTTTCCTCATCAGATCAAATTATCAGCTCATTAGTAGAGACTGTAAGACATGAAATGGGTGTGTTTAATGAGGGAGACATACAAAGGTGCCCAAATGGCACCCTAAACCCTCGCGGTCTTCCTCTGAGTCCGCACTTTCACAATGTAATGCCGCTTTGACTGCTGAGTTAGTCCTCTGCGTAGCTCGTGAACTATCGGGCTCAGCTGAAGTGCGCATCGAGGGCGAGCTATGTTTGACTAACCAGAAATATGAGTTTATTATCTCATTTTAAAACTCACGAGCACCCTTCTTTAAGCTTAAATGACGAATGGGACACGGTACAGTCTTGTGGACTTAACGGACACGCGCACGCAATGGCCATTGTAAGTCCACAAGACCGAAAGTGCACATAAAGTGTGCCATTTGGGACAGGGCCAAAATGTGCAGTGCTGGGGGTCCTCCAGGACAGATTTGGGAACCACTGTTCTGGACCATGTAGAAAAATGAGCCTGCCTTACTTTTGCCACCGCCACTTCTGCCACCAATTCTTCGGCAACATATAATTATCATATAATTAATTTAGACACATTAATATACCAAACACCAAACCTCGATGTCAGTTGGGACATTGAGCCCATGGAAATTCACACAGAAGCACGCACAGTTCACACACACATACAGTTAATCCAGTATTCCACATACACATCTAGAGAAATGAGGCAGGCGTGGAAGTCCATTCCTCTCTTTTTTCGTCTTCAGTCAAGAGAACAAATTACCTCCAGGAATGTGGCTGGAATCCAGAGCAGATCCCTTTACATGTCAGACATGCTGCACCCTTTCCTGCTGGCAGTGGCCCCACCAACATCTGGAAAAAAAGGAGAGGGAGGGGGGAAGTATTTAGAGAATAGCAGTTATTCACAGAGAAGCACTTTACTCACTGCAGAGACATCTTACGAAACACAAATTCATTACAATTCTGACACTGAAGCCGTAAATTATTCTGAGGTTAAGATACATTTTTATTGTAATTTAATTTGCACAAAAAAAAAGAGAAAGAAAGACGAGATAATTGTGTAATTTCTGAGCCATTAGACGGAACAATGTTTTCAAGCATGATTACTCAAACCTTCCCCAATTTTCCATCGGTCAGCCAAACAAATGGTCTTACCCCATGCTGGGCTGGTTGGAACTGCCCAAAGAAACAAAGCAAACTAAGTCGTTACTCTCACTCCTTCAGCATGTGTATTGAAATTGTTAAAAAATATGCAAAACATACAGTGGATATAAAACATCTTCACAGCCCTGTTAATTTTTTTTTTGTGTGATGTAAAAAATTAAACAAATATAAATCGTATTAGGATCAGAAATAATATTTCAATATTGTTTAATTTCAAGTCAAGATGTTCCAAAAGTGTTGTAAATGAAAGGGTCTAAGTAGTTCTCCTTTATGCAGTTAGTTATTTCTCTAAAATGTCACTTTGGTTCCCATTTAAAAAGGAATACGCACTGCGTCAATTTACTCTATTAGGGAACGCCTCAACATGACCAGTTTCTGAAATGTATATCAAATCACAGCAATAATGCTGGCCGGCGACAGCCTATGACGTCAGTACTAGCGTGACATGGAAGTACACTATATTGCCAAAAGTATTCAGATGCCCCTCCAAATCATAAAAGTGAAAGTGGACATGGAAGTGACTGGAACACTTGAATTTAAAGGGATATAAAATAAAGCATCTAGACATCGCTTCCACAAACATTTGTAAAAGAATGGGTCACTCTTAGGAGCTCAGTAATTCTAGCGTGATCTCTTGATCGTTTGCCACCCGTCTGTCCATTTGTGAAATTTCTTTACTTCTAAATATTCCACGGTCACCTGTTTGTTAGTGGTATTGTAAGGCCGCCCAAATCGTCCCAATGGAGGCTAACGATCGACGGGTGAAGGTCGCTGCGCGTTCGGTCTTTTCAGCGGGGATGTGATTTATTCCAATTCTTCTTAATCTGACTCCATTTAATCATAATTTAGAATTTAGGTTAGAATGCCAATTGGTTATTTGGTCATTTATATTTAATAGTTTACGTACACATTTATTTATTCCGTTTAATCCTTTGTTGAAATTATGTCCGTTCATAACCTGAATAATTCCAGAGCAAGTCAGAACCAATCAAAGTGTAACAATTTATTAACAGTCAGGTAAATGTATAACGCCAATTACATAATCAATTCAAAGGTATACTTCACATCAAATACTCTGAAGTAAAGAATGAGATGTATACCTGACTTATCAAGGTTACATAATGCTGCATGGGTTAAAACTTCAAGCATTACGGGCTGACCTGACTACAGTATCGAGCCCTGAGCTCCTTGCAACATTTCCTTAAATACCCAGAACCAGATGCATACCCAGAACCATTTGAAACTCTTTCAAATGGAAACACCAGTTCACAATAGGAATTTGGATTGATCAGGTCCTATAGACTTGATTAGGAGAGAGGCCAAATGGCTGAAGGCCACACCCACCATACACCAAGGAAAGATATCTTTCTTAAAACATTTATGATGTTCTAGTTTACTTCTGTGGAGTTGAGATATTTGTACCAGTCGCACTGAGACATTTCAAATGATATCAAACACATATAATACTGTATCGTGAGGATTGACATTTGACATTGTGGTGCATTTCAGGTGATCTCAATATGAGGGGCAGCAGGAGTTTGGGGGAAGTTTCATGTGAAAGGAAAGGCATGTAAATTAGAGTCATTCATAGATGGTTCACTCAGTGTGATGTCGTCTCGGACAGAGACTCTAACTGTATGAATGAGTTCAGATGCTAATTTCCTTTGTTTTCTCAGAGCGATTAGACATTTCGGCATCTACTAGGTTTTTCCAGCCTTACAGTATTAAAACCAAGTGTAAGCAATACCTCAGCCATGAAGTGGTAGGCCATGTACAATCACAGAGCGGGGTCAGTGCATGCTGAGGTGCACAATGCGCACAAGTCGCCAACTTTCAGCAGAGTCAATAGCTACAGACCTCTAAACTCTGTGTGGACTGCAGATTAGCTCAAGAACAGCATGTAGAGATCTTCATGAAATGGGTTTCAAAAGCTGTATTCAAACCTTACATCCCCAAGTGCAATGCAAAGCGTGGGATGCAGTGGAGTAAAGCAGCCGCCACTGGACTCTAGAGCAGTGAGACGTGTTCTCTGAGTGACCAATCACACTTCTCTGTCTAGCAATCAAATGGACGAGTCTGTGTTTGATGGTTGCCAGGAGAACGGGACTTGCCTGACCTCATAGTTCAACGTGTAAAGTTTGGTGGAGGGGGAATTATGGTGTGGGGTTGTTTTTTCAGGGGTTGGGCTTGGCCATTTAATTCCAGTTCTTAATGCTTCAGCATACCAAGACATTTTGGACTATTTTATGCTCCCACTTTTTTGGGAACAGTTTGGGGATGGCCCATTCCTGTGAGCAACTGAACACGAAGTGTCGGTCCATAAAGATATGGATAAGCAAGTTTGGTGTGGAGGAACTTGACTGGCCTTCACCTTAACCCGATAGAACAGCTTTGGGATGAATTTGAGCAGAGACTGCGAGCCAGGCCTTCTCGTCCAACATCAGTGCCTGACCTCACAATTGCACTTCTAGAAAATGGTCAAAGATTCCCATAAACACACTCTTAAACCTTGTGGAAAACCTTCTCAGAAGAGTTGAAGCTGTTATAGCTGCAAAGGGTGGGCCAACTCCATATTAAACACTACTGATAAAATATGGGCTGTCATTAAAGCTCATTTGCATGTAAAGGCAGGTGTCCCATAACTTTAGGCAATATAGTGTATTGAAGGGGTGCCTAGAGAACATCCTCTTTTCGTCTTCAGGGACCGTTTGTTTGAAGCACAATCGTCAAAATAGTGAAGGTACCATGGCAAGTGACAAACTTTTCAAGAAGTGTATGGATCTGTGTCCTAGATATTTGACACTTGATGACACACACAGCTTGTTTGTTACAATGTTTGGGCGAGGAACATTGAGGGAGCTGTTTGTGTGA
Organism: Pseudorasbora parva; assembly: GCF_024679245.1. Lineage (NCBI taxonomy): Eukaryota > Metazoa > Chordata > Actinopteri > Cypriniformes > Gobionidae > Pseudorasbora > Pseudorasbora parva. Next base: position 37,133,985 of record NC_090185.1, on the reverse strand, counting down.
ATTGTGAGCGGTTTCCATTGAGAACGCTCGGGCTCTCATTTGTCCCTCTTCTCGAGGCAAGAGGGACAGCCATCTGGGCCCAGAGGCTCTGGTCCCGCTCATGCTAAGGCTCAGATCATGGGGGACTCAGATGGAGCTTGTTGAGTTTGAGAGAGGTGTGATTCTCTGTGCGTAGTGCTGGGCGGTATGACCAAAAATCTATATCACAGGATTTTTCAAAATTATACGGGTGTTATAAATTCTCTATATAAGTATACGGGAAAGACTTTTATTATGAAACATCTTATTGCGTATGCCACTAGGTGGCGTTAGGTTCCGCTATTCGGCTATCATGTTTACTTTCACTTTTACCAGCCATTTGCTCAGCCATTTCTATAGGTGTTAATGTGCGTGATTGAATAAAGACCACATTTAATACCTTTTGTATATATCACGAGACTGAATATAACTGGATGATGACAATGCATGTGGCCAAAACATTAAAGAGTTAAACAGTTCCCTGTCTCCTGTCACACATAGTGTCTTACCGGAGCCACATAGTGGATGAGCATTCGACTACCTATATACAAATACAGTCCGCAACAACCGGTTTGCAGTATATTTTTTCCTGCTATGCATGACCGGGTGTTAATCACATTTTCTAATGATTGAGAGAGGAAATACTGCAGTAGTTTGACTAGAATGCCCTATTTTACATAAGGAAAAATTGATGACGGGCCGTTAAATTATTAGAAAAATAATGCACACTATAGGTGGTGATGCGGTCACCACGCGAAGCGGAGCGTATACTACGATTGCCTTACCTCAAGACATCGATCAGATGATATACTTAAAGGGATTCGTCCGTTTTTTGTACTTAAAGGCATAGTTTACTTTAAAGGTCCCATTCTTTGCGATTCCATCTTTCAAACTTTAGTTAGTGTGTAATGTTGCTGTTAGAGCATAAATAATACCTGTAAAATTATAAAGCTCAAAGTTCAATGCCAAGAGAGATATTTTATTTAACAGAAGTTCCCTTTCAAAGCCTACAGCGAACGGCCGGTTTGGGCTACACCGCTGAACTTCCTGCTGTAATGACGTCACTAGAACCGTTTGTTGACGAACCCTCCGCCCACAAGAACACGCAAAATAGGGGGCGTGGTCTTTTTGCTCTCGCAGGTCGAGAATAGGAAGCGTTGTTTTTGTAGAGTATGTTTGTCGCCATGCCATTGAAACGCTGTTATTTTCATCCCGGAGTCAAATCACCTTTGTTTGGCCTTCCCACGGACGCTGTACGTAGAGATCAATGGCTACAGTTTATGGTTAACTCGGTTCCGGAAAATTATAATCCCAATTTAAAACTATGTGCAGCACATTTTGCTGAGGACTGCTTCCTCAATCTCAATCAGTTTAATGCCGGATTCGCAGAAAGATTATTCTTAAAAGACGACGCAGTTCCCTCTTTGTTGTTTATGGTGCACATCCGGTAAGTGTATTTTATTATTTAAGTTGGTCCGTTTAACAGTTTATGTAACTCATTACACAAAGTGCAACGCTGTTTAGCTTTGTTAACTAACGTTAGATGGTCATTGAAACTAATCCGAACAACTTAGCATGTAAAAGTGTAGTAATTCATTCAGACACCATCGATTGTTGGTGTTTGTAATGATCAGTTTAAACTACTGAATAGACAGCTTACCATTCTGAAACATCCAGCAAAAGTCTTTCCTGAGCAGGTTGTAATCGATCCTCTTCGATATTCTCCGGGTCTGATTCCGGCTCAAATTGAAAAGGCAATATAGACATTTTTGCAATAACATTGAGCGCGCGTATCTCCCCGTTATGATAAGAGGCGGGACCTTTCTGGGCAACGTGCGCTAAGCTGCTGTCCAATCACAGCGCGGGAAGCGCTGGCCTAATCAGAACTCGTTACGTGTTTCTGAAGGAGGGACTTCATAGAACAAGGAAATCATCAGGCCGTTTTTAGGACAGAGGAAACACCGGTATACAGATAAGTCAATTGTGTGAAAAATACTGTGTTTTTTTACACGCGAAACATGTACTCGTTATATTACACACTGTAAACACAATCAAAGCTTCAAAAACACGCAAAGAATGGGACCTTTAAAATGAAAATTCTGTCATCCTTTACTCACCCTCAAGTTGTTTCAAGCCTGTATGAATTTCTTTCTTCAGCTGAACACAAGGGAAGATATTTTGAAGAATGTCAGTAACCAAACAGTTAACTGGAGCCTTTGACTTCCATAATAGGAAAAAAAAATACTATGGAAGTCAAAGGCTCCAGTTAACTGTTTGGTTACTGACATTCTTCAAAATATCTTCCCTTGTGTTCAGCTGAAGAAAGAAATTCGTACAAGTTTGAAAAAACTTGAGGGTGAGTAAATGATGACAGAATTTTCATTTTAAAGTGAACTATCCCTTTAAATCACTATTGTGAGTAGGACTATTTGCGTCTCATCCATTAATTTGCTAGTTCCGAAAAGTCATTTTAAAGCTGGTAGCAGAAGCTTGAGCCATCGATTTTACTGCAGTTATTAATGAAGTTATTAGAGAGAGAGAGAGAGAGAGAGAGAGAGAGAGAGAGAGAGAGAGAGAGAGAGAAAGAGCTTGTGTGAATTAGGCTACCTCTGTGTGTCTCTAAACTTTGTCCTGTGAGTTTCAGTTAATACATTTAACTATGCGAAGTGATATGGAAATGAAACCTTTAGCATAAGTTCTGCTGGGAAGACACAATTACTACGTCATGTAATGCCTTCACTCTAATCCAATGATATTCTTATGCTCACGGTATAAAGGCTCTGTACTTACACATGTTTGAGTTCGCAGATACTGAAGCGACGATTACCCCCAATCGTCCCCACTACCACCAGGATGGCCCTGTCCATACCCTGCCGGGGGGGGGGGTCGGCTGCGCCCCTGCCCTCGTCTTCGGGCAGGAATTGCAGATCCGAGACCCTCGGATTATGCTCTTCGGACGGGGCCTACGTCAAATGACTCTGTACACTATCAGCTTCCTGAGCTGGTAATAAATGCACTATTGTCAATATATTTCTCCCGAGTCTTTCTGGTAGAACTGTAATGCGGTCGAGAGAGCTGCCTGGAACTACGTTTGCTGTGCGTTTCCCAGAAAATAATTGCACGCCTCAGAATGTTCATCACCCAATCAGATTCACGCATTCAACGGCCCTGTAGTATAATATCATATAAAATATGACCATGGACAGAAAAAAGGGCACCTTAAGCATTTTAAAAATCTAATAGCTATACCAACAATCTCTCATAACGAGGGAGAAACGCGGAAGAAGATTTAAAAGGTCTAAGAATATTTGCAATACATTTAAGAGCAGTCTGAACAAATGACACACATTAGTTTAACACAGAAACAATAAAGCTGTAACTTTTTTGCCCATTCTTCTTTGAATTGTCAGTCTATTTATTAACTTACATCATTGGCCCCAAAGTCCCAAATGGCACTTGTGGACTTACAATGGTCATTGCGTGCGCGGGTCCGTTAAGTCCACAAGACCGTAGCGCGTCCCATTCGTCATTTAGGCTTAAATAAGGGGGCCTGCTATGCGCCTTCGATGTGCACTTCAGCTAAAACCGGAACTTTGCGAGCTACGCAGAGAACTTCTACCTGGCAGTCAAAGTGGCATTACGTTGTGAAAATGCGGACTCAGAGGAAGACCATGATGTTTTAGGGTGCAATATGGGACAGGGCTTTGTCTTCCAAGTAGCAGAATAATCTATCATGTCATCGTGAAAGTGATCAGGTAGTCTACAGCTGCAGTAGTGTCCTTGTTTGCATACATTTCATATGAAGAAGACATGATGAAATATGTGCGCATACACACTGCTGGTTCGTGTTTAGAGCATAGTATTATGCATAGTATATGAAACATGTCCATAATAAACTTAAATGCGCGCTCGGCCTATATTTGTGCTATATGATCCATGTGGTGAGCATTGTTAATCTCATCACGGCGCTCCGCGCAGAAACTGTTTCTCTTTCACACGCCACAGGTTGTTTGAAGTCTACGCTGTAATTAAGGGCTGAATCCGAAATCGGCCCCTAAAACCTCAAATATGGCATTATTTGAGGGTACAGCCATTTGTAGTGGTGACCAAAACCATAATGGACATTACTGAGTGCACTTATTCAATCCCACATTGCACCGCAATAACGAGTGTACAGCCGATGTACACACAATGGCTGTCCGAATTCACTCATTTCATTTAATTTAATTTCATTTATTATACAGGAAAGTTAAAAAAGTAACATTTAAGGTTCAATTTAAACAGGCCTGACTCAGTTTAAAAACTGGTTTCCAGCAAATTCCTGTTCTAAACACACTCATTTTCATTCACTCCTTTAAGTGAACTATATTAGTGAATAACGTAGAGAATGGTGAATGAGGGTTTAGGGGGCGATGTCAGTTAAATGGGACCCCTCTCAAGCACGTGTCGCTGTGCCATGTTGTTAAGCGACATATACCAGTATTGCGGTATAATCAAAATTCATATCATAACAACAATAAACGTTTTCAGTATAAGCTGGTATACTGCAAAGCACAACCTCAGCAGCTGAAGAGCTGGATGAGGATGTAGTTTCTCTTACGTCCTCTGATCCAGCAGCGAGTGCTCTGCTGCCACCCAGCCAAGGAGCGCAAAAGATGGCTGCTGAAGATGAAAAAGAGCCATTTAAACCTTCACAGCCTCCCTGCCCTGCGTATGTAGAGTTGTTGGGGGTTATGGATTGCGCTCTAGCGAGGATCCAGCTGTCTGGGGAGTGTGTGAGGGACGGAACCGCTTGTGGCAGGCTTGACAAATGATTCCTTTCCGGTTTTAAACCCCCGGCTCCAGTGAGCCTTTCATTTCTTCCCGGTCTGCATACTGAGATTGAGAAGGCATGGAAAACCCCTATTTAGCTTACATCCATAGCCACTATGCTGATGTCTAGGGGAGTGCGTGTCGATGCCCCCAATTGATGAGACTTTCGCAAACTCTCTCAGTGCTGCTCTCACTCCTGGGGAGGCATCAACCCAACACTGATAACTCCAGCCCTGCCTTCTAAGCCCCTTAAAGGGGTACTTAAGCGCTGGGAATTTGAATTTGTATTTAAACTGGGTCATTAACGTAGTAAACATTATTTTTAAATTTGGTGCCTTCTAGACTGAGAAAAGACAGAAAATTTATTTTTGTCTTATGGGGATGAAAGACTACAATTCCCAGAATGCTTCACTGCCCGGTGAAGCCATTCCCAAAGCCACCGCTACTGAATCACTGTGACTGAGTTGGAGAACAGACACTACAATTAAAAACTGAACGTGTCTGTTCAATATAATGAGTGAGTCGCTGCACGAGTGTCACAATACAAACGCTGGGCATCCGTGGCAGTGGGTCAGGCTGGTGCTGCTCTATGCACAATGGCAAATCTGCAGAAGGACTTGGATCAGGGTCTTTTCCCTGAGGCACGAAAGTGTAAACAAGGCTTGAGAGGGTGTTTTCTGTCAACTGGCTGTGCTCCAGACTAACCCCACATCACTTAGACATGTAACAAAAAAAAACAATTCCAGTTCTTCAAAGCTTCAAATGGATTTATTGTATTTTCATCTTAATTTGGTAATTATTTAAGTGAAAATATTTAGTGAAGGCTTCACTAAATATTGTTAACTTCATAAAATGCATTGATGAAGTTAACAACTGGATGTGCCAAAACTATCTTCAGTTAAACAAAGACCAAACTGAAACCACTACATCTGGAAACAAAGATGAAATTCTCAAGGTGAACGCATATCTTGAGGCAAAGGGTCTAATAACAAAAAAAAAACAAGTCAAGAATCTTGGTGTGATTTGAGTCATATCTGAGTTTCAGTAGTCATGTCAAAGCAATAATTACTGTAAATCAGCATACTGTAGTGATGGGACATCTGAAGCGAGGCTCCGGAGCTTGTGTCGAGCAAAAAGGGGCGTTCCAGATGAAGCCCCGATTCGAGGCTTGTATCGTTTCCGTGAAAATCACGTGACCATGACAAACGAGGCCTCGTTTTGTGTTGAATACGTCATTGCTTCATTCTGAGGATCGCTTTCGGATAAAAGTGGTTCGAAACCTCGCGGCTCTTGTGGGGTTTGCAGTAGGCATTTGCATTGGTGTTGAGGTGTTGGTTGTATGTAGTAGCGATATCATATATCATAGCTGTATTATATATTATATTACATTATACTTAGTTAAGTAGATTATTAGAGTAAATTATACATAGTTCAGTTACAGTAGATTATTAGAGTAAATTAGCCTAGTTGTAATACCTATACTACGTAATTATAATATATATATATATAATATATATATATATATATATATATATATATATATCCTATATTGTATGTGTGTGAGAGCAGACTATATATATATATATATATATATATATATATATATATATATATATATATATATATATATATATATATATATATATATAATGTATGTGAAATGTATGAGAATGTATGTGTGTGAGAGTACCAGAATGAATTATGGCTTGTACGGCGCCTCATATTTTAGTAGTAGGCCTAGTGTTATTATTATATATATTATTGCTATTATTATTATTAATAATATTATTATAAGACTAGACTGTATTAGGGAAATATTTTCCCATCCCTGTTGCAGTTTGCTGTTCCACAATTCCAGTCCCATAAGCACAGCACTCACAATAATTTATTTACAATCATTCTGGGCATTCACTGTCATCACTAACCCAAAGAACTACTGAATAGTTGAACACAAAGTTGTGTGTTTGTGTGAGTTGTGTGTGCATAGGTTAATACAGGCAGAGTAAAATACTTTATTAATACACAGGCAATAGAAAAAGGGTGTGCCCATACTATGACAATTTGGTTGCTCAGGATGAATAGATTTGTGTGCGATGCATTGCTTTGCACAGCAGGTGTCACTAGGGAGCACACTGTTTCATGAGGCTTCAGGTAAATGAACCTTTTGGTGAAGCAATGGGCTGGAAAGCCTCAGTGGTTCAGGAAGCCTCATTTGGCCATCACTAGCATACTGTAACATTTGATCCGCTGGAGAGGCGAGGTTGAGAACCCAAGTGCTGTTTATTGACATTTAACATGAATCAAAAGCAAAACATGGAACAAAAACTTGACTTGAATAAACTTGGCTTGACATAAACAGACTTTAACTAACACTCACCGACAGCGGGTTACACATGCAGTAACTTATAAATACTATGACAAACATGAGGGCTTAAATACACAAGGGCTAATGACAAAACGAGGGACACCTGTGAACAATGATAAACCCATAAACCAATTAAAACAAGACACAGGAACACGAGGCAGGAATGCATGAGGGCATGGAATCACATGACAATAGACCACATGACAACCAGGAAGTACATAGCAACATGACAGTGAACATGAAAACCTAAAAACATGAAACCAACACCAAAACACCCTGTGACAGATCCCCCCCTCTATGGGCGGCCCCTGACGGCCATACATAATCAAAACATCAAAAAAAGTCTTGGGGGGGCGGACTTGGGGGAGGGATGGTGAGAGCATGGGCGGACCTGGACCCTGCGGCGTGGGCGGACCTGGGGCAGTTCAAGGGACCATGGCGGTAGAGGCAGTTCAAGGGGCCATGGCGGTAGAGGCACAGTTCAGGGGGCCCCGGCGGCATGGCCTCGATGTGCCTCTTGCTGCTGACTTGGGCTGGAGCCAGAGAAGGCTCATGGGCTGGAGCATGGACGTCGCCTGGTGTGGCCGGAGATGTGGCAGACATGGCGTGAACAAATCCTGACATGACAGTCGGTGCTTGAACAAGCTCAGGTTTAGAGGGTGCTGTGGGGTAGTGGAGCTCATCCACCGTTCCCACAGTAAATGCTGAGCCACATAACAATAACGCAGTCTATAAACTGGGCCAGAGAACAATTTGTTCTTTCCCCAGGCATCCTTGAACGAAGAGGTTCAGTTAACCCGTTACAAAAAAATTCCTTTAAAGCCACATCATTAAAGTCCAAACAGTAAAAAAAAGCTCCAAAAACTTCTCCACATATTCCTCAATGGATTCATGGCCTTGGCGGAGATGCAGGAGGGCAACTGCGTCCATTTTTGGAGGTCAGTTATTCTGTATGTTGATATAAAGAATCATTAAAATCATTAACAGTAGGCGCTTTTGAGGAAATGGATATTCAGCAGGCTGAGCTTTATCATTTGTTCATCTAACAAATGATAAAGCTTGGCCTGCTGAATATCCATTTCCTCAAAAGCGCCTACTGTTAATGATATGATTTTAAATCATAACCTAGATGTGTTGTTTGACAGAAACCTGGCTAAAACCTGACGACTACATTACTTTAAATGAGTGCACCCCCCAAGATTATTGTTGTAAACACGAGCCACGTCTGAAAGGTAAAGGGGTAGATGTTGCTGTCATTTATAATAATATCTTCAGTATTACTCAGAAGTCTTAGACTGGATAAACCCAGCCTGATCTGCCAGCAATTTGATTCGCCCGGCAACTCAGTCTGGAAAACTGTACATTAATTTCTTCTGCTTCTGTTACACTTTTGCGGGAACCAATCACAGACTGGCTTATCCACCTGGCACACTATTGGCAGGTTTAACATGATGACGGATAGAGAAGCGATGGGTCGTTACACGTTGATCAAAGCTCTTGTTGTTTGATTTGTTGAAATACTATCTAATTGCATACGGAGTCATTTGAATTATGCTTGTCTATAATGCCTCTTGTGTAGTAGAAAATACAGAGGAGACTCCCCAGACCAATTTTAAATTTTAAATTGAGCTTAGTCTGGTGATAGTCAGACAATTCAAATATAATTATTTTAAAGTTGTGGTGCTTTATGTAACGCTATGTAGTGTAAATGATAAATTCTGTTAGACATTGTGCAGGCTTACAGACATACAATGCTGACTACTGTATGCTGGCCACCAGGGCACCATGCAGACTTTACCAAATAATTTGGTGATTTTCTATCAGAGTTATTACTGGCTGGCTGCAGATAAAGTCCTAATTGGGTGACTCTAATATCCACGTAGACAATGAAAAAGAATTGGGATTGTCATTTAGAGACATTCTAAACTCTATTGGAGTTAGGCAATACGTGTCAGGACTAACACATCGCCGTAATCATACTTTAGACTTAATATTGTCATATTGGAATAATATGTTGATATTGTTGAAATTCTACAGCAGAGCGATGACATCTCAGAACATTAACTAGTATCATGTATACTTAATTTAGCAAAGGCTACAAAGCCATCCCCTCGCTTCAAATATTGCAGGACAATCATCACTGTCACTAAAGACTGCGTTGTAAATAATGTTCCTCATCAGTTCCATATCCCAGATAGCTTAGAGGAATTTGATGTTGCAACAGAAACTATCGACTCTCTCTTTTCCAGCACTTTAGACACAGTTGCTCCTCTGCACTTAAAGAGATTAAAGAAAATAGTCCAACATGGTACACCGTGGTACAACTTAAAACAGCAGCCGTGAAAATGGAGTGCAGCTGGAAGCAAACAAAACTGGAGGTTTTTCTCATTTTGTGAAAAGAGAGCATAATTAAACACAGAAAGGCCCTTAAAACTGCTAGATCTGCTTATTTTTGACTCTCTTAGAAGAAAACAAACACAACCCTATGTATTTATTTGATACAGTAGCTAAATTAACAAGAAATAAAACTTACATTCTTATGTTTGCAAACAGCATAGTATTCATGACTTTATGAACTTCTTTGCATGAAAGATTGATAATATTAAGAAATAAATTATAACCATGCAGCCATCTACTACAGTATCACTTCAGACAGAGCATTGTAGTATCACTGAGGGGAAAATTCCACCCATTTCACTGCTACAGGAGAGGAAGAATTGGCTAAACTTTTTAAATCATCTAAATCAACAACATGTATGCTCGACCCTGGACCGACTAAGTGTTACTAAAAGAGATGCTTCCAGAAGATAGAACTTCTTATTAATATTATTAATTCATCTTTTTCATTGGGATTTGTACAGAAAACTTTTTAAGTTGGCTATTAATAAACCATTTGTTTAAAAAAACGCAACTTGATCCTACAGAATTAGTCAATTTCAGGCCAATCTCAACTCTACCCTTTCTGTCAAAAATAATAGAAAAGGCAGTCTCTTCACAACTATGCTCCTATTTTTTTTTTTTTTTTAAGAAAGAAATGGTCTCTGTGAGAATTTCCAGTCAGAATTTAGATCATGGTTGTATCTCTCTTTTAGTGTTATTGGATCTTAGTCCCGCATTTTATACTATCGACCACAACATTCTTCTGAATTCACGAAAATTATGTTGGGATTCGTGGAATTGTATTGACATGGTTTAAATCATACTTATCTGACCGATCAAAAGTTGTAGTATGGAGTACTGCAAGGCAATCCAAAAGGTTGGGTATTGCTGGCCTCTTATTTGAGGCCTCCATTCCCCTAGGGTTTAGAAGAGATAGCAAACTTGTCTGGGACCTAAGGTGCTAACTTGTACAGGCCTTTTCCCTGGACCAATTTCTCTGGGTCATATTGGTAGTAATTGTGCTTCACTCTCAGAGCTCTGAGTCTCATTTGCCCTGCACAAATTGAGGCTCAGATTGAATAAAGTAGGTATTCCCTCCCACTTTAGGCTGCTCCCTTAGTGCCTAAGCACTGCCAGGGCCGATGCCCGTAACATTCAGGAGTGGTAGGCCTCTGCTTAGTGCCTCCTCAATTGTCCAGTGGCGTTAGGTTTGTACTCCCTTTGCTTTAAGGGTCAAAAGTGCTTTTGCTGAGTACACTGCTCGCTGGCCAAGTAAATAAGTATTCCAGGCCTATTGGCTCTGTGTAAGCAGCCTGACTCTGAGGCTAAGTTCAGTTATAGACTTTCTACCAAGCAGTTGGCATTCAGCAGGCCTCCTTGAAGGTGATACCCCAGGTTGAGCTGGGTGCTTAGCACTGCTAGCTGATATTTCTGGCTCCCTTGGGGTTGCACAGATAGTTATTGTGTTGCAGGCTCCCCAGAAGCCTCCCTGATTCTAGCCCAGAGCCTGGTCAATAGTTACTCAGTTGAGATTAGTCAGTACTCCCCTTATTGACAGGGTTGTTATTTAGAGTACTTAGCTCTTCAAGTCTGGTCGGAAGGCTGAAGGACTCTTGTGAGACCTCCCTAATAGATCAGCTTTTAGAGCTGGAGGTACTCCTCTTATGTAGAGTGCCCAGCCTCCACAGTGCTTTGAAAATGAAGTGCTCTTTATATCCAGGATTCGGCTGAGTATCTCCCTTTGTTTGTAAGGGTTCAGGAAAGTGCTATGCTGAGTCTTCTCCAGAAGTAAGTTGTTTACTATCACTTCTGCTGTCCCTTTTATTGGACGCATCTTCTAGAGGCGAATAATGCAAAATATTATAGATCACAAAGAAGACCAAGTCAGCATCCCAAGTGGCACTGAGGACTGACATAATGTATTTCGTTCCCCAATAGCCTCATTAAACGCAGTGAAAGTTTCCTATTTAAAGGCAGTCTTAGGTTAGGTAGGTAACCTCTGTTCCCTCAGAAAAGGGAACGAGACATTGCATCTCGTAACCATGCCGGCTGGACAGTTGTCACATGCCTGTCCTGTCTTGTGTGCACATGTGGGTTTTGTCATGTCTCCGGTCTACTGTCAACCCCGCCCTTCTTGTTATCTTATTATTGGTTAATTTGCCCCACCTGTTCTCCCTCATTATCTGCCTTGTTGGTTCCCTTTATATCTCCTTGTGTTTGTCAGTCTGTGTTGGATCCTTGTGTAATGTCTGCGTCTTCCGTCCTCCCCGTGATTCTGTTGGTTTGTTTAAGTTTATATGTTATTATTCTATTATGCGTTTTTCCCCCTCGTGGGTTTTGTTTTGAGTTTGTTTTATTTGTTATAAATAAATATATTATTTTCTGCACTTGAGTCCTCGCACCATTTTCCCTTGTCTGTGACGTGACAGACAAGGGAAAATGGTGCGAGGACTCAAGTGCAGAAAATAATATATTTATTTATAACAAATAAAACAAACTCAAAACAAAACCCACGAGGGGGAAAAACACATAATAGAATAATAACATATAAACTTAAACAAACCAACAGAATCACGGGGAGGACGGAAGACGCAGACATTACACAAGGATCCAACACAGACTGACAAACACAAGGAAATATAAAGGGAACCAACAAGGCAGATAATGAGGGAGAACAGGTGGGGCAAATTAACCAATAATAAGATAACAAGAAGGGCGGGGTTGACAGTAGACCGGAGACATGACAAAACCCACATGTGCACACAAGACAGGACAGGCATGTGACAACAGTCCCTTCAGACGAGAAGAGGACGACATGTTCTCTAGGCGCCCCTTATTTACTTCCGGGTCACGCTACTAGCGGCTTTATAGGCTGTCGCTGACTAATACAATTGTCTTGATTTAATATGCGTTTCAGACACCATTCACGATGAGGCGTTCCTCAATAGCATATTACGACACAGTGTCTCATTCCTTACGTAACCTGATACGTTTTCAGTGGCATTGCACAGGTTGTAATTTTACATTAAACATCCAAAAGCTCTGATTTATCTTGTTTAATTTTTTTATTTCACAAAAGTTAGCTTTTTAACAGGGGTGGGCAGATTTTTTCATCCACTGTATTCAGTGAAGCTTATGCTTGCCAACCTTATTAAACAATGCTGTCACCCTTTAGTTACTGTTACCGACAAGCAATGGCGCTCTCACAGCACATACATTTTCACGTAGAGAAAATACATTGCGGAGCAAAGAGGATACAGACAATAGAGGTCGACCGATTCATCGGATTTGCCGATTAATCGGCACCGATAGCTGGTTGGTGGAACAATAGGATATCGGCAAAAATCAATACCGATAGTTTTTCCGGTTTGCGTCCGTTGCGGGAGCGGCTGAATAGGCTGCTGTCATTACAGCTCTGAGAAGGGTCTGCTGGTATTATATAGCGTGAGAACCGCCTCTAGAGGCCAAATAAAAAACTACCACTGTTTACATTAACACGTGAGGCTCCGCCCTTCACAGCTCACGCTGCACAGAGCGCGCTGACACATCTGATGCGCGTTTAAAACACCAACAGAGAAACGGTATGAATACAGAACACTTCAGTACATGTTGCCAAATCATTATAAAGTAATTGATTTGTTGACTAGATGCTTTAGCAGGGGAAGAACAGCAGTCTATGTACTTTGTCGTCAAGGCTGACAGGACGCTAATATTAGCAGCAACGGTTAGCTCAAGCATTTAAAACCATGTAACTGAGAAACTTTTTTTGATGTGAGAAACTGTATCATGCATCCGACAGAAATATAAACGCATTAGACGTCAATACATATGTTGTTATTTTGATAAGAAAACCGTTGTGTTCTAAAAAAGCGAACTGTTTGGATTTATATGAAATGATAACACTTAATATAATACAATAATATTCAATTTGTAACATTAAGTAAGGTTAATAAATGCTGTAGAAGTATTATTCATTGTTAGTTTTATCTGTTAACCTTTTTATGCTCTATGAACTAACATGAATGATTAAGGTAGAATTGTATTGCTCGAATATTAATACATGCTGTAAAATGTACATTACATAATGCATTTAGTTCATGTAAGCTAGCTAAATAAATACATCATTGTTAACAAATGGGATTTGCAGTCTGTTACCTGACATTTACACACATGTTTCTAGGTTATAGCTAAAGAAACATTTATTTGTAATATTTTAATGTTTTAGTTATTTTCTGTAAAAACACATTTTCATGGTTCAGTACTTTTTTTAATTTCTTGTAATAAAGGTCAGCACTGCTTTTTTACCTGTTATTTTATGTATTATTATTATATTTTAATCTAGTATCTTTTTAAAAACTATTGGTTGATTAATCGGTTATCGGCAAGCGAGGTCCAACCTAGCTATCGGTCTCGGTAAAATCCACTATCGGTCGACCTCTAACAGACAACACGCCGTCAGACAGAAGTCTCAACTTTCAAATATTTTTAGGAAATTTAAACAATAAATACCGTTTTGTGGCTCTTTAATGTGGTGACCGATATAGCGCCTCAGTGAACTGATAATCTCTTCCTTCTAGTTCATTTATAAGCATGAAATAAACATGAATGAACACTAAAATAAATGTTTTCCTGTTATTTTCCTGTTAACACTGTGAAACTATTTTGAAACAATCTGCATTGTAAACAGCGCTACACAAATAAAGGTGACTTGACTACCAATTCAGCAAACTAGCTAGCCAACAAAAAATTTAAATAAAATGAGGAAATAATCAAACAACAAGTTTAAAAAAAGACAATATACAAAACTCTGTTTGATGGTGAAAAGTATGGTTCATTTGGGCACCCTTCTGGGTGAATCATATAAAACCGTTCAAGAACATGCCATGAACAAAGTGCATAGCTTAAAACACAATCCATAACAACAAGCTGTCGACCATAATTCTCACTCAATACAGATGGCTTATCTTTCATCACAGAGCTTAATATGACAAAAATAACAGCCCACAGAGATAAACAGACCACAACAAAACATGCAACCATGGCGTTAAAGCCCTTTAAAATCTCCTGTAAATGACAGATATGTTTGAAGACGTGTTGTGAGCTGTGTGTTAGACCAATCAAAACATCACAAACTCACTCAAAAGATAAATCAACTGATCAGTCTGGCACCACATAGTGGTGGAAATGTACTTGGGGTGCAAGTCTGATCAGTTTATTTACCTTTTGAGAGAGTATGTGAGGTTAAGAAATAAGAAATATGGATAACTAGGAGTTTAACTTATATTAGTGTTAGATACTTTTGACAAAAGTAATATTAGCCATGTATTATCACTGCCATTTACAGTAGGTTGACTCTATTATGCTTTTCAAAATAGACAACACTGACTCTGAAATATATACTGAAATAAAAAATACAAACTTTACTAATGGATTATTTAATGTAGTAGCAATCATTAATTTTTGTATAAATATATGCTATTTATACAACTTTTTAAAAGATGATCTTTTATGCTTTTTACATTTTAGAGTGTAAAATTAATGTTTGAGCATTTTTGTCATCACCTGAATCCTTCTGATCAGTGTCTGCTGATTTCTCACAGAAAGAAAAATATTTAAACAAGAATGCATTTATTGAACATTCAAGCATGGAAACCTATTCTAGGAGACCAAAAAAACTAAATCAAGATTTTGTAAAAAGAGCATAATATGGCCTCTTTTAAATGTTGCTTGTGTGTTGGTGAAACATTATATATTGTATTTCAATTGAATAAAATGTAATATATTTTTGTTAAAAAAAATGTATGTAATAGTTTGTATTTTTAGGGGTAAATACAATATTTTATGGTACTCACTCAATTATGTTTATGCAGTAGTGTTAATAATTTTATAAAAATTGAGCATATACCTGAAAATTACATTTCATAAATATTGAATGTTTTGGAGCACAGACTTTGGTCTCTTTTTAAAGAAGGCACTAGAACTTAATGTTATAGAAATTTAAGTTTATTGATATAAAAAAACAAACAAAAAATATTTTAAATTAAATATATGTATAAAATATCTTTATGAAATATGTTTTCCAAAATATGTTTTACTCCAAAACTGTGGGAAAAATCAAAGCCATAAATCTAAATGAGTTCTGTCCCAAATTTGAGGTTGATATCTCAAAAAATGAGCTTTCAGTCAGATTTTATTTGGGTGTAGTACAGTGCAAATAATCTCTCATTCATTTCCAATGCGGTCACTTTTCAGCACAAAGACTACATGTGACTTTTTTTTCTTTCAGGACCATTTAATGGTTTCAAATCATGGCCAAGGTTTTTTTTTTTTTTTTTTGCTTTGTTCACATAGCAATTGCAATAATAATAATAATAATAATAATAATAATAATAATAATAATAATAATAATAATAATAATAATAAATAAATAACCAAAGAGGACCAGATAGTTACCAGAATCACCTGTATAACCGCAAACTTTGAAACATTCAAGGGCTTTTTACACTTGAAATCATTAAGTCTTGGTCATTCTACACCCCCCGGTCTCCTGGGATATCTTATTTCATGTTTCAAATCTGCTCAAACTTTACCCAGTGTTAACAATTAATCTAACAACATGTCACACTGTACGTTCCTAAACCCTGGATTACTACAAGATGTTCCCTGTGGGTATTTCCTTATCATTCAGGTGAGTGCTGTGTACCAGTCAGCCACAATGATCCAGGCATCTTTCTGTGCCTTCAACCACCACTAGACACAGGATCACATTCAAAGGAAAAAGGCACATTCACACCAAGGGTCATGACAATAAAGATAAGTTTTTAAATAATCATTCTAAATGTAAAAGACACCTCGTCTGTTACAATAATGGCAATAGGAACAATATCATTGGAATCAAAAAAAAAAAAATTTCAGCTAAAGAATGATAAAACAGACTGCGAATCTGAACCCATCCCACTATAATGAGCTCAATCATTTAAAGACATAACGGCAGCTGGCTTATAATAAACACAGTGATATTTTGCACAGGGTTACTTATTGTTATAGTTAGCATTCTCGGAGTGAACATGCCTAAAACGATTTCTTCTGGAGCTTTGTAGATCTACCTTTCTGAGATCCAAAAGAGAAATAAACATATTGCACTAGCTAATTGCTTTTTTGTGTCAATAAATGTAATTTTTTAGTTTCAGTATAAATGTTTTTCTTCAGACATCCATCTTTAAAAACTAAGTTTTAGCAGCTGCATCAAAAGTGGCCGCATGTGGTTTTCGGCCACAGAAAATCAGTAATTTACTCACGGAGCCACATTGAGATCCGCATATCTCTGGGATTAGACCATATAGGGGCTTAAAAATGAAGATGCCAAAAGAACAATTTAGTTAAGTACACGGATATTGCGATATCTTTTATACGTCTTGAGGCATGCACATTTTGGAGTCTTTTTTGGACTCTGGCATCCATTCAATTCAGTTGTTTTGATGATACATTTCAACATTAGTTGTTCCTCTTTAAAAGAAAAATGTATGAAAATGTGTCCACCTCCATTTCCCAGGTCTTCCTAGCCCCACCAGAGAGTAGAGGGTCATCACACTTTTTAATCACACAACTGCTGCCCTAGTTTAGCTCTGGTATTAAAAAGGATGATACAGTATATCCCAGTCATTCATGATGTACCTAATGCCATTCATGTACGTATTCATGTATCCCAGGCCAACCAACACTGGCTAGTGTTCAATAAATGTTCCTCATAGTGGTAGAGTAGGCTATTGTCTGTATATAGCACTTGTACATCAAACATGTGTGATTGATTTGACAGAGCCACTCAATCTCTAAAGCTGTTTCTAAGGGTTCAACATTTTGGCTGCGACTGGCACAACAATTACGCAAGAAGTGCCACAAAGATCCAAACCTATTCATAACTATGTTTAAAAACCTTAAAATGTATTCAGTTACAATTCATTTCAATAACAGTTTTATTCATTTTCCCATCTATCTTTGTGAGAATAACTTTCTGGATTAGGCCTACCTAAACATTCACCGTGAAATAAGAAATGAATCTTTCGACAGAATATGACTTTTAAATACTGAGAATATGTTGCATTTGATATACTGGCATAATATTGCCTGACAATTAATTCCTGAAATGAACAACTGTTCATTGCCAAATGAAGTGAGAGAGGGAGATCAGCATGTGTTATGATTAATCACTCCTAGTTGATCTTGGACCTCAGCTCCAGGGTTGCCAGCCGCCTCGCTTTAGCAAGGACGCTCCGTTTGGGGGCAAAATGACTTCCAAAAACACGTCTAGGCTACATTTCCTAATGCCAAACTATGTGTAAATGAATTCCTATGTAAACTTAACAACCGGCGCACTTATTGTTTTCTTATGGCTGAACACGGGAAATCAAAAAAAGCCTCCATCCGTTTGACACTTTGTCAGTGTATGGAGGCCAAAACAAACAATAATTACTGCGCAAACGCCTAGCCCGTTTCTGTTCACTTTAACAGTTTATAAACGGAAAGCTCAAGTTTTAAAAGTGGTGTTAGCAATACAACTATGAATTCATCAATGAAAAGAAACACTATTTTGTACAGTTAAACCCTCAACGCGCATTCGCGAGTTGAATTGTTTAAGAGTGAGGTCAGATAATAACTTACCTTTTGATCACTCGCGATCATATCCATTGTGGTAGAAAAGCAAGTCTGTTTCCTAAAGTTCTCTCGAGTAGAGCAGAGTTCAGTTTGGAGTGGTGTGTGTGTGTGTCTGAGGATGATATTGCGCTGGAAACGCTGGTGTGTTTGACTAACTGAGAGCCTGTGTTTGACTGACCGTTTCCTTCGAGCAGGAATGAGACATTACATCACCCGTGAATGTGAGATTAGACAAAAGTAATTGCGTCTAAAATGTTAACTCTGTGTTAACTTTTTAGTTTACAGAGCTGTTAAGCTTATCTCACTAGCAAGGCTGTGATTAGAACAGATGAGACAACAGCACTCTAGCTCGTGTGATAACAGTAGCCTACTCAGCAAGAGTTTCTATCATTTCAAAAGCAAGAGAATAACTTACCTTCTGATCACTCGCGGACATGTCCGTTCTGCGTTAGAAATGGGAGTTCATTGCCTGTAGAACTGAAGTCAGCCAGTGTTTGGTGTGAAGCTTCAGATTTAGTTGAGACCCCACGTCGTGTGCCCTGCCTGACTAAGCTACTAGAAATGCCCGTGGTCTTTTGTGTGCATGAATGATGCATTACATCATTTATTATGCCAAGGACCCACAAATATAAATCCTTCCTAAAATCCATCTTTATATTTGTATGTATGGAAAAAAACATTTAAACAACTAGAAAAAATAGTAAGTGCACACAGAAAAATAGGGTGTCAAAATTGTACCTTTAGCTTGTCGCTGGGGCAGTAACCTTAAAAGGACATATTTGTACCTGTTTTACTCCTAAAAGGTGCATATTAGTACCTTTGAGTACAAATTAAGGTACTACTATGAACCTTTTTGTGGTAAAAATGGTACAACGTTGGTTCTTTTAAGGGTACTGCCCCAGCGACAAGCTGTTGTACCCCTAAAGGTACAATTTTGACACCCTATTTTTCTGTGTGTGTGACATACCTACAACATATTTCAAAACTTAAATTGTCTGTTAATGTTGGATAAAGAAGAACCTGAAGAAGAACATAAACCTGAAGAAGAACATTTTCAAATAAAAATTATTTGTACATACAACTTTCACAACAAATGTATGTACGCATCTTACTTGATGTGTTAAGAATAATTGCCTTAAAATAAAGTGAGCAAGACAAAGGGGGCTAAAACTCACTAGAAAGATACAAAGCAAATATACCTGTATACAATTCTGGAAAGTATATGGTAAGAAAGGAAAGAGAGACATTTAGAACTGACACAGTTAGAATGTTCAGTAGAAATTATAATTTTTTGCTTTGTCTTTTAATTTCTGGGTACCCCTTAGAACCTTCTGGAGGACCCCTGGGAGTCCCCGGAACCCAGTTTGAAAACCCTTGCATTACATCACTCGAGAATAAGGTGAACAAGCTCGCATTTCAGTGTTTCCTCCAAATACAGCATTTAATTATTTTACAATAATTGACTTTTTGTGAACTTTGATGTAGCCTACACATATCAATGTTTTGTTATTTAAATTATAAATGACTGGAGTTGTTTTCATATTTCACAATTTAATAGTTAACAATTCTTATAATATTTTCATGAGAATGCTTTAATGATTTCCACTTGATGTCTGCCTTTCAGTGTGAAAACATAAAGACATTTCCATGGATTCCATGTGTTTTCATCTACATTTCTGTAATAAAAACAATATTTAAAAAATCATGTGCATGAATCATTGGTGTCTTATTTCTATTTACATTCCAAAAAAGCATTTAAAGCTGCAGTCCATAACTTTTTTACTTACCTTATCCCGATTCACAACGGTTATCAAGGTCTGTATACATAAAAAAGGAGCCCGGCACACACGTGAGGAGGCTTGCACCTGCTGCAGGTGGCGGATCATTGATAGCCTTTTCTCACAGCAGCTGGAATAATTAAACATATCATTTTGATGGTGGATTGTAATCCAAAAAGGTTCAAACGACAATCATCAGTGACAACTGGAGATTCACCCATGATCAAAAGCAAATGATTAGACTGAACAGAAATCTAAATCTAAAGGTAACGCGTATACAAACTAAATACAATATTGTTAGCATTAACAATTTGAGAACAAAGTATAACAATAATAATAATTTGCATGGTTTGATATGATTTGAGCTAAGCAATTTTTCGATTTAATCACCGTTGTTAGCACGATTTATGATGTGTTTTTTTTCCTCATTTGGTCAGAACAAAAGTGGCTGACATGTAACTTGTTCACTTTGCAGGGTAAATTCTTATTTCGGTCATAATAATGGTCATCCATGACCAGTGGCGTAGCTCCAAATTTTGGGCCCTGGGTACAAACCATCTTGCTGGGCCCCCGTACCATGTATGTGTATGTATAGAAAACGGACTTCCCTGCCTTGGGCCCTGGTTACTCAGTACCCTTTATCCCCCCAGTCCCACGCCCCTGTCCATGACATAGAATCTGTGATTGAAGTACAGTATCTCAACCGGTGCTGTGAATGACTGACAGCCACACAAGCTCGGTGCACAACCCACGTAAAGATGGTAATTCCACAAATAACTGCAATTGCAGGTTTCAAACAGAGATGGCGACAAAGAGGCAAAACTTACAGACTGCAGCTTTAAAAGTTAAAATGGTTTAAATTGCTAAAAGTAAAAACTCAAAAGAACATGACAAAAAATATGTTTCAATGGTTTATATTTTTTTGATAGAAAATACATCAAAAATCTTCATCTGTGTATAGAGACATCAGAGCTTCTATTTGAATGTCTGTTTTTAACTTTGTTCATCGACACAGGAAGTCTCCATCAAATTTCTGCATGACATTGAGTGATGAATAAAATATGTTTTGCATAATTTAGTACACACTACAGGTGTTAAAGGTTACTTCACAGTAAATCAGCTACTGCTTCATCTGATACATAAACATACTTTTCATTCTTTCTACAGGCACCGAGATTTATCCAAAAAGAATTACATAGCTCCCTTACAAACAAACAAATACGATGAAAAAGAATACCAACATACTTACTAGACACAGGTGTCTCAAAATCAACAAAATATCCCAAAGCAAGGTGAGTCCAGGGCTTATTGTCAGTAATGGAGAACACAAATAAAAACTTGGAGGGAAATAAAAACAGCACTTTACAGGTCAGAAACGTGTGGTGCAGCCTTTTAGTCGGAGAACATCTACTGTAGATGTGATTTACCTGCAGACACAACACAATCAATGACTGCATTCTTCAGACACTCCACAAATAACACCTTTCCCATCATGCTCATTAAACACAGCAGCCGATTCTCTCTGTCATCCAGTGCAAACCTTTCAAACACATACTCGGGCACTTCGTGAGGGGCGTGAAAGGTTTGTTTTCACATGATGATTCGTGGTTCAGGAACAGAGTCTGTGATGGACTTATGAGGCAGAACATTGGCACCGTTGATGTAGAGTTCATCGTTCACAATCACATCCTCGCCCAGAACTGTCACGTTCTCCATCCGCACCTGGCCAACACAATTGAAGAACCAAACCTCATCATACAAAATAACACACAAAAACTGTACGAGCCAAAAGTGAGTATAGAGAAGTAGGGTTCAAAACATCTGGTAACACTTTATTTTAAGGTTCAGTTATTAACTATTAACTAGTTGCTTATTATCATGCATATTACTAGGCTATTGTCTGTTTATTAGCACTTATAAAGCAGATATTATTGACTTATTCTGCATGACCTTATTCTCCATCTCTTAATCCTCCTCAATACCTAAACTTAAATGCTACAAAAACTACCTTACTAACTATTAATAAGCAGTAAATTAGGAGTTTATTGAGGCAATAGTCGTAGTTAATAGTGAATATGTGTTCCCCGTACTAAAGTGTTAACAAACATCTCAGTATCTAACCACCCTGTGTGTTTATTATAATATGTTTACAATAAATTGACTTGATCCTTCAATGAATGACAACCTGATGATTGCTTATAGCCTACATAGCCAACTTATACATTTTTGCTGCTCTTTTAAAAATGTTTTTTTGCCATGACCTCAACGATCTAAAACTGACCCCTCCGGCTCCCATGTTACAACTTCCCTGACTGGTAACTGGAAAGCTGGAACTGATTTACTGGCATTTTTCACACAATCCCTTTACCAGTATTTTACCAGTAAAGACTGTACGTGTGAAAGGGGCTCTTCAATTTATCACAGTAATGCTGCTTTGAAATGATCTGTAATGTAAAGCGCTACAGATATAAAGCTGACTTGACTTGGTTTTGTCTTTTGTGCTTTGAATGAAAGTCCTTATTATTGTCATTCTTTATCTTAAAGTAGTTTGCTTGGATCATGGCTTATAATTCTTAGAAGGATTCCATTGAGATTGCTATGGAGAAAAATCAATGTGCAAAATACTTCCGAATCAAAGGCTGCAGAAAAGTTGGGTGTTCACTATTGAGCCGTATCGCTGAAAGTGTGTGTGAAACTCACCCACTGCCCAACTGATGAGCTCCAGCCCACAATGCACGACTCCAGCCAGGAGTGTGAGCGTATGTGCGCTCCCTTCAGAACGGTACAGCGCTTTACTCTCACCCCGTCCTCCAGAACCACCCCAGCTCCGATCGTCACATTAGGCCCGATGGTACAGTTTTCCCCGATCACTGCCGTTGGGTCCTGGGTAAATAGCATACGTCATATTTTTCAGTACATGTACCATATTCTGCTTGCATCATACTTAAAGGGTTAGTTCACCCAAAAATGAAAATGTGATGTTTATCTGCTGACCCCCAGTGTATCCAACATGTAGGTGTGTTTGTTTCTTCAGGAGAAGACAAATGAAGATTTTTAACTCAACCGTTGCTGTGTGCCAGTCATATAATGCATGTGAATTAGGGTTGTGCCGATGGACGATATCATCGTCCATCGTGATGGTTGTGCGACATCACGATGGAGAAACGCCATCGTGATGCCACGCCCCCGCCCCCACCCCGCTGCGAGTCTTGCGAGTCGACACCAGAGTAGCCTATGTGAGCGGAGTGTAGCGGCGGCAATTTCCCCTCCACGCTCTTTCTAAGCATTCAAAAATCCCTCCACTCCAGCTCCGTTCCGGGTTCACCATCTCCCGCTCCCCGCCTCGCTCACTAATATCAGAAACAGCGCTCCGTCTTCGCTCTGAGAAAATGTGTGGCTAATAACTGCTAAAGTATTTTAGTAAGCTCTGAAATATCACTATAAAGTTCGGTTTATAACCTGCATTAACTGAAAAAAAATATAAAAAAATAAACAATAGGAGATTAAGAGCCTAGTTTCAACGTGGTTTATTGGAACATTTGTGTGCATTTTCCCCCCACTATGCCAAACTGGCTTTATCAAAAGTGAAATATTGATGCTTTTTGCAGTGCAAATTTGTTTGTATGTTTGGAAGTTTGGAAAGATGAACGTTTTCATCAGTTATTTTATCTACGGATCAATACAGATTTCTGCTCATTCAAAATCATATAATAGAATAATAGAATAACTGTATACCTACTGGCTACTGATAACTATGCAGGTATAAGCACTTGTTTTTGAATGCATCAGAGACAACGATTAGTTCGTGTGTGAATAAGTGCTACCTGTTTAAAATGTGCTTTCACCCGAACATATTCAGTATGAGGTAAAAAAAAAAAAAAAGAATCCCTCAAACTTTAACATCCCGCCTATCGCCGTGATCATCTGTTTAACGCTGGTTGTTTACCGTGAGTTCTGAACACTGATCATGCTTATTTAAATCTTTTCGTTTCTACACATTTTAGGCTACATATTCCTCATGTCTGTGAGGCAAGCCTGCTGCGTTTCAGTTTATTTGAGACGCGCTCCAGTTCATGATCATTGAAAGCGATCACTTCCGCGACCTCATATTAGGCTACCTATTTGCTTCTTATTAATTAAATACATGCAATTGGCCGAAGAAACTTTTATTAAAATTAAGATACAATTTTTACAAAACGAAAGAAAGGCTTTTTACAAAACAAAACTTAATATTAAACTAAAAATAACCACCAAAATCATTTCTGACCCACTCGCATCTTTGCACTTCGCCTATCATAATCAGATGAAATTAAAAAATAATATTAGGCTATACTATTTAAACATAAATTAAAAACATTGTTTAATGGCTACATCAAGTATAGTAAGCTACAGATGTATGGCATGTCTGAGCTGGATTTGAACGAACATCATTTTACCGGCGGGTTCATGAGCGCGCCTGCGGATTATTGAGCTGATCACACCGGCTCCACTCCGCTCATTAGTCATTACAGGCTCGCACTATTCAAAAATGGTCGGGTTTAAATGGGGCTCATAATTACAGTTAATGTGTCGGGCAGGGCCGGTCTCTCGGGTGCATTGGCTTGGGTAGGGTCGGTCTTGATTTTTTTTGAACTGATCTAAGCTATAGTTCGAAAAAACGAAAACGAAACTAAAATATTCGTTTTTCGTCCCCCCCGGACGATATCATCGTCCATCGCGATGTTTTACTGTACACATCGTCAGCTGCCGATTTAAGTGACATCGCCCAACCCTAATGTGAATGGGTAACAATTCTATGAGAGCAAAACAAACAAACAAAAAAACATGCTTAGACAACATGCACAAAAACCCTGCTGCTCCTGACGACACATTGATGTCTTAGACACGAACCGATCAGTTTGTGTGAAAAATTGAGCCGTATTTATGTATTTTTTTTACAAAGGTCAAATATATACGCTCTGGATATAAACCCAGAGCGTGTATAATGATCTACTTTACCGGAAGTGAAGTGCGTTCCAGGCTGTTGGATATAGCGTTGTATTTGAGGTAAAAAGTTACATAAATACGGCTCTATTTCTCACACAAACGGATCGTTTTGTGTCCAAGACATCAATGTGTCGTCAGGAGCAGCAGGGTTTTTGTGCATGTTGTCCAAGCATGTTTTTTTTTTTTTGTTTGTTTTGCTCTCATAGAATTGTTACCCATTCACATGCATTATATGACTGGCACACAGCAACGGTTGAGTTAAAAATCTTCATTTGTGTTCTACTGAAGAAACAAACACCTATATGTTGGATGCACTGGGGATCAGCACATTTTCATTTTTGGGTGAACTAACCCTCTAAAAGCCAGCTGCATCTTCTTTCTTTGACTATATAACTTTAAACCTTGCACTTTTTAAGTGAGTACAAATCTGACCAAGTGAAAGCAGTTACAACTGTCCCTAAATGTTTCTCTTACTTCAGTCATGTTGTTAGTTCACTGGACATATATTGTGTCTAGTTATGGATCTCCACTGTGATGATATTGGTTGGCGCACCAGGTGGTCGGCTCATGGTCAAAAAGGGTTGAACCTTGTCTCTTAATGAGTCATGGGTGTGTTTTGGGCGTAATGTGCAACAAACCAATCAGAGTCTCATCTCACATTCCCTTTAAAAACCAGTCACACTTGCACCATGGCAGATTCACTGATTACATGGAGGAATTTGTGAGCAGAAAGACTAAACACTTCTCAAGAGAGGAATCCTTTCATTTTCAATATTTAAAAATGTTTGTGTGTGCTGCGCGTGTAATAAGCAGATTGTAAGCACACTGTGTACCCGCCTATAACTAATGCGCCCTTTAAATAACACAAAGAATATTGTGCAGTAGTTTTCAGTTCCTCATAATAGCAACACATCAACAATGTGCCTGAACACACCTCGTTTTCAGACCAGGGCGTCCAAATGGGTACAAACGCATTTACTATTTAAAGAAAGTAACAGGACGTGAAAGTCAGGCTGAAACCAGAAAAATACACTTGCCAGGTGCCACATTGGGCCGGGTGTATGATAGGGCCCTATATGCCCTCAGTCTTTCATCTCATTCACTAACGAAACAATTCGAGAATAATTACATTTTTGTTTTTCCTGAGTAAAAGTCTGACAAGCCTAATTATACGGTTATGATTTTACTGTTGTAAGTTTATATATATTTTTGACAAACAGCAAAGTGGATTTCTGTGTTTCCTGGTAAAAACTAAATGGAAGCTGAGAATAGCTGCCAGGCGTGTTATGAATATGGATGTCAAGTGGACTGACTTTCTTTAAATAGATGCTACAAAATATTACAAGTGTGTAAAGTGAGATCCCCTTGTGGACACAGACTACATAATTAATATCAACAAGTCAGACTAAACAAGAAGTAAATCTCCCCTTAATGTATGTTGATGTAAGGAGACGGAGGATAATAAAAATGTCACACCACAAGAACGTTTCCGAGGAAGCCAGGACCGGTGCGGAGCCTCTCAGGCGCGTGCTGCCGTACGGACTGCAGGTACATGCACATGCCTGTCAGGAAGTCTTTGGGCTGGCCAATGTCCATCCAGAAACCTGGAACACAGACGTTTATCTTAGTTAGCAACAAAACAGGTTTGGCTTATTTTTGTTTGATTGTTCTGTGTTTAGTCATTCTTTTTCTTTCAGTTCTTCCAGAGAAAAACAGATAATATTTTTCCGGTGTTTGATTACTCAAATCTTTGTTGAACATTCTAGTCGGTGCTGCTTAAAATGCCATCAGATGCAAATGGAGAAAGAACAGCGTGGTATGGTCAAGCCTCCATGAACGCGGCTTCTGGAATGTGTTCCCAAATGTCCATCTAGAGCACCTCTGATCTCCGATAACAAAACCGATGAACGTCTTCTCCTCAGCCGCACAAATAAGGACTTTTCAAACTGCAGCATTGTGATTCACTGAAACCTGGCTGAGGCAAGTCATTCCTGACAATGTACTACATCTCCCTGGCTTTCAGCTATTCAGAGCGGAGTCAACATTGTGGTAGATTGTGTTTTAACATATATGACTGTGAAAGCTGTCTGGTTTTATGGGGGTGCTCTTTAGATGTTGTAAACTTCCCACATCCCACACAGCACATGAAAAAACAAATTGATTTTAAAATCACTTTGATTTTGAGATTCTTGCGCTTGAATATTTCAATTAGTTAATTCTTTAAAGCTACACTGTGTAACTTTTTTAGTTTATTCTTAGCTAAAAACACTTAGTTCTTTCAAAAATATATGTGCTCATTAATGTATATTTACTTCTTTCAAGTAATAAAGTATTCTCGTAAGTTTATAATATGCCATTGAAAACACATACGGGTGAGGGGTTCGAATGCCGGTCGCCATGTTGGCCCTCCATCTTGAAAGTAAATTAGCCAAAGAGGGACATACCCATAAATTCAAGCTTCGCCTTTCGCGCTTTAACACTCGATGCCACCATTGTGAATGTGAAGAGGGAGATTGCCATGTTAATCTTGGACTAAATCGGCCACCGTAGGAGTTAAAACGAAATCGGAATTGAGAGGAACAGAAACTAATATTCACTGGATGGTTATATACCTTTACACCGCTAGATGGGGGAAAATATCACACAGTGTAGCTTAACTTTCGTGACGATGCAGCGCGGATCTGTCAACTATCCAAGGCGTTGTTCATGTTTGTTTAGAATTCATAAAAATACGGATATACGTATATTAAATACTGGTATGTGTAATATATACACACACACACACACACACACACACACACACACACACACACACACACACACACACACACACACACACACACACACACACACACACACACACACACACACACACACACACACACACACACTTAACAATGAAACCAGGACACTCTTATAATCTTTCTTGTAGATTTTAACTAAACAAATCCCACCCGAGAACTACCAAAATACAGAAATCACATTACACACAAACACATGTCCCAGAGGCAGTAATATTCTGGGCCACTGTTACACCAGCAGAAAGGAAGCCAGGAGCGACGGCAGGTCAAACAAATTAGGGGAGAATTTACAGTGTGTCTCATGGGGGTCAGCAACCAAAATGAAAGCATGTTCTGGGGGGACAGACTTGTGCACTGGCGCCAGGCTTGATAGAGGCTTAACACTTCTCACGTGCAGCTTTGGGCCTCTCTGATCACTGTTGTTAATGTTAAACTGACCTACAAGCAGAAACTGAAATCAGCTAAACCTTTAATAAAGACTGTAAAAAGACGGACTAATGAATGAAGCAGAGCGGGAACTGTAAAACTGCTTCAAATGGAGTGTTTTTAAAGCTGCAGACACCGATCTGGACAAGCTCGTAGATACTATAACATCCTACATCAGTTTCTGTGAGGATTTATGCATCCCTACAATGATCATTTATAATTTAATAATTATAAACTATATTTCAGCTGAAGAAGTTCAACCAGCCACAGCAGCAGCTGACACAGCTCTACTAGGCCATCATTGAGTGTGTTCATATACAACTGTCTGTTTGGTTCAGCAACAAAATAAGACAGAAGGAAACTACAATGGGTTATTGGCGCCCCCTGCCCAACCTCAAAGAACTGTACACCTTCCGAGTGAGAAAAAGAGCAAAGAAAATAACTTTGAACCGGATGGTACAGTCAGCAATATATTTACCTAACTTATGCATAAGATCAAAACAAGTCGTTGTTTAAGTTATGTTCTGTGATTATCCAATTAATGATAATGAAAAGGTAAATATGCAAATAAGAATGGTAACCCAGGGCATACAAATGCAAAGTTAAACCTTGAAACATAAAAGCCCAAGGTGCACTATGCAATTTTCCGTCCACTGGAGGGCGCCTATTCAAAACAAATGCGTAGTTTGATGACGCAAAGTGTGAGCGCAGCATCTTGGGACATGTGGTCTTCTCATCACAGCCGGTGGAAAATAGGACACGGGCAGAAATCACGTTCATGCATGCGGTTATTAACGTTACTGTAGTGTAAAGCAGAGCAGGACCGAGTGTTATGGACCTGAGCACAGCTGCTGGAGCGATTGTTACACAAATACCCGCCTCGCAAATAACTTTTATTATGACGGGACGAGACACATTCGCCAGGCGCCTGCACTGATCCGCTCTTCCGGTTATGATTAGGAGGTAATCCAGCTCTGTTTATCATATTAGATACATTTAAGTGTGTTTAAAATGATTTTATGATGTTACTCCGTGCGTTCACTTGCACTTCACACTGCTAAGAGTAAAGCGCTCCTGCCAAATAAAAGCCGAAACCGAGGGTAACGCAGATATGACGCGATTGACAAGCGACTCCCTCAAATGCAATGCTGAAACTTCCCGGTCCTCAGTTAAAATAGCAATTTTCTCACAATTTACAAATAGTTGAAAACATTTGGGATATTGTAGGTACCGTATTTTCCGGACTATAAGTCGCACTTTTTTTCATAGTTTGGCTGGTCCTGCGTCTTATAGTCAGGTGCGACTTATATATCAAATTTAGTTCATACTGACTGACAAGAATAAACATATAGCCGCGAGAATGCGCTCTATGCTGCTCCTGTAGCCTAATATTTACTTATAGACAACAACTTAGAAAGACTGAACACAAACAAAATGCCCCCATAAAGAAAATCTTATTCTGCAAAACACAAACAGCATGTTGTAAAATATGCGGCAGAGAACGAGTCTCACAGCGTTCGTCTCGCGCGGCTGAGCCTCTCCCGGCAGAGAGTTCAAGCGTCTGTGGACTCGTTCCTTCAGCTCTGGCCGTCTTGCTTTCAGTCCACGATTAGCTTTCTTTGTTTTCTTCATCACAGTTAAAGTAACCTCTGCTTTTCGCCAGTCCCTTACAAGTTTCTCACTCACTTCAAACTTTCTTTCTTCTGCTCGGGTTATGCAGTGAAGCGGGCACGAGCGAGTGCACGCGAGCAGGTGCTCGCATGCGCGCGGCTCCAGCTCTGCCCTAATGCGACTTATAGTCCAGTGCGACTTATATATGTTTTTTTCCGCGTCATGACGCATTTTTTGACTGATGCGACTTATACTCCGGAGCGACTTATAGTCCGGAAAATACGGTACTCAACTGAACAAAATATATAACACCGGCCTAGTGGTTTTTGGATATTTTACTGCAAAAATACTACATAGTGCACCTTTAACGGCCCTTTCACACCTATATTTCAATACTCTAATTCCAAAACCAGGGTTAAGACAACAAGGAAAAATATCCCAAGGATTATGCTAACACAGGGTTTAAGAGGGCTGGGGTTAACAATTTTAGGTGTGAAAGGCCCATTTGATTACTTAGATAAACTGTGAAGGATTTATATGAATGTACACCTAAATAAAGGCTCGCCATACGGATGCAATATAGTGTTCAATATATCAATATATGCTTGCATTGGAAGTGTGTGTCAGTGGAAAGGTGTGTGATCCTTTACCTTGCAGCTCCATGGCATAAAGGTGTCTCTCCTCTGCCATGACAGGAAATATTTCCTTCTCAATTGAAGTGGGCCGCAACTAAGAGACAAAATACAGGAACATATTGAAAACTTCAGCAAAATTAAAACCTTTTTTTTTTTTGGAAGCATGCAGGAAAAAAATCCTTCTGCCTGAAATCACTGGCATAACTGATATTGCGCAAATCTCGGTAACAGCAACTAACTAACAACTTACATTGCTCAAGGTGTATATTTTGTCATGCGTTCCCTGGCAATCAAGCGCATGTTCTTAGCTTTGCTGGCATCATGCTCCACTGTTTGAGCTACACTGATGCATGGTAGATGAACTTGTAAAGTGTGATATGTTCAGGATTTCATTTTTCAAAAATGGCTTCCGCATATAGATTAAACTAAAATATTCAACTAAAAATACAAATAAAATTAATTAATTAGGTCTTATTTAATTCTATAAACTATAATACTGATCTGCTAACATTGTCGCTATATGATAGGTTAATATAAGCTGATAACATCACTGTTTTCTCTAGAGCGACTGTACGGTCTTATTGTGTCAGTGTCTTTTTTGACACTGAAGCTGCTTTGACACAATCGTGATTGTAAAAGCGCTATATAAATAAAGTTGATTGATAAAACTATACAGAGATCAGCAAGAAAATTCTTTTACTATAGTTACATTTCTTCATGTTATGTTTAGAGCCTTTACTTACAGTAATTATATACTCTACTACAGTAAATAATGCAATTCAATGAGGTTATGCACATCATAAATGAAAGGCAGTACAATGAGAAGTTAATGAGAATTTGAAGGGGAAATTGTCAGGAAATTGTCACAACAATGCAAAATACTGTATTTTACAATACTTAAAATATGCTTCATATAGTTTAAGCAGTATGTATGTACATACAATCAAACCAAAAATTATTCAGACACCAGATATCGTTTGGATATCAGCGGGTTCAGGACATTGTAGTTAATTTATGTACAGTGCATCCTGAAAGTATTTACATCGTTTCACTTTTTCCACATTTTGTTGTTATAACCCTATTCCAAAATGGATTAAAACATTTGTTTCTCTCAATTCTAGAAAAAACAATACCCAATAATGACAACATGAACGTAGTTAGTTTAATATATTTGCAAATGTATTAAAAAAAAAACTGAGAAAAAATGTAATAATGTACATAAGTATTCACAGCCTTTGCTCAATACTTTGTTGAAGCATCTTTAGCACCAATTACAGCCTCAAATCTTTTTGAGTTTGATGCTACAAGCTTGGCACACCTATTTTTGGGCAGTTTCTCACATTCTTCTTAGCAGGACCTCTCAGGCTCCGTCAGGTTAGATGGAGATGTCTCCAGAGATGTTCAATCGGTTCAAGTCTGGTCTCTGGCTGGGCCACTCAATGACATTCAGAGTTGTCCCGTAGCCACTCTTTTGTTATCTTGGCTGTGTGCTTCGGGTCGTTGTCCTGTTGGAAGATGAACCTTCGTCCCAGTCTGAGGTCCAGAGCGCTCTGGAGCAGGTTTTCATCAAGGATGTTTCTGTACATTGCTGCATTTTATCTTTCCCTCGATCCTAACTAGTCTCCCAGTTCCTGCCGCTGAAAAACATCCCCACAGCATGATGCTGCCACCACCATGCTTCACTTTAGGGATGGTGTTGGCCAGGTGATGAGCGGTGCCTGGTTTCCTCCAGACATGATACTTGCCATTCAGGCCAAAGGGTTCAATCTTTGTTTCATCAGACTAGAGAATTTTGTTTCTCATGATCTGAGAGTCCTTCAGGTGCCTTTTGGTAAACTCCAGATTGGCTGTCATGTGCCGTCTGGGCACTCTACCATACAGGCCTGATTGGTGGAGAGCTGCAGAGATGGCTGTACTTCTGGAAGGTTCTTCTCTCGCTAGAGCTCTGTTAGTGTGACAATCAGGTTTTTGGTCTCCTCCCTAACTAAAGCCCTTCTCCCACAATCACTCAATTTGGCTGGGCGGCAGCATTAGGAAGAGTCTTCGTGGTTCCAAACTTCTCCCCTTTACGGATGATGGAGGTCACTGTGCTCATTGGGACCTTCAATGCTGCAGAAATGTTTCCCCAGATCTGTGTCTCGATCGAGTCCTGGTCTCTAAGGTCTACAGATCATTCCTTGGACTTCAAGGCTGTGTTTGTGCTCTGACATGCTGCTAACTGTGGGACCTTATATAGACAGTTGTGTGCCTTTCCAAATCGTGTCCAAATTCACTGAATTTACCACAGGTGGACTCCAATCAAGTTGTAGGAACATCTCAACGATGATCCAGTGGAAACAGGAGCACCTGAGCTCAATTTTGAGTGTCATGACAAAGGTTGTGAATACTTGTGATTGCTTACTTGTGATACTTGAGATATTAGTGTTGAAATCCGATGGCTCAGAAAGGCCTTCATTGACACCAATGTCATTTCCTCTCTCAAGACACATAAAGGCACTAAAGACGTCGATACAAAGCCCATCTCACTACAGCGGCTCTACAATCATTTTATGAAGTGACAAGAAAGATTTTTCTGCACAAAAATAAATAACGACTTATATAATGATGGCCGATTTCAAAACAAAGTTAACCTTTATGAATCAGAGTATTGGTTCATGATTCGGATCGGGTCTCAAACTGCTGAAATCACGCGACATTGGCTAAAATTACACTTTGATCTGATCATGTTTTGTTTGAGTGTTTTTTCTTTAATTGCTAATGCGACGTTTTACAGGTAAGACTGAAGAAAATGAAGCATTGCTTGTTCATTGGTTGACCTAAATTGGTATTATCTAATTATGTACTTAAATGTATCAGCTGATTGGTTGATTTTAATCTAATCCTTTCTATTAAAGTTATCTGACATTATCAAGCTTAATTTATTATGACCCATTTTAACTCAGTTATTGTAATACATTATTACAATTTTCTAAACTATAGCAAATAAACTGTGATAATGTGAGAAAATGTCTGAATAAATTTTGGTTTGAATGTATTTTAATTGAGTTTTTAACCCATGAAAATGTACAATGATTGTAACCGGTTGTGAAATGGCTTTTGGGTCAGTTCTGACCTGGATTCTTCTCAGCATGGCAGGGCTGAAGATGTACATCCCAGCGTTGATTTTGTTGGAGACAAACACTTGCGGTTTCTCAACAAAACGGTGTATTCGTCCATTGTCCCCTTCATAAACAACCACGCCATACTTAGAAGGTTCTTCCACTTTTGTCACCTGGAACATAATAATAATAATAATAGATTTTATTTATAATGCACTTTTTCATTCTGAAGAATCTCAAAGTGCAACAAAGGGGGGAAAAAATAACAACAACAAAAAATGAATAACAAGTAAAAATTTAGAATACTACAAACAATCAACCAACACAGAAAACAGAACAGAAAACAGAGCTGATGGTGAACAGAAACAGAGCTGATGGTGAACAGAAACAGAGCTGATGGTGAACAGAAAACAGCTGATGGAGAACAGAAAACAGAGCTGATGGTGAACAGAAACAGAGCTGATGGTGAACAGAAACAGAGCTGATGGTGAACAGAAACAGAGCTGATGGTGAACAGAAACAGAGCTGATGGTGAACAGAAACAGAGCTGATGGTGGAAGTCTCTGTTAGCTCCGCAGCACACTGTGGTCCACTCCATGTTTCAGATTTCTCCCAGCGGCAGTGTCTCGATGACATCGCCGAGGCACGACAGCTGAAGACCAGATGATGGGTCTTCATGACGATTCAAACGATGGGGATCGCCGCAGCACCATGCAGGAGGCAGAACATTTTTCCAGGCACTTTTGTGGACACACCGGGGTCGGCGCAGAAGTCCAAGCCGCTCCACGGCCGCAATGCAGGACGGAACAGCGGCGCAGCCGAGAAGCTGAACATCCCAACATCATGCCGGATGACGATGGCCCGGATGACGCTAGCCCGGTGCAAACTTAAGCCACCATGCAGCTTAAGCCCAAGGGAGACCACCAGTGAGCAGTCGCGGCGAGAAACATCAAATGTCCTCCAAACCAGAACCAACCAACCGCAGCAATTCAAACGTAAACATTAGAAGCGGTGGAAAACGGCGAAACAACGAACAACGTCCTCTCAGTGGCTGCCAGCAGTCAGCAACAGTCCCAATTGTAGCTCTGACTGTTAGACTAGTCACAAACATAAGGAAATAAAATAAAATCTAAATCTAATAGTACATTAACATGATTTGTGGGTGGAGAAGCGGCGAACAGACAACGCCAGCGTCCTCTCCCCCACGTTGCCTAGCAACAATCAAAAAAAAAATCAGTCAGATGTTAATGCGGGGAAGTAACAGAGTCAGGCGAGTAATGTTCCTTAACCTTAATAATGTTCCTAATGTACATTATGCACTTCCTAATGTAGGAGTAATGTTCCTAACCCTAACTCCTTTCGAGATGTAAAATGTATGAGAAATAATTAGGAGAGGGAGAAATTTACAACATACCAGTATGTTAGGATCTAAAAATGTACTTGTCTAATGACATTTCTCATATAGGTTTGTGTAATTCAAACTATAAATAGCGGGACACTTCAGATACAGATTTAAAACACACAATGAAATGATAATACAGTCCATTACCATACCTGTTTTCATATCATTATAAAGTAATTCATTTGTTGACTAGATGCTGCATTAGTGCAGTATGTACCTACCACAAGCGGTTAAAACAATGTGACAAAACGCATGAGAGTCCTTTCACACATGCAAGTTTCATTTCATGATTGTTATTATTTATTCACAATAGTTTATATCCAGCTTATAGTATAGGACACTTTTATGCATTCGTTAAGCAACAAAGTAGCATATATAAAGCTAGTGACGCGACAAAGCAAACTGCATCGTCATGCAGGCAACAGAAACAAAATCAGAAATGCATTTGATTTCAGTTATTTTAAAGAGATTATCATCAAGTATTCTAAAATAGAATCAAATAAAGTGTAAGAGCATACAATATATACACCGATCAGGCATAACATTATGACCACTGACAGGTGAAGTGAATAACACTGATGAACTCTTCATCACGGCACCTGTTAGTGGGTGGGATATATTAGGCAGCAAGTGAATATTTCGT
The DNA here is from genome assembly GCF_024679245.1 of Pseudorasbora parva. Classification (NCBI taxonomy): domain Eukaryota; kingdom Metazoa; phylum Chordata; class Actinopteri; order Cypriniformes; family Gobionidae; genus Pseudorasbora; species Pseudorasbora parva. The sequence goes on along the minus strand of NC_090185.1, from coordinate 37,098,379 downwards.
CCTCAAAATTGATGTGTTAGAAGCAGGAAAAATGCTTCTAAGGATTTGAGGAAATGCATAAGGATTCTAAGGAAAGGAGTTTGACAAGGGCCAAATTGTGATGGCTAGAGGACTGGGTCAGAGCATCTCCAAAACTGCAGCTCTTGTGGGCTGTTCCCGGTCTGCAGTGGTCAGTCTCTATCAAAAGTGCTCCAAGGAAGGAGCAGTGGAGAACCGGCCACAGGTCGGGTCATGGTCAAACTGCACATATAGGTTTGAATCATATTCAAATCTCTGACAGTGAGACCACATTTTACACAAAATTTGAGATTGACCCTGTCGCCAAGGTTCATTGATGCACGTGAGGAGCGAAGGCTGGCCTGTGTGGTCCGATCAAACAGACAAGTCACTAATAATAATCGAGTATCTGTGGGATGTGCTGAACAAACAAGTCAGACCCATGGAGGCCCCACCTTGCAACTTACAGGACTTAAAGAATCTGCTGCTAACAACTTGGTGCCAAATACCACAGCACACCTTCAGAGGTCTAGTGGAGTCCATGCCTCGATGGGTCAGGGCTGTTTTCCCAGCCAAAGGGGGGCCAACACCATATTAGGAAGGTGGACATAATGTTATGCGTGATGGTGTATATTTTAAGATGGCCACCTTTAAGCATGACTGTTTGAATTTATATGAAACGGTAACACTTTACAATAAGAGTTGTAACTAACTATGATTAATAATATTATTCATTTCAACATTTACATTTTGAAGTCTCTTAGTTAATGCACTATGAACTTAGCCTAGAAATCTAGACGCACCCTAGTGGCAGCAAATCTAATCTGCCCGCGAGTGTCGTCTAGCAACTCTCAATACACGTCTGAGCTGTAAACGCCAAACTCTGGTCAAGCCAATCACATCGTGTATGGAGTCGGTGGGCGGGGCCATAATGACGACGGCCGAGTTGCGTTTGCGTGCTTCTAGTAACACAGAAACTGGCGAACGGCGATCTTTCGAATCAGCTTTGACCGCGACTCTGGAAGACTTGGAGTTAAGCTTTCCTCTGAGAAAAGAACAAAGAGCGGCACTGAAGTCATTCTTAAAAAGGGAAGATGTGTTCGGGGTTAAGCCGACCGGATACGGTGAATGTTTAATCTATCAACAAGCTCTGCTTCACCTTTTTTTTTGAAAGACCACCGTTTATCCGCCCCTCAGATTGAGCCGTCAATGGCGAGTTTCCAGACCAAACATCTTGATGAGGGTCTGGCTTGTCAGGCTACTATGAACTAACAGGAATGATCAACATTTTTTGTATTTAAAAAGAATAGTACATTTGAATTTTTATGGTTCAGTAAAGTTTTAAAATGTTTGTAATAAAGTTCAGCACTATTTTATGTATGTTTGTTTTCATTCGGCATCCTGTTAATTGTTAATTAATTGGTTATTGGTCCAACCTAGTTATCATTATCGGTAAAAACCACAATCGGCCGGCCTCTACTTACAACAATAGTGCCCTCTCTGCCATGCTGTTGGTGGAACTTCAGCATGTCTTCAAAGGGAAAATCACAGATAACATCGCTATTGAGGACGAAAAAAGGCTCCTCATTGTCGGTCAGCAGCTCTCGAGCCAAGGCCAGAGGACCAGCTGGAAAAAAAAGGTAACGATTTTTACACTCTCTGTCACATTGGCTGAGGGTTGTGCCGTCAAAGCGATGAGAAAATGTTCACCTACCAGTGCCTAGAGGTTCCTTTTCATGTGAAAGGGAGATTTTTATTCCAAGCTGTCAAAATCACAAATAAGATTGTATTAATTTGATATTCTCCACCTACAGTCAAACCAAAATGTATTTAGACACCTTCAACATTTTCTCCCATTATGACAGTTTATACACTAGTTTAGAAAACAGTAATAAAATATGACAAGAACTCTTGATAATGTCAGATTACTTTAAAGGTGTGTAATGGGTTAAAATCAACAAATCAGCTGCTAAATATAAGTACACAATTAGATGATACCAATTTAACTCAACCAATGACCAAGCAATGCTTCATTTTGTTCAATCTGTGGTATAAAATGTCACATTAGCAATACAAGTAAAAACACTTAAGCAAAACACAATCAGGTCAAAGTGTCTGAATAATTTGGTCCCAAATTTACTTAATTTTGCTATTTTCACTTACATAAATGAATATTGTTTCCTGCACCCACTAATAAAAAATGATATCTGGTGTCTGAATAATTTTTGTATAATCTAAAACAGGGGTTTTCAAACGTTATGATGCCAGGGACCCCCAAATTTGATGAAACTTTTATGAAGGACCCCTTCCTAAAATCCATCTATATATTTTTATGTGTTAAAAAAACATTTAAACTGTTAGATAAATATAAAATAGGCATTATAAATACAACATATTGTTTCCAAAATGAAATTGGCTATTTGTAATGTTGGATATAAACTCAAAGAAGAACATTTTTCAATAAAAAAAAAAAATATGTCTCTCACAAAAATGTATGTAAGCAGCTTACTTGCTGCCTTAAGAATACTGCCTTAAAACTCCAGCGAGTGAGCAAAATAAAGGGGACTATAGTGAAAGAAACTCACTAGAAAGAAACAAAGCAAACCTATACAGTTCTGGAAAGTATGTATACATCAAGAAAGGAGAGAAACATTTGGACCTGAAACAGTTAGAACGTTTGGTAGACTTTAACCACTTTTGCTTTGTCTTTTTATTTATCTGGGGACCCCTTAGAATCTTCTGGAGGATCCCTGGGGACCCCCAGTTTGAAAACCCCTGATCTAAAACATGAATGTTCATTAAATACCCTTTGCTCCTGCGCCCTCATCTCTCGCTCCAACAGCTCAGACATGTAGCTCACAGCCAGAATTACATGACGAACTCCAGCCTGACCACAAAAACACCAACAACAGTGAACATCAAATGAATGTAAATCCAAATGTAATACTTCAGAAGAAAACTAAATCTGCCTGTAGTGTTTTAGATACCTTGACCAGAGCCTCCACCTGATGGAGCAGGATGGGTTTGTTGCAGAACTCAACCAGTGGTTTGGGCACAGTGAGGGTGAGCGGCCGTAACCTTGTGCCGTAGCCACCGACAAGAATCAGAGCTTTCATTGTGGGTCAGTAGATCAGAAAGCAGTCAGTGCAGATGGGCATCAGGCGCAATCATGTACGAGTGGTACCTGAGAAGCACAATGAGAAACATTTGGAAATAACAGGTTACAGCTCTAACAAGTCCTTATATCAATATTTATAAAGGCACCCAGAGACACTATTACACACTGAAAGTCACAAAGGAAAGTATTTGACACCTGTATGTCCCATTAGAACACAAAAGGCCCACGTGACGTAATACACACCTGTAATACCTGAAAATCATCTCTCTATCTTGTACAAAGAACTTGCCAACCAGTCAAGCCTGGACACACACTTTCATTCTTTATTATGACTATTTCCCACATATTTTTAATAATATTATGGGATGTTTTTTAAACAGTACTGAAGGAGTTCCCATGTATGCTGGAAACATTTTGGCCATTTTCATTTACTAGCCATTCATTCATTTCAAAATAACGATGATAATATTTGACTGAAAAACTAATTTCAATATTTTTATATGTATCTATTTAAGAAAAGGATAACATATAACTAATACAACTTAACAAAGTATTATTATTACAACACAGTAAAACTGTACAGCTCATGTACAAGATATCATTTGATTTAATGATAAACTCACCGAAATAAACGATTCACCTGCTGCTCTGATTTGATGATTAGAAGACAAGTTATCAACAAAACATGGCTTTAAACTCACTTACACGAGTAAACTCTGTTTAATCTTTAATGTCGTGTCAGTCTGACAGGTTTAAGGCTCTGTAATATATTCTGTGATGATGAGTTGAGTTCCGTACAGTGATGACGGGGCAGCGTGAGGGCGGGACCAGGGCCGTGACGTCATGGGTCACTGGACTGTACCAGTGTTGCGGGGGGACCTCTAGGCGTTTGGCGTCAAGTACGGTAAATTGAACGACATGCCAGCATAATTTAAAATGACTGGAGAGTATGTTAAACGTTTTAATTTTACATACATTTTACAGAATATGCTAGAAAACTAATTATAAATAAAATAATGGATTAACAGATTGCTAGTCTCCCCCATTGAAATAACACACGCGGTCCAATCATTTCATAACAACGTGGCGCAGAAGTGAATAAGAGTCGAGAGATAACTTCATAAGAAAAGTCAAGCATCTATAGTTATTAAATAAATATATAAAATTAGTTTAGGACAATGTTGTTAATTTGGACAACGCATTTTACACGCACCATGATTTAAATTGCGTTAATATTTGAAGAGTTTTGTGAGTAGGGCACAGTGATTTAATTATGAATTTAAATATAATCATAATTTAATCATATCTGACTGCGCCTAGCGTATTTTTTGTGATAACATCGGTAACCGACAACTTTTTATTTTGTAAAATGTTGCATCTCCGCCACTAGGTGTCATCGCAACACAAACACTCCTAAAATAAATGATTAAACCAGATAAATTAAAAATTAAACATTGTCGGCTACCCTTACATATTTGTTTGTAGGCATGTCTTTGTCCATCTTCTTGGAAGTTTTTTGTTTGTTTTTTTACAGAAAATTTTTCATCCTTTTTTATTGAACACCAAGAACGAAATATGACGAAAATATACATCTATAAAGGCATCGATGAATACAAATAAAACAAGAATTAAGCAATGCACGCATTAGTTAAATTTACAAATAATAATAAAATAAAATTACAAAAAGAAAAACAAGACTCTAACAAGTGTTTGTGCCTTTTTCATCTTCATACAATCTAATGATGGAAAATGATTACACATTTCATACATTTGATTTATGAACAAAAAACTTTCCCAGAATCAATATTACTTAAGAATATTGTAAGAATATTTTTTATCAGTTATCAGTTGCAGTATATTTCCAAACATAACTCATTTTTGTCATTCCTAGACTTGGAGAAGGTTCACGCTTTTGTTACCTCAAGCTTATACTGTAACTCATTACGCCTCCAGATGGTACAAAATTGCCCCTTACTGGGGCAATACAATTAAATATGATCACGTCACTCCAATTTTAGCTCCTGATCCATTTTATAATTCAGTTTTAAATCCTGTTATCTGTTTTAAAGCTCTTACTCCTCTGTCATCTTCCACATTTTTAAGATCTTCAGACAGGACTCTCTTTTCTATCCCTCACTCCTATCTAAAAACTCAGGGAGATATCTCTTTCTATTGCGTATCTCTTAGAACATACAGTATCTCTATTCATTTTATTATTATCTTCTGTTTTACGGTCTGTTTTGATTGGTTTATATACATTTTTTTCTTTACTCTGTTCAGCACTTTGGATAGTTCTGCTGTGTTTAAATGTGCTATATGAATACAATGTCCTTAAAATAATAAGGTGTCTAATGTTGGACTCGCATTAATTTCCTCAAGTCCGTGTGTTCGTTGAATGAGGAGAGCAGAAACATAATATAGTTTAACTGTTTTAATGATTAAGTAAGTCATATGAAGTAAGTATACAGGGCTCTGGGTCACAGCTGTCCCTGATTAATCCTATACGAGGCTTACGTTCAGGCAGTCTGCACAGCTCGCCTATCCCTCCACCCACATATAAAAAAAAGTATAGTACCATAGGAGGAGTTTCGGTGTCATTTGTGACTGAATGACTAAAGAAATCCATGTTATATCAATGTATTTTGTACTAAAACAATGATAAATGATCCACATAGACTGATATTGTGTTCAATGAGTGAAGAGTTTAAAAAAAGTGTTATAAGTATTGAGAAATTTGTATTATACATACTGTATATTGTTCAGCACATCCCACAGATGCTCGATTGGATTGAGATCTGGGGAATCTGGAGGCCAAGTCAACACCTCAAACTCGTTGTGCTCCGCAAACCATTCCTGAACTATTTGTGCTTTGTGTCAGGAGCATTATCTGCTGGAAGAGCCACAGCCACCAGAATACCGTTTCCATGAAAGGCTGAACATGGTCTCAGCAATGCTTAGGTAGGTGGAGCGTGTCAAAGTAACATCCACATGGATGGAGGACCCAAGGTTTCCCAGCAGAACATTGCCCAAAGCGTCACACTGCCTCTGTCGGCTCGCCTTCTTCCCATAGTGCATCCTGGGGCCATGTGTTCCTCAGGTAAGCGTCACACACACACGGCATCCACATGATGTAAAAGAAAACGTGATTCCTCAGACCAGGCCACCTTCTTCCATTGCTCCGTGGTCCAGTTCTGATGCTCACGTGCCACTGTTGGTGCTTTCGGCGGGGTCAGGGGTCAGCATGGGCACCATGACTGGTCTATGCCGCTCCATACGCAACAAACTGAGATGCTCTGTGTATTCTGACACCTTTCTATCAGAACCAGCATTAACTTCTTGAGCAGTTTGAGCTCCAGTAGCTCGTCTGTTTGATCGGACCACACGGGCCAGCAATGAGCCTTGGCCGCCCATGACCCTGTGGCCGGTTCTCCACTGTTCCTTCCTTGGAGCACTTTTGATAGAGACTGACCACTGCAGACCGGGAACAGCCCACAAGTTTTGGAGATGCTCTGACCCAGTCCTCTAGACATCACAATCTGACACTTGTCAAACTCGCTCAAATCCTTACGCTTGCCCATTTTTCCAATTTTGTTCTATTTTTATTATTTCAACAAAGTCCCTTTCGGGTCACCCCAGACCTCAACAGTGCATAAGGGTTTACTTCTTTAGACATCACACCTCACGAAGATGGACTCATCCAAAGGTGTAATATTAAGCAGGAAAAAGAGTTGTTTGTCTAGCTTGTTTGTATAATCAGTGTGATGGCAGATTTGTATTCAATAAACCCATGATGATTTTTGTAAAAGGAGTGCAATACATGTTGTGAAGATGTAGTCTGCATCAACATTCAGGAAAGTAAAAGATGATTATGATTTCAGGTGGCCAGATCCAAATGGTGGTTCTGCCAGACACTAGTTCAAACAGGTTCATTTTTATCAGTCTGCACAGATGTTTTCATGGCTGATGAACTGACAGTCACTCTGTAAGCATTGACGCTACGTCTCAGAGGGTGTTACTAGCACTATAAGCTAATGAACTGCATGTGACTAGGCCATAAAAACAACTTCTGGGTTCCCCAAATAACCTTTTATTGAACAATTTAAAAGAACAAAGTCTAACGCCCGTTTCACACATACTCCGTCTGCAGTGCGTGTGCGGTGCGTGTTGCGTTGCGTGTGCGTTGCGTGTGCGGTGCGTGTTGCGTTGCGTGTGCGTTGCGTGTGCGGTGCGTGTTGCGTTGCGTGTGCGTTGCGTGTGCGTTGCAGGAGCCCCACACCCTGTAGTCCTTTCACATATGCTGCGTTTGCAGTCCGCAACTGATCCGCTTTTACATTCCACAAACACAGCATTTATTAATGATTTTTTAATTTAAAATCTAGAAGTTGTTACTGATCTTGGCTCATCAGAATTGCAATTCTCTTTGTTTAATCTTTCTGAGTAGACAGGTTAACGTAGGCTACAAGCCTACATTTAAACAACATTTTTTCAATTCATTAATTCATATTTATATATTAATATACTTTAGATTTAGCTCACACAAAAGGCAAAACATTTAAACATAGGTTATAGCCTAAAATCATAAACATTTTAAATTAGAAACTTAGAATAGTCTATTCAAAAACAGCCGACTGTCGTCTTTTCTTTCGTTTTTAAACCCTTTTAAAAGAAATCCTGCAGGTCAAAAATAACTTTGCATTTCACCTCCAAGAAAGTACGAGTGCTCTCCATTATGGCACATTTTTTTTTACCTAAATGCCAGGTAAGGTGTCGTTTTGTTGCTTTACTTGAGAAAAAAAAAGCCATGTGTTGACTTTGAAACAAGAGTATATTTTAAATGATATGCATCTGTGGTGAAATTACTAGATTTTCGCGTCAGTACATGTTTATTTTAATGCGAACAATGTTCTATCACTTTAATGCAGCAACGCAACGCAGCGCAGCGCAGCAAAAAATAGACTCGGTACGAAAACGATCCGTGCACTGCTGCAGACGCAACGCTCCTGGAACGGACTGACGGACTGCATCCGCGTGCAGTCTGAAAGCTGTCATCCGTTAACATGGGTACTGAAAAAAATACGCACCGCACACGCACTGCAGACGGAGTATGTGTGAAACGGGCGTAAGAATGAGATTTATGTTATTTTAATAACCTAAAAGGTTTCATGTTAAAAGTTCTTCAGTGTAACCATCAATGTCAAAAAATAACCATTATTTGAATCTATATATGGGCTCGTCACACCTTGAGGGTGTTCAGCATCAGTGACTGAAACAGCGTCTCGTTTCCTACACACAGAACCATTGATATACATTTAACTCTGATGTGTTCCTGTTTGCCATGCTGAAGTTTAATGTCCCAATCTCTGTAGTCCCATTTAGCAACTTTAAGCAATTTTGTTTAGCATATATATATATATATGAGAGAGAGAGAGAGAGAGAGAGAGAGAGAGAGAGAGAGCTTGTTTTAACCACATAGTTTATTTCAGACATTTAACCAAAAACAAATTATATATATATATATATATATATATATATATATATATATATATATATATATATATATATATATATATATATATATATATATATATATAATAAAAACAGCCAGAGGTAAAGAGAGATGAAAACATCTTTCTGTTACTGTCATTGTCCTAATAATGAGGATCCTGATCATACAGGCAGATTTTATTAATGTGTGCAATTTGTCCTTTTTTTGACATCAATGCATTTAAAACTTAAGCGATAATTATAGATTTTAGGAAGACTCCTACAGTCATCTCCTGTGGTTACTAATGATTCATTTAAATGCATTGGTACTATAACAGATGAAAAGTTGAATTTGGAGGCTCATGTGGATGTGTTTGTCTAAAGCTAAGGTCTGAGTTAATGATGAGATACTCCAGCCACCCCTGGCAGAATGTGTTTAAGTCGCTTCCTTCTGCTCGTCGATATCATTTAGCATTTTGAAGGATTGATAGAATTAAGAAAAAGTTGTTATTGGTTTTATTTGTATTATTCTATAGGCAAATTATTTCTGGAAGTCTTTTTTTCTTCTTTTTCTTTGTGTGTTGTAGTGTTGTGTGTTTGTTTTGGCTGATTGTATGGTTTACAGCTGGCTGTGAAACAAAACGACCTTTGGGGATAATAAAGTTGACCTTACCAACGATGTTACTGTCATTGTCAACTATATGTTACTTGAGTTAACCATTCCTGTCGGTTACGGTCATTTTAAACTGTGTTACGGATTTTATTTTATTTTTTATACATTTTAAATATTCTTTTGATATTATTTCAGGGTTTCGTTTACATCCACATGGGCTTTTGGAGCTTTGCATGACATTATTAAATCTGTTCAAAATATTATTTTGGTAGTTTTATGATTAAAATTCAGTGACCACAAATATCTTTTAAATTAGTCACTATAGATATGGCAGAAAAAAATGATATTTGAGTCACATACATCAGTGTCCGTAACAGTCGACAGCTCAAAAACGTTACACCTTTTCGCTGATGTGAAATGTACCTTGAATCTTTGGTTCATTATTTGGCTATTTTGCTTTGTAGAAATGAATCAGTTAATGGATTTGTTTGATTATTATTTTTAATTTTTTCACTGCACAGTGCACACACACATAATTCCTGCTATGTTGTGTTTTGTATTCAGAGTTACGGTTTAAATGTTTGTGGTGCTTCTTTCTGCTTTCTTTGGTCAAATCCAAAACAGCAGCAAAATATTAAAGAGACAAGACAACTGTGCTTAAATAAACAATTTATATCTCACATTCAAAGTTGTCATATTATTTTTTTCTTAAAAAAATACCCATCCATGCAACAACAATAAAGAGAAAAGGATCGTTTCAGGATGAGGGTTAATAATATTCTTTGTTTTTATGCCAAACCTATGAATCTGCGTTGAAAGGTTTAGATACACAAACCAGCTACACTTTAACCAATGATGCCAACATGTTAGTAATGATATATGACAAATATAACTTTAGTACAATGCTCATTGTGAGAGAACACATCACATCACGCATGTGGCATTTGTTCTTCAAACATTTCCCTTCAACGATCACAGAAATGATCGGATGTGCCGTGATGAGACATTAATCCTGGGCGTCCCAGTTATGGCTATTGACCGAAATCACACGTCTAAATACACACACATCCCTACGGCACAACTCCGCATAGATGCCATGTCGATTTATGATTTATACACCACATGTGACCAAAGTCAATAAATGTAGGACAAGACGAACGAACAAAGTTATTACAGTATATTTGCTCGACTGCTACTACAGGCGGATGTGATGTCTGTTTCCCAGAGAATGCAGAAAAGTGTCCATGTTTCAGCAAAAGGATGACACTATAGTGCAATAAATGATTCATCTAGACAGAGAACATGCTGAACGGGTCATTCTCAAATCGAGAACAAATAGGGACGAATTTTGCTACATTTGCTGATGGTGGGGAAATTGTCACTGTGTGTCGGTGTAATTAATAGACAACCTTTTAAAATGACTCCAAAACGAAACGAAAAGAAACGTCATGCTCTTGTAATGGTCTTTATAAACACTTACAGTGCAGATGTTAGTGAGCACTAACTAAAGCAAAGATAAGTTTCTTAATCAGTCCTTTTATCTCGATCGTTTTTCAGCAAAAATATCAAAATATGCCTAAAACAATAAATGGTGAAGGAAGCAAAATTGTTTCAAATATTAAGACAATATTTGCCAATGGGGTCAGAAACACGAATACCTCACTCAATTTAGCTTTTAAAGGATGATTTTGACGGATTAAGAAAATTATTTTTTTGCATTGAGGTTTTCTTCTGTAATGATAACCTCGTTACTGACACGGAAAGACTTTGTAACACAAGGGTAATCTAAATTCAAGACTACAAATATACTATCCCAACAAATATGTAAAAACCGTCCAATGGTATGATTGCTCTAAATGTACAGAGTAAGATATCTACCAAAAAAAAACAAAACAAAAACATCACCTGACCGCTTAAATAGACGCACATAGCTAAGCTGTGTATTCAACTACTGCCATAAGGCCAGATTCATCCTCTTGTCATCAGAGATGAGTGTTTACGACCTTAAACTCCTACAATAAAGCTTTAAATCGACGCCTCTGAGCTAAACGGCTCCCTTTAAAACTCCTGGAGAACTGCTGAGGACTGTGTGCCGCCACACCCCACCCCAAAAAACACAAGAAAAATACAATACTGCATGAAGAGAAAGATTTGGTTTTTTTGCAATTGTGACATTGTTTACACAAATAAGTATATTTATAATAATTCAGTGCTTCTGGATAAATTTTGTTTTGTTGTTGTTTGCATTTGGGGAGAAATTCTTTCATGCTTCATTTATCATGAAAACAATGCCACACAAATCTCCCCAAAACAGACTTCATTTAACCAATATAATAAGATTTATTTCTTCTGATTTTGGGGTAAAATGTGTGTTCACCCACACACACACACACACAAACACACACTCTCGCTTTATGGCAGAGGTCTTCAACTCTGCTCCTGGGGACCCACTGTCCTGCAAAGTTTATTTCCAACCTGCTTCAATACACTGCAGAAAATGATTCTCTTACTTAGTATATTTGTCTTGTTTCTAGTCTAAACATCTGAAAATTCTTAAAACAAGAAGTATTTACTAGACCAGCAAAAGTAATTGTCTTATTTTGAGACAAGTTCAGAGGGTTTTTGCTTAAAATAAGCCATATAATCTGCCAATGGGTTATTTTTTTGCTTACCCCACTGGCCGATTATTTAGCTTATTTTAAGCAAAAACCCTCTTAATTTTGAGTTATTTTTCCCAAAACAAGAAAATAATTTTTACTTGTCTTGTAAATGTTTCTTAATGTAAGAACTTTGTGAAATTTTGACTAGAAACAAGACCAAATTAAGAGAGTTTTTGCTTAAAATAAGCAAAATAATCTGCCAAGTGGGGTGAGCAAAATAATCTTAAAACAAGCTTTTTTTCTGCTTACCCCACTGACAGATTATTTAGCTTATTTTAAGCAAAAACTCTCTTAATTTTGAGTTATTTCCCCCCAAAAAGACAATAATTTTTTCTTGTCCAGTAAATGTTTCTTAATGTAAGAATTTTTAGGAATTTTGTTTAAGTAAGAAAAGCATTTTTTGCAGTGTATCTTCAGCTGTCTTTAACTAGGGTTGGAGCTAAACTCTGCAGGACAGTGGGTCCTCAGGGGCAGGATTGGAGACCTCTGCTCTATGGCAATCCCAAACTTTAAGAGAGACCCTGACAGCGGACGTGCCCTGAGCTCATGACTGCAGATCTTCAGTTGGCCACATGGTGGCGATGAGTCCATGTGACAAACAAACTGAAACATCTTCAGAGGGGAGGCAGACCAGTAGCCATTTCTTTCAAGAACCTTCCTCCATTTCTTGAGTGCACGAATCCCTCATGGTTTCAAATACTAACTGAGAAACAGAAAACACACCTTTAGGTTTGGGTCAATGTGCAATCTTTATGAACATCGTTGGGTTTTCTATGAAAATGTCAACAGGAGAAGCTTTTTTACGTTGGACTGCAACTGAAGGAACGACGGGTTTGGCTACGGGTTCTCCTCGCGGATTTGCTGCAAAATGTTGATGAGGCTCTCTAGTCCAAATACGTAGCCGCGGTCGGGTCCGTCGTGGACGGTTTGGTCATCCCGGAAACCTTTGAAGGTGCTGTGGGCGAAGTCTATCATGCGCACGTCCACACTCAGCACCTGAGGAGGGGTGTGTGGGTCCTGAGGCCCGAGCGGGGTGGCCCGATTCTCCTTTTCAGGCGGCAGATCTGAGGCTTTCTGCCAGCCGTCGACAGACTCCGGATCCTTGCCCTCATATATGATGAGCAGCGAGCTGGAGTAGAAGCGGTACGAGGCCTGGCGCTCCAGGACAGCCTTCAGGTTGCACAGTTTGCTCAGGATAGGCTCGAAAAGGTCTTTGCGCAGTTGTGTCCCATTGTGCATGAACTGAAAGAGTGCATGTCGAAATCCCTCAATGGAAAGACTCCGGCCGTAGTACTTGTTCCTGCATAGATAATGACCAGTGTCCATCTGGTACACCTGCAGAGTAAGCACAGGAGAGAAGGAGAGGTTGGTAAGGCAACTATATGACGATGAATGTGGCTTGTGATTCAGGAAATACAGGGCTCGACGTTACCACAGGATTTTTTAAAGGGATACCGGAAGGAGAAATTTACTTGCCCAACCACACAAGTAGCCTGCATTAAAATCTCAATAACCACCAAAACGCGAGAATGATTCCGATTTTCTTTAATTTAGTTTAAAGGGTTAGTTCACCCAAAAATGAAATGTCTGTCATTAACTCCTCCCCCTAATGTCGTCCCACACCCGTAAGATCTCCGTTTATCTTCACACACAGTTTAAGATATTTTATATTTAGTCCGAGTGTATGCAAGTGTATGCACACTATACTGTCCATGTCCAGAAAGGGAATAAAAACATCATCACAGTAGTCCATATGAGACATCAGTGGGTTAATTAGAGTCTCTTGAAGCATCGGAAATACATTTGGGTCCAAAAATAACAAAAACTACGACTTTATTCAGCATTGTCTTCCCTTCGGCATTTGGTTTCAAACCTCAAATAAAGAATCAAACGGTTATGAATCAGCGTATTGATTCATGATTCGGATCGCCAATGTCACGTGATTTCAGCAGTTTGCCAGTCTGACACACGATTCGAATCATGACCGTTCTTTATTTGAGGAACGTGGAAGAGAAGACAATGCTGAATAAAGTCGTAGTTTTTGTTATTTTTGGACCCAAATGTATTTCCGATGCTTCAAGAGACTCTAATTAACCCACTGATGTCTCATATGGACTACTGTGATGATGTTTTTATTCCCTTTCTGGACATGGACAGTATAGTGTGCATACACTTAAATTCAAAGGACAGAAAGGCCTCAGACTAAATATAAAATATCTTAAACTGTGTGTGAAGATGAACGGAGGTCTTACGGGTGTGGAACGACATTAGGGGCAGGAGTTAATGAAAGAAATTTCATTTTTGGTTGAACTAACCCTTTATGTGGCGATTGATAATGGATAATAGGCTAAAGCCAGGGACTAGGCTGTGTATTGCCAAGAATCTGGCGATACGATACGTATCACGATACGATATATTGCGATATTGTATGAATACATTTTATAATTTAAAAGAATAATGAACACAACCATATGCATAAAACATAACAAGTAATTGTTTATTTAATTAATACAGTATCATTTATATCACTGATCACTATTTTGTGCAATCTAAGTAAAGGGAAATAGTAAAGTGACTGCAGGATTTTTTATGTGGACATGTTTTAAAGGTTCACAGTATACCAGTTTTTCATTTCTAAACTATTTAGCAACAGAAAGTGCATAGTCCATTCCATGACTGAATGACTGAATGAGTTTCTGTAAAGCTGCTTTCTTAAACGCAGTCTATTGTATAAAGTACCATTTCAAGTAGGCTACTGAACTGCAGAGCTGGTGTATCCGTATCCACATCGCTATAATCAGATGCTTTCGTTCTGCTGCTACCGCTGTCAGTTTTGATGCGTGTTAATTTTGTTACTGAGAGGAAAATGTGCTAAATTCTATTGAAATGCTTCTCAGCAGCGCGGATGACGTCTGGATGTTAAGCGAGCTCTCCGATTCAATGTTTCCCGAGTACTGGATTTTAACTTGGCCTATTTTGCAATCAAAATGACTCTTGTTGATTTCCTTAGTGGCTTCTTTGTCGATGAAGCCAAAATGAGTCCACACTTCAGCTTTGTTAACCGCGGGAGCGGAATAATTCTATCGAGGTTTGCTAATGCTAATGCACACACACACATTCACCTTCTCCGATACGTTCTGAGATAACACTGCCATCTAGCGGTTGGGTTGTATACAGTCTGTGGTTTAATTCGAACACAGAACCACAAATCTTGGATGTAAATAAATAAATATATAAATATCAATACAGTGTTTTTGAGAATCGATACAGTATTGCAAAACATAATAAAGCAATACTCACATGTATCGATATTTTCTTACACCCCTACCAGGGACACACCAAGCCGACAGTTGAGCAACATCAGGACGTTTTTAAAAGGGTTACTTCAGTGATTTAGCATTAAGTTTTGTATTTAAACTGGGTCCTTAATTTAGTAGAAATGTGAAATAATTCTTGAATTTGGTGTCTTCTAGACTGAGAAAAGACAGAAAATGTATTCTTGTCTTATAGGGATGGAAGACAACAACTCCCAGAATGCACTGGCTTCGCTGTCCTTCGAGGCCAATCCCAAAGCCACTGCTACTGAATCACTTGGCCATCGCGTTCATTTTCATAAAATCAGTTCAGCTAGAAAACAGACACTACAATTAAAAATTGAACATGTCTGTTTAATATAATGTGAGTGAGCCGAGCTAGTCACGGCACAAACGCAGCAGGAGTCAGATTACATTCATCACCAGAGCTGAGGTAAGCGCGGCTGCGGCATACATTCACAGCGCGTGTTCAGTTCATGCCTTTGGAAGCTTCACTTTTAATAGGAATTCATTTGAGAAGTTGAAACACTCACTTTGCTCCGCACCGTTTACATGAATGCCTGCGGCTGCCCGAGCTGAGTGCTGCGAGTGTGATCCCATCCCCTCATGCGCGAGTTGAAAACATGCAGAAATAGCTCCCTCTTTAGACTCTGGCCAAAAAATTCCCTGATGACGCAAAATGACGATATTTGTGTCATCTGAGTATTTTTTCCAGAAACACAATGCATAAATCTCTTGTCTCTGGGGTATATGGAGGTGGGGGAGGGGGGCATGATCATTCAAATATACTCCAGAGTTTCTACTGATACAAAGCAATATGCTAATCGCTGAAGTAACCCTTTAAAGGGTTAGTTCACTCAAAAATGAAATGTCTGTCATTAACTCCTCCCCGTAATGTCGTCCCACACCCGTAAGACCTCCGTTCATCTTCACACACAGTTTAAGATATTTTATATTTAGTCTGAGAGCGTATGCAAGTGTATGCACACTATACTGTCCATGTCCAGAAAGGGAATAAAAACATCATCACAGTAGTCCATATGAGACATCAGTGGGTTAATTAGAGTCTCTTGAAGCATCAGAAATACATTTTGGCCCAAAAATAACAAAAACTACGACTTTATTCAGCATTGTCTTCTCTTCTGGGTTTGTGTTCAATCCTCAAATAAAGATTCAAATGGTTCTGAATCAGCGAATTGATTCATGATTGGGATCGCCAATGTCACGTGATTTCAGCAGTTTGACACGCAATCCGAATTATTTATGGGTGAACTAACCCTTTAAGCAAACAGTTTTTGGTGTGTTTCGCATTGTTGGCTCTAGTGGGATGCTGTTGTTGTTTTTTTGGCCTGATTAAATCTGTAGAATCAGCGTCAGGCCGTCAGTGAGAGAGAGAACTCTGATTGGCTGTTCAGCTTATGCCAAGATCACACTACAGGATTTTAAGCCAGATTCGCAAGTTAACGATCACGGCGACAGGTTGGGCTGTGACCAAGGCGCTCACCAATCTTTGTGTGAACTACTCAAAGACGCTCGCTGAAGCCTCGCCACATATGGCTGTCGGCCGACTCGATGTCCTGTGGTGTGGACATCCAGCCAATGAGAGCATAGGCGATGACCCCAAGCACTCACGGATGTGGTTGAGCACAAAATATTCTCTATTCAATTGAACCAATAATAAAGAAAAACGATTGTAGGTTTCAGACAAGACTTGTTTTTTCTTTTTCTTTTTAAAGCTCCACTGTGTGATATTTTCCCCCATCTAGCGGCGTAAAGGTATATGACCATCCAGTGAATATTAGTTTCTGTTCCTCTCAATTCTGATTTCATTTTAACTCCTACGGTGGCCTATTTAGTCCAAGATTAACATGGCAATCCCCCTCTTCACATTCACAACGGTGCCATCGAGTGTTAAAGGCGAAGCTTGAATTTATGGGTATGTCCCTCTTTGGCTAATGTACTTTCAAGATGGAGGGGCAACATGGCGACCGGCATTCAAACCCCTCACCCGTATGTATTTTCAATGGCATATTATAAACTTACGAGAATACTTTATTACTTGAAAGAAGTAAATATACATTAATGAGCACATATATTTTTGAAAAAACTAAGTGTTTTTAGCTAAGAATAAACTAAAAAAGTTACACAGTGTAGCTTTAAAGTTAATTTGAGGCCATTTCTATGCCGTTATTTTAACGACTATTGTCAAGGGTGCATATTGTACTGCGAGAATGCATTCATGTAACAAATCTCTGCTCACAGGCAGATTTATTTCACTCTCACACAAAACTGTGCGAGCCTATATATGAACTCTCTATATGCAGCGAGATCATGGCTCTCTCACTCAGATGTTACGTGTGCAAACTTTCAACATCCAGACTTTCACACGACTTGACTGATGAAATAACACAGTGTAGTCTACCTGTAAATTAGCCTGTTTCATTGCATTTTTAAGCTGATTTTAGATATCCAGTTCTCTAGTTATTGTATTGTTTTATAGTTATTTATGAGTTAAGTGCTCATTGTAAAAAGGTATTTAATTAATTATTTTATATCAGCGTGAGTGCGACTCGCAACAATCATGGAAGGAATGTGTTTTTGTTGGTAATGTGTTTGCAGTCTTTTTCTCTTTGCGAGACGAGAAAAACTTGTCTAATTAAGTCATCAGGCATATCATCGAATGGAGAAAAAGACAGTACTCTTGAAAAAAATGAGAATGTTAAAATGTTTTAATAGGCATTTGTTGATAACTTATTTAAGTTATCATTTCCTCATGGAAACTGAGGTGAATAAAAATGTGTTTTATATTTGGTGGTAATGTATTTAAAAGTGTGTTTCGGTGTGTGTGTGTGTGTGTGTGTGTGTGTGTGTGTGTGTGTGTGTGTGTGTGTGTGCGTGTGTGTGTGTGTGTGTGTGTGTGTGTGTGTGTGTGTGTGTGTGTGTGTGTGTGTTGGTAGGTGGGGGCTCATTTCCCCTTGCACTTCTTGCACATGTTTTCATGACAAAATGTGGTTAAGGGACCGGATAGACTCGTGGCGCTTTCACACTCCCAGCGTTTGTCTTGCGCAGCTGAAACGTGGCGTGTGTATTGCAAATACAGACGAATATTGTCCATCCGGTCACATTTTCTGGTGTTTTCTCCTCCGACCCCTGTCTGTCTTGTACTTTTATTTATTATGGGCAGCATATATCAGCTCAAAATGCGACAGTGTTCCCCTTTGTCCCAAACACATATGCATATAACATGCTGTATATAGGTAGTTTTCATGATTAAAGAAACATTAAAGTTAAGAAATGCCTCTAGTTTTAATCATTTAAATGGGTCTTTGAAGTTTGGGCAAAAACTTCTGGCAGCTTTAGTCTGGCAATGATGCTTAGCCAGTTGTTGTGTATGCACATGTATGTCTTTAAAGTAGACGACTATTTATACGTTAACACTATGCTGAAAGCTCCGGTATGTGAAACTTTTGCAGATAAATACAAGTGCATTTTCGTTTAATATCGACACAAGTCAATAAGTTAATCATACTCTACGGTAATTAACTCTTTTCCCACCAAACATGGAATTTTCCGTTGTTTGTGAATTTTCCATGTTTCCACAGTTAGACGCATTATTGTTTCCACTATTACGCATCTTCTGAATGTGTTCATTTGGTGTGTTTAGGTGCTTTAGGTTTTTTAATTTGTATACAAATATATAATTAATATAGGCTACTCTGTATTTTATCTCTTTACATAAATACAATTTTCTATTATAATTTCGTTATTTTACTAACCCAAATATGGAATCCGCACTAGGTTACACGCGAGAGAAAAAAGTAGCTTTCTTCCAGAGGAGTTGTGCACTTTTTATTTTAATATAGTCCTATCTACATTTTTTTTTTTTTACTTAAAATTATAATTTCGTTATTGACCCTGTGTTTTGTATGTGAATGGTGTTTTATGTGATTATTACCACAGGAGTGAAGCACTTACAAGGGAAATAAATTTGCAGATGTTACATCACATGTTTTAAATTTCTCCCAGCGGCAGTGTGTCCTGATGACATCGCCGAGGCAGGACAAGCTGAAGACCAGATGATGGGTCTTCATGACGATTCAAACGATGGGGATCGCCGCAGCACCATGCAGGAGGCAGAACATTTTTCCGGGCACTTTTGTGGACACACCGGGGTCGGCGCAGAAGTCCAAGCCGCTCCACGGCCGCAATGCAGGACGGAACAGCGGCGCAGCCGAGAAGCTGAACATCCCAACATCATGCCGGACGCCGATTACGATGGCCCAGATGACGCTAGCCCGGTGCAAACTTCAGCCACCATGCAGCTTAAGCCCAAGGGAAACCACCAGTGAGCAGTCGCGGCGAGAAACATCAAATGTCCTCCAAACCAGAACCAACTAACCGCAGCAATTCAAACGTAAACATTAGAAGCGGTGGAAAACGGCGAAACGACGAACAACGTCCTCTCAGTGGCTGCCAGCAATCAGCAACAGCCCCAATAGTAGCTCTGACTGTTAGACTAGTCACAAACATAAGGAAATAAAATAAAATCTAAATCTAATAGCACATTAACATGATTTGTGGGTGGAGAAGCGGCGAACAGACGACGCCAGCGTCCTCTCCCCCACGTTGCCTCAAATATGAGACATCAGTGGGTTAATTAGTCTCTTGAAGCGTCAGAAATACATTTGGGTCCAAAAATATCAAAAACTATGAATTTATTCAGCATTGGCTTCTCTTCTGTGCTGCTCCAAAAATATTCAAACGGTTAATGAATCAGTGAATCGAGCAATGCTTCAGGTCGCCAGTGTCACGTGATTTCAGCAGTTTGACGTGATCCGAACTGCTGAACTGCTGACCCTAATATACACCCAGGATGACTTGAGAGTAAGTAATTCATGGGGTAATTTTAATTTTTGGGTGAACTATCCCTTTGGGTGAATTAAGTCAAGTCAAGTCAACTTTATTTATATCGCGCTTTTGCAATGACGATTGTTTCAAAGCAGCTTCACAGTGTCAAATAGGACAATATTGCAACAAAATTAGATTTCGCTGTACAGTCACTCTGGAGAAAACAGTGATCAGTTATCAGCTCATATTAATTTATCATATAGCGATAAACCTTGGGAGAAACCAGACTCAGTCGGGGTGCCAGTTCTCCAATCATCAAACAGTGTATGATTATTATTCTGGCCACCTTGCAGGTCAGTAATCATATTAGATCGGAATATTCGAAAGTTTGAGGTATCACGCAAGAGACGGGTTTATTGAGGATGGTGCGTCGAGAACACAAAAATATGAATGTTTGAAGGATCGGAGTCATCGCGCCGCAGACGGGTTTATTGAGCATGACGTGCCGGTGAGGCAAATTCAGAGGAGACACCAATTGACACGGCTCAGCAGACACTCCAGGATGAGCTGGTCTTATCCGTTTAAGAAGGTCTCCTACCACCACCTGCTGTTAGTTTAGTTTCATATTTAAAAAACATAATTTTCTCCCAATATTTCTTATTTGTATAATTAAAAAAATATTTAAAAATATTTCCTGACAGTACTGTAATTTTTCATTGTAAATGATTTAATTTAATTGGTAACAGCCATACAGTGTCTTATTATTCTAATTTAAAATGTAAGAATTTATTTTATTTATATATATATATATATATATATATATATATATATATATATATATATATATATATATATATATATATATATATAAAGATTACATAAAGATTACAAATATGCAGATTTAAATACATCAGAGCTGATGAACCCTGATGAGAATATTGCTTGGGTATAAATTATATTTACAACAAATTTTTTTCCGGACAAGCAACATTTTTATTCAGACAAGCGAATGACCGATTTACTTGTCTGAAGGACGAGCACATGACAAGGCTTAAGCCCTGAGATATAAATCAGCTGTTATATTCTGTCAAGGCTTGATTATACGCGCTTCATGCCTTTCAATGGCTCTTGCTTTCAACCACTTTGCTCATGGTGAACCCAACGTCTTAAGCAACACTTTGTGACTTTTTTAAAATAAAGAATTACAAAATGTAATTGAGACTCCAAAAAATAAATTAAAAGTCCACCTTCCAAACTGCCTTAACTACTGCATCAATATTAGTTTGCCTTTTCAAAGGTTTGGAAGGATTTAAAAGCAACACAGAGACTGCTTTATTCTTACTTAACAGGTGAGATATAAATATATAAATAGCCATGAAGCTCTCAAGTTCAATATAATGTTTGACCTTATCAGACAAGCAAATCAACAACAACTTGTAATGTTATCTTTTGTTACATAATTTATTTAAAAACATCAATGTTTCCAATAATCCAAAAAACTACAGCATTAGAAATGGCAAATCTCCTTCTTTTGATTTTCATGTGTGCACCGGTGCTGAGTAATTATGTAAAAATAAAACTTTTACTGCAGCAATAGTTATGAAAGTATTCTTTGAGGGTACGTTTACTAAAAACAAAAAACTAAAAAGTTCATATGGATCTGCGAAAACGGCTAAAAGATTCTGTATTATTCATGCCGGGCCAGTTGGTGAAGTGTTTTCAGGCTCCCAAAATGCCATTGTCATGTAAACGGGCCCTACATTAAAGTGTGTGATTTCACATGTAACACACACAGTATCAGTACAAACACACCTACATTTACAAATTACAAAATTACTTTTGTTTTCCAGGAAATGTAAGCGACTCCTGTCCCATTTTAGATTCAAACTTGGGAGTCATTACATGAGTACCATGATTAAAGGCCCCGATATACTTCAAGCTAAATTGAAGAACAAACTGATGAGATGTAATTTTATAAATAAAATCAGGCCAAGACGAGTTCAAAACAGCTTGCCAAATACTTGGGCTGATAGACGATGCAGCATGGCTGACAGACATCGCAATGACAGGCATCGTGATTTTGTTTGAGAGCTACACATTCCAAAAAAGTTGGGACAGGTAGGAATAAGAGGCCAGAAAAGTTAAATGTACATATAAGGAACAGCTGGAGGACCAATTTGCAACTTTTAAGGTAAATTGGCAACATGATTGGGTATATAAAGAGCCTCTCAGAGTGGCAGTCTCAACAAGTGGCAGGATCACCAATTCCCCAAATGCTGCGGCGAAAAATAGTAGAGCAATATCAGAAAGGAGTTTCTCAGAAAAAAAATTGCAAAGAGTTTGAAGTTATCATCATCTACAGTGCATAATATCATCCAAAGATTCAGAAAATCTGAAACAATCTCTGTGTGTAAGGGTCAAGGCCGGAAAACCAAACTGGACGCCCATGATCTTCAGGCCCTGCATCACATACAGGAATGCTACTGTAATGGAAATCACAACATGGGCTCAGGAATACTTCCAGAAAACATTGATAAAAGAAGCCATATCTAAACATGATCCAGAAGTGCAGGCGTTTTCTCTGCCACAGTGCATTTTAAATGAGCATTGGCCCAAAGTGGAAAACTGTTCTGTGGTCAGACGAATCAAAATTTGAAGTTCTTTCTGGAAAACTGGGACGCCATGTCATCTGGACTAAAGAGGACAAGGACAACCAAAGTTGTAATTAGCGCTCAGTTCAGAAGCTGCATCTCTGATGGTATGGGGTGGCACGAGTGTGTGTGTGGCATGGGCAGCATACAGTTCTGGAAAGGCACCATCAATGGTGAAAGGTATATTCAAGTTCTAGACTAGAACAACATATGCTCCCATCCAGACGTCTTCTCTTTTAGGGAAGACCTTGCATTTTCCAACATGACAATGGCAGACCACATACTGCATCAATTATAACATCATGGCTGCGTAGAAGAAGGATCCGGGTACTGAAACGGCCAGCCTGCAGTCCAGATCTTTCACCCATAGAAAACATTTGGCGCATCATAAAGAGGAAGATGCGATAAAGAAGACCTAAGACAGTTGAGCAACTAGAAGTCCGGATTAGACAAGAATGGGACAACAGTCCTATTCCTAAACTTGAGCAACTTGTCTCTTCAGTCCCCAGACGTTTGCAGACTGAAAATAAATGGTAAACATGGACTTCTCCCAACTTTTTTGAGATTTGTTGATACCATGAAATGTAAAATCAACTTATTTTTCCCTTAAAATTATACATTTTCTCAGTTTAAACATTTGATATCTCATCTATATTGTATAAAATAATGTTTTCTGATTAAAATATGGAAATTTGAAACTTCCACATAATTGCATTCAGTTTTTAGTCACAATTTGTACAGTGTCCCAACATTTTTGGAATCGGGTTTGTATTATAATTTTTTTTCAAGCACAACACAGTGAGACTAATGAATGTAGGACAGATTCTTTATTATTGCTGGAATGAAAAGTATTAATTTTATGCGCTTATCAAAAAAGAATAATGAATTGGGTAAGTACCTCTGTTATTTTTTTGCCTCTTGGGTAATCGCTTGACATTTTCTCTTTTAATTTAAGTTTTAAGTTTTAATTTCAGATGTTTTATCAGGTTACTATTATATGTACTGGGTTTCATACCTCCTATTGATAATGCAGAACAAAGCATGCAGCTCGCAATGTGTGGGTTGTTGTCATTAATTTTGAAGTATTTCCACAACCCTGAGGCTGACAGTGTGTCTGCTCCTGTCGCCGGTGCCTCTGTGCACACAAAAATCCATCAGTTACTTCACATGAGGTATCAGCCTTTGGTATTCGGGATATTTTAACCGGTACCAGTACAAGTACATGAGCTTGGTATCAGGCACGATAGCATCCCTAGTCTGATATGAATAAAACACGTCAGCAAATTATTTTTGAATGGATTGTTATTGCTGCTTCCAAAGACACCATTGTCTATTTTACAAACTCTAAATGTATTTTTTTGCTAGTACTTATGTGTATTTAAATGTCTGAAAGCTAACATAAACATTATGTAGTTGAAAACACTGAATAGTTATGATTTATGACAAGCGCTGAGTGCGTCTGCCTCTGATTCAGCACCAGCCATAGTGCAAAAGCAAGGGGGAATGCAGGGGGAAAACGTAAAGTCATGGTGTAAACAGTATAGCACTTCCTAGTTTTATGGAAGAATGACTTTTATGCATGCGTTGTGGTGCTCACGTGAACAGCAACAGCCAATGGTGAGCTGGAAGTGCTGCACTGTTCACACTACGTCAACAGTCTGAAACCGACTATAAGAAATTGTTGAAGAAAGTCGTTGTTTTTGTTAGTTTTTTGTGTGCATAAAAAGTATTCTTGTTGCTTCATAACATTAATGTTGAACCACTGGAGTCACATGGACTATTTTTAGGATGTCTTTACTATCTTTCTTGGCCTTGAAAGTGTTATTGATGGACAAACTAATAATTAATGAAAGAATACATTTTTTTAGGTGAACTAAACCTTTAAGCAAACTATTGTATACAGTTCTATATAAATGAATATCACTAGAGAGCCGAATTGCAGAGCTTGTGGTGGAAACATTTTCAAGTTGCTATGATCAGATGCTTTTCTTATGCTATTTCATGCATTCTGACTTCAAAAACCGTGTTGGACGTATGACCGATAGCGAATAAGTTTTGCAATGTTTTTTCGAGTACGGCCCTGTATGACTTCATAAAGGGTGGAATTCCTTATATGGGCACTTCTTCCAGATGAGACGCGCGCACACACACACACACCAGAGCGAGAGCAAGAGTGCACCAATCAACAAGCTTTATTCAGGTTACGGGAGCCGTCGGCAGCACTAGACCATTTTTTTTAAGATCATGAAACCAGTGTCGCTGAAGTAGTGTGTTTCTGGTTGTGAGGGAAGATAATCTTGTTTAGCTTCCCAAATACCCCAGTGTTAACGAAACAGGGGATGCAGTTTGTTATCCCAGATAGGGATGTTTACCAATGACCGTTTGACCGATGGCTGACCGTATCAATGTTAACCGATCAAAGTTGTCGGTTGTCGGTAAAAAAAAAAAAAAAGTGATCTCTAAATTAGGCTATTAATAGACAGTGGACTAAACACTACTACAGTTAGCCGTCTCATTCCAAAATCTTTATGTGTGAAGTCGACATATCCCTCGCACTCAATTTTTCATAACTCGTCTGTTTGAATAAACCAATAAAAACATTCGCTTACAAGGTTTGCAAAAAGTAAACCGGCTAAAACACTCGAGGTTAGAGTCAGGGCAGACGACAGTATGAAGCGTCATTCCGCATAAGATGGGCTTACATTTGGAAATATATTACATCTACATTTCAGTGGTAACACATAAGGTGTTGATCGTCTTTCTTTATTATTGTTAGCACTATACCTCAAACTAAAGCGGCGTCTCTTCGGAGCTGTCATTTTCTTAAATGAGCCGCGGCAATGTTTCAAATGAGCTTCTAACGCTGGACAAATGCCTTTATTTTCAACGCGATCACCTCGTACCCAAACCATTTCGAAACTAAGGAGCCATTTGTCCTCTGATTACAAACAAGCTCCTCGGCGGCGCGTTTGCGGGTTTGTTTCGCGCTGTGGGGGATTTTAAAAAAGTGAAGTGAGTGGAAGGGAGGCGGCAGCGCTAGGACAGTGTGTGTGTGTGTGTGTGTGAGAGAGAGAAAGAAAACGGGATCGCGGCTCGCGGCTGTTATTTCAAATAGCGCAGCATATTTTAAACTAATCGGTTAACCGGTTTCAACCGGCTAATGAGGCTCGGTGGTCGGTCAAGAAAATGTTTAGTTTTCGCCATCCCTAATCCCAGACAGGGTATATACAGCAATCCTTAAGTTAAATTTACTACTTTTTAATACCTTTTTTACTACCTTCAGAATATTTTTTAAAACCATCACGACACTGAATTGCAAGTGTTAATCAGCGACCTTTCTATTATTTACACAGATTTTGACATATATAACATACAAAAAAGAATAGATTTAGAATCGACACCAGGAGGAAATCTGTGATAAGTTATCATTCAGACACAGTAAAATACATCTCAACATTCACAAAGGTTGGTTAAGGAGAAGCATTACTGCACACACATCTGATTTACATTAATAATTGGTAATTCAGCAATTAAATGATTTAGTGTTTTTTTTTCAAACAACAAAACCTGAGCCAAATATTACATTTCTAAAACTGTGATAAGTTGTTTAATTTAACAAAATACTAAAAACTAGTGCTGTCAATCGATTAAAAACTTTAACTAGATTAATCACACATTTTTTCTGTGATTAATCACAATAAAAAAGAAATGTTTTTGTACATATTTAATATATATTTTTATATAATAATTTCACAGTTAATCAAATTAAAGTAGAAACAACATAAAGACAGTATATTTAAATACTTGTTTAAATGGCATCTTTTTATGAATGAAGGCCAGTATTACTGATTTTTTTTTTTTTACATTCATTACATTTTTTTAACAGTTTTTAGTTTAAGTAAACTTAAAACAATGCTAACATAAACCCATAATATGTTTACTCCTGCCCTTCCTGTCTTAACAGTTAGGAAATATACAGAAATTGAATAAAGTTATCAAAGTTATATGCAGTCTGCACTGAATAAACTATAAATTAAATAGTTAATCCTTATTAAAGCTACAAAAGTTATTTAGTCAAGAGCAGCGAGTCATTTTCTCTGTTCCCTTACAGGAAGCTTTATTGGCTGCTGTCCCTTTAAGAGCAGACAGACTCGTGGATCTCACTGTTTATATACTGTCGATGGATCGCGCCTCATTCTCTCACAACTCTTTGTGTTCATTTTAGACTATATATAAATCGTTTAAGATTTGCTCTTATGAGGACAGTCGTTGAAGATATGCCTTGAAGCAAGTCTAAAATAAAACGTAAGCCATGCAGCCACTTCTGTTGAGCGCGCAGTGTTCTGAGATGATGCCGAGCGACTGCTGAATATGACGTCAGCATCAAACATACGTTGAGAGAGACGGAGATGAAAGACCTTTGATTATGTGCCCAGATATGCTAAAGCCCATATTTAAACGAACTAACGCGAACGCAGATAGAATTTCAATCAATCAGAATAGGACACCTGATAGTCTGAAAAAATAATACCTAATTTGGAAAAAATAATACCTCTGAGACCACATTTAACACTTTTAATGGCCTTAAATTTGACAATTTTGATTTATCACTTTTTAATACTTTTTAAAACCCCGCGGACACCCTGCCAGAGCAGCAATGGAGATCTGCAAGTGTTTGTTTATTCCCAGTCACGAGCCGTAACTGGATCAAATGTGTTTTGTTGGCAAATATCGCGTAAGTGCATATAATGTCAACAACACGAACATATAGCGAATCGAAAGTTATCCAGGGAAAATGCAATGATAAGTGTGTGTGAGTGTGTCTGTGTGCGTTCGTGTGTCTTTAGCTCCGCCCACTCCACTCATCCACAAACTCGGCTGTTTTCAGAAAGAATCTGTGCAGCGTATCTGTCTTTTATAAATCTGATGACACTCTTCTGAGATATGAAGGATCAACACGCTCTCAGTAGTGCGGCGGCGTCAGATCTTCGATAATAGTAGCTCGTCGCAGCTCACGTATTTCAATTTTTTTTTGACCTCAGGTCAGAGCCGTACGCACCTGCATGCCACACACACGCACTCCTAATGTGGCGGACGTGCTTTGCTCGCATTTCTTCATCTGGCGGGCGGCCTTTTCCTCTGATGCATCATCTCCGTGCTGCCGGGTGCCCATTTTCAGGTCCAGGATGCAGGGGTAGTTGAAATGATGGACCACATTTTCCAGCAGCAGAAATTCTGGTGGAGGAATTGGGTCAAGGATCATAACAGAGGAAATACATAAGTACCGTCTGAATACTTAATTCTGATTGGCTGGAATGTGTGTATTAAATCTGTATAAGCCACAGCTAGCTCCAGTTTAATCACTATCGTAAATGAATGCATTATCTTCATTGTAGCATGTGCACACAAACATTCAGGAGCACAGAAACTTCATGTCAAGGCTGACCTGTGACTCAAAATGAAATGTCTGTCATTAACTCCTCCCCCTAATGTCGTCCCACACCCGTAAGACCTTCGTTCATCTTCACACACAGTTTAAGATATTTTATATTTAGTCCGAGAGCGTATGCAAGTGTATGCACACTATACTGTCCATGTCCAGAAAGGGAATAAAAACATCATCACAGTAGTCCATATGAGACATCAGTGGGTTAATTAGAGTCTCTTGAAGCATCGGAAATACATTTTGGTCCAAAAATAACAAAAACTACGACTTTATTCAGCATTGTCTTCTCTTCTGGGTTTGGTTTTCAATCCTTAAATAAAGATTCAAACGGTTATGAATCAGCGAATTGATTCATGATTCAGATCGCCAATGTCACGTGATTTCAGCACAGGGATGGAAATTAGCACCACCACCAGCCAAATGCGGGTGATTTTGAGTTGTGGCGGGTAAACTCGCTTCACCTACCGGCCACCGTGGCGGGTAAATAAAAATATCTACTGTTTCCCCTCTTTGTAAACTTTGTTCAATGCATGCGAGTGCGGCCGTATGTCCGAATATGACCAGTCGTTTTCTCCGTCATCACCCGTGTAGAGGCAGAATGAGAACTCGCGTGTTGAGAGAAGATCTGTCTCTGTGCATCATCCGGAAGCGTGCACTCGTCTCACAGCGCGCAAATATTGAGTTCTCTTTCAAGTCTTGCACTTAAACAGACAAACTCACACAAGAAGTATGTCAACATGTCCATCTTGATGAGTATCCAAGCAGACACAGTCTGAATATGCCTTAAGTGAACGTTATACAGTCGAGAAAGACGACGCATATCCCTGTATTAAGTCTTTAAGGGGCAGTAGCCTTTACTGCTGTCTGTTTAATGTCAAACAAAAGATAAAGACTTCACTCACTGCTCTTGATTGAATAGCTTTTGTAAGTTTAATAAGGATTAGTCCTTCATTTAAACAGGTAAATATGCAGTTTTTTTTACATTTGATTACTTTATTCAATTTCTGTACCTTTCTGCAGGCCAGTAGGCCTGTGCATTATTATTTAATGAACACACGAGTGAGGTCAAGTTAAACATTTTAGTTTGAATTGTGTTTTATACTGTGCATTGTTGCAATGTGCTAAATAATATATTTTGGGTGAACTATCCCTTTAACTCTGACAAGATTTTAAATATTCTGCCTCTCTTAGAAACTCGTTTTCTCCTATCATGATCTACCCAATCATAGGTGATTAATGATGATTTTTGGAGCATTGCAAATGAGTGTCATAAAGAGATGAACATCTACTTCCTACTGCTCAGCGTGAGGAAATGAAGTGCGTTGTGGTAAAAAATCATCACTCTACTGCCAGAAAGCGTTTTTACAGTACAATCCTCTTTTTCTTTGATGTCAAATTGCTCAGTAGTGTGTGTGCACAGCAGAAAATGTACGTCTGGTATAATGCTTGCCTTTGTCATGTCATGAGAAATAAAACACTTGTGTCTACCACAATGAGTGTTAGACGCTCAATTTCATTCACAAACACATCCTCAAACTGCTAAAATTGTGTTAATTTCCATGATTGTGCACAAGACAATGGACCTCTAAGGAAGCACGACAGCAGAACAGCAAATAATAATTGCAAAATGATTTACGTCATGCATGATTTTTTTTTAGAGCTGACAGTTTTAGTTTCATGTTCACTGAATTGAATGCAACACTTTACATAGAAACACAAGCATGGGATCATGTGATCATGCTCAGCCAATGGTGAGCCGGTGTTTTTGCCGTAACTCTTGGAAGCGCTTGTACTTTGTGAATAGCCCAACAAAGTGAATAGCATAAGATTGTGAATTAAGTCATTATCTTAGTTTGTTTTTGCGCAAGTATTGTGCTTCATAACATTAAGGTTGAATCACTGGAGTCCCATAGACTATATTAACGATGTATTCACTAACTTTCTGGGCCCTTTTTTTGGTTAATTTTTAAAGTTGCTGTCTATGGAGGGGTCAGAGAGCTGTCGGATTAAAAAATCTTAGTTTGTGTTCAGAAGACGAACGAAGGTTTTTTGGGTTTGGAGCGACATGAGGATGAGAAATTAATGACAGAACTTACATTTTTGGGTGAACTAAACCTTTGAGAGTTTCTTTTATGGCCATCACTAGTGGCAATCAGGCACAAAAAAAATGTTTCCACCAGCTATTGTCCTTACTGTTTAAACTAGCAGATACATTTGACCTCATTTACAAAAGAGAGAATTAGAACATTATTTACACTTATAGATAAATAGGTTCATAATTCATTGACTTCCTACTTTAAAGCTACACTGTGTAACTTTTTTAGTTTATTCTTAGCTAAAAACACTTAGTTCTTTCAAAAATATATGTGCTCATTAATGTATATTTACTTCTTTCAAGTAATAAAGTATTCTCGTAAGTTTATAATATGCCATTGAAAATATATACGGGTGAGGGGTTCGAATGCCGGTCGCCATGTTGCTCCTCCATCTTGAAAGTACTTTAGTCAAAGAGGGACAGACTCGTAAATTCAAGCTTCGCCTTTAACACTCGATGGCACCGTGTCGAATGTGAAGTGGGGGATTGCCATATTAATCTTGGACTAAATCGGCCACCGTAGGAGTTAAAACGAAATCAGAATTGAGAGGAACAGAAACTAATATTCACTGGATGGTCATATACCTTTACACCGCTAGATGGGGGAAAATATCACAGTGTAGCTTTAAAGTAAAGTATTAAATATACACTAAACTAACCTATCCTTTTCAGAATACCTCACTGTAAATGTAAAGGTCCAAAGAGCAGTTTCACATTGGCCATTTTTATAATTCCTCAGGTTATGGAAGTACTATTTTAATTGGCTCAATTCAACTCAAAAGTGAACTTGCCTATCAACATGGTTTTTTATAGTTTTCCCCTCAAACCAAAAGCTGTGTCTAAATTGTGCCATGTGAGCTGTGGAGCAGGATACTGTAGAGCTTCCTGTCTTTGGACTCGGAGCGCATGCGGCTGAGCTGCTGTTTGTGGCAGCGCAGACTCCAGGGGTTGTGGCTGATCTTCTCTGAGCTCAGGCCGCTGTTGCTGTCCAGCATCTGGAAGGGCACATCGGACTGCATGTGGAGATCCAGAAGAGGACTCTTCAACTCCTGCAGACTACAGACACACACTATTACCCACAATGCAATGGCACACGTGACACTTCAGAATGATTTGTCAAACTCTTAAAGGGTTAGTTCACCCAAAAATGAAATGTCAGTCATTAACTCCTCCCCCTAATGTTGTTCCACACCCGTAAGACCTCCGTTCATCTTCACACACAGTTTAAGATATTTTATATTTAGTCTGAGAGCGTATGCAAGTGTATGCACACTATACTGTCCATGTCCAGAAAGGGAATAAAAACATCATCAGAGTAGTCCATATGAGACATCAGTGGGTTAATTAGAGTCTCTTGAAGCATCAAAAATAACAAAAACTACGACTGTATATTTAGCATTGTCTTCTCTTCAGGGTGTGTGTTCATCCTCAAATAAAGATTCAAACGGTCATGAATCAGCATATCGTTCATGATTCGGATTGTGCGCCAAACTCCTGAAATCACGTGACATTGGCGATCCGAATCATTGATCGATTCACTGATTCATAACCGTTCAAATCTTTATTTGAGGATTGAAAACAAACACGGAAGAGAAGACAATGCTGAATAAAGTCATAGTTTTTGTTATTTTTGGACCCAAATGTATTTCCGATGCTTCAAGAGACTCTGATTAACCCACTGATGTCTCATATGGACTACTGTGATGATGTTTTTATTCCCTTTCTGGACATGGACAGTATAGTGTGCATACACTTGCATACGCTCTCGGACTAAATATCTTAAACTGTGTGTGAAGATGAACGGAGGTCTTACGGGTGTGGAACGACATTAGGGGGAGGAGATAATGACATACATTTCATGAGACCCCTATGACTGGTTTTGTGGTCCAGGGTCACATATAGATGGATTTTAAGAAGGGGGTACCATAAAAGGTTTATCATATTTGGGGGGTCCTTGGCATCATAAAGTTTGAAAACCCATGCATTAAACCCCAGAGGGACCTTGAAGGTACTCATTTTCTCCCAAAGGATTTATAAATATATTTGAAAGATATTTGAAAACAACAATTTTACCCATATTTTGTGGGTCATACGTCTCAGTTTACAAAATACAGAAAAATCTCATCCCTGGCTTTTGGCACTGAAAGTTTTTCTCTGTGTCAACATGACAGCATGACTTTGCATAAACATACACACTTTCTAAAGCCGAGTGGCGTGTTATCTGTGCGCATTTTTGAGCTATCCACGTGTATGTCTACGCCGAAACGAACCATTATATACGTGTGTGTGTGTGTGTGTGTGTGTCCACATTGTAAATGGATTTATACACATACTAAATTTTTTTTGTTGAAAATGTAAAAATGCAGAATGTTTCTAGTGATGGGTAGGTTTAGGGGCCGGGGCAGTGTGTGTGTGTGTGTGTGTGTGTGTGTGTGTGTGTGTGTGATGGGTAGGTTTAGGGGCAGGGGCAGTGTGTGTGTGTGTGTGTGTGTGTGTGTGTGTGTGTGTGTGTGTGTGTGTGTGTGTGTGTGTGTGTGATGGGTAGGTTTAGGGGCAGTGTGTGTGTGTGTGTGTGTGTGTGTGTGTGTGTGTGTGTGTGTGTGTGTGTGTGTGTGTGTGTGTGTGTTGGGTCGGTTTAGGGGTAGGGGGATAGAATGAAACGGCGTTGATAAACACGCTAAAAAGCGATTATGCGTCTTGATAGCACACCAAAATGGCATCCGAATTGGCGTGTCATACATACGCCATTTCATAAGATCAGTCTGTCTGTGTTCATTGCGGTTGACATAAGTGGTGGATTCTTTCACACAAATTGCTAGTATACAGATGTTCACTCACTTGTCGTTGCCATCGCTGTCGTGAGCCGGCCGGTCCTCTTTCTGCTCGCTGCTGGAGCGGTGGAGGCTGCGGCGAGAGTGCTTTCGGCGAGGCTGATCTCTTTCGGACACCTCTTCATGCTCCAGCCCCTCACTCTCTTCATATGGATACGCCACCAGATTGATGTAGCCATCAGAGTCACCCTCAAAACACACCAGCACCACACCTGGACAACAACAAGAAGATTCACAGCTTAGGGTTAAAGAAACACTCCACCGTTTTTAGAAATAGGGCTTATTCAACTTCTTTCCTACATTTAGATTTGTGGGCAAATGCATTATTGTCTCAGTGCATGCATTGTTTTCGTTTGGCAGGGTCGCCACTAGCTTAGCTTAGCATAATGAATGGAATCCTATGTTGCCAGCTAGCATGTCCCTAGTAAAAGTGATCCAAAAAAACCCCCCACCTAATTACTTCTTGTGGCCTGCGTATTCACAACGAGTAAATACGCAGCAGATATATCACGCAACACATTACAATCGCTCAACAGCCGGAGGACGTCAGGATGAGAGCCGTGATATCTCTGCTTCGCCTGTGCTTCCCCATAATATAGTCCCAAGTCAAAATCTGCCAAGGAAAACACCTAATCTTAAACTGCAGCGCTATGTGTTATCGTGAATATGCAGGCCACAAGAAATAATTAGGTGTTTAATTGGGTTTTTTGGATCATTTTTAGTCGGGACATGTTAGCTGGCAACATAGGATTCCATTCATTATGCTAAGCTAAACTAGTGGCGACCCTGCCAAACTAAAACAATCCATGCACTGAGACAAAAATGCATTTGCCCACATATCTAAATATAGGAAAGAAGTTGAATAAGCCCTATTTGTAAAAATGGTGGAGTGTTCCTTTAAAGGGATAGTTCACCCAAAAATCTAAATTAGCCCCTGATTTACTCAAGTCACCCTATGTGTATAAGACTATCTTCTTTCAGACAAATACAATCGGAGATACAATGACCTGGCTAATCCAAGCTTTATAAAGGCTGTGAATGGCAGCCCAAAATTTGAATCCCACAAAGTGCATCCAATCCATCTATTATAAACGTGCTCCACACGGCTCCGGGAGTTAATAAAGGACAACCGAATTTACATTGTAAGACTGAAAAAACTAGTATATGCCGAAATGTCTGAATGAGGAACAAGGACTCTCTGAGAAAATAAAAGAAATTAACATCTGAACTGTCCCTCACACACCACTGGAGACGCTGTTGACCCCCTCTCCCCCAATTCATTCCCTCTCTCATGCTGAGATCACTGAAAATACACCCAGAATCTCTCTCTTACAATGTCAATCCACACGATACAGTATTATATGCGTTTGATATCGTTTGAAATGTCTCAGTGCGACTGGTACAAAAATCTCATCCCCACAGAAGTTAACCAAAAGATAATCAATGTTTTAAGGGTTTAGAGATATATTGTCTTAGTATGGTGGGTGTGGCTCTCAGCCATTTGGCCTTTATATCAATACAAGTCTTGATCAAATCAAATTCCCATTGTGAACTTGTGTTTCCATTTGAAAGAGTTTGTGCATTTGTTTCTGGGTATTTAAGGAAATGTTGCAAAGAGCTCAGGGCTTGACACTTTAAACCTGTCAGCCCATAATGTTGGCTGTCTCAAGATAGCCAGCATTATGTTATTTTCAGAAGTGAGGTATACATTTCATTCTTTACTTCAGAGTATTTGATGTTATGTATGGATTACCTTTGAATTGATTATGTAATTGGCTTTATACATTTACCTGACTGTTAATAAATTGTTACACTTTGATTGATTCTGACTTGCTCTGGAATTATTCAGGTTGGATATAATTTCAACAAAGGGTTAAACTGAATAATTAAATGCGTACTTAAACTATTAAATATAAATAACAAAATAACCAAATGGCATTCTAACCCAAATTCTAAATTATAATTAAATGTCAGATAACGAGGAATTGGAATAAAATTCCCATTTTCCCCGCTGAAAAGACTAAACGCGCAGCGACCTTCACCCGCCGATCGTTAGCCTCCATTTTCGACGATTTGGGCGGCCCTTACAACATCAAATCTGTACAGCATACAGCACTAAAAGTGTTGTAGTGATGTCACTCTTGCTAGGGCACTGACACAGTGCAAGCCAATCAGTGTTTTGAAATATTCACAAATTTACACCTCTGTAGATGATAGTTTATTAACATTTTATGGATGTTAATGTCTCTGAGGGAAGGCTAATAGTTATATAAATAGATAATTTAGAAAAAGCTTCTGCTGTGTTACTCTGATGGCTTGGGTAAAGAGAAAGTCAAGATGTATAAACATTGCCGATAGGGATTCAAAGCACACAACAAAACGCTAATACAAATGAAGATCAAAAGATTACACAGTTTGTGTGGTTTGATGAAAAAGAAGCTCAGAAAGATGTAAATGTGTGGGACGTACAGAATGAGGCAGGAGGCTGGTGAGAAGGGCTGAATAATCCCATCATGCCTCTGTTTTGAAGCTCATTTTAGTTCTGTGGTCCGTCCTCAGTAGGGTTGGGTACCAAAACCCGGTGCCAATATAGCATCGGTACCTTTACTATAACTGGTATGTACCGGACACAATCAGAACGCAGATTTTGGTTCCTCGTTTCGGTGCATCAAACGTGCTTTCGCGCTTTGGCTGGAGCTGAGCCAAAGACACACACACACACACACACTCAGCGCTCGACACATATCACAACGATTCAGTGTTTTCACCACATCATGTTTATTTTAGGTTCCAGATATTTAAATGCACAGAAGCAGCAAAAACACGCCGATGTGGAAGTGGCAATAAGAATCATTTCTGAGTTATAATCTGACTGTTTTATATCAGACACACATTAAATAAGTTACTTTATCGTTTACTCTGTTCTTCTCCGGTCACCGGTCACCTATTTCATGTATTTTTTTGAGACTAGGATGAATTTACGTGATACATCAGATCCGAATCTCTTTTTTTTTTTTTTTTTTTTTTTTTTTCAGATCCGAATCTCTGAGGTGCAAACTAACATGGCGGCGCCCATCGCGCATAATAGATCGACTAACGTGATCAAAATGACAAAACACGTTCACTCACACATATCTGAAACTCAGAACATCAGATAGCTCATGACATAGGGAACACGTTTGAGAATATTTTGAATAAAAAAGAAAAAAAACTACATATAAACCGAATACAGCTGAGTATCTGTGATAATAAGGTGATATAGGCCAGAGAATCTTGTCATATTAATGCAAAATAACGCTGAGCTGAAGCTGGTTTGTAGCAGACCAAGAATACAGATTATTTTGCTGTTATTAGTGATGTAATATCACTAGTATTAGTGCTGTAATATCTCTAGTATTAGTGCTGTAATATCACTAGTATTAGTGCTGTAATATCACTAGTATTAGTGCTGTAATATCACTAGTATTAGTGCTGTAATATCACTAGTATTAGTGTTGTAATATCACTAGTATTAGTGCTGTAATATCACTAGTATTAGTGCTGTAATATCACTAGTATTAGTGCTGTAATATCACTAGTATTAGTGCTGTAATATCACTAGTATTAGTGCTGTAATATCTCTAGTATTAGTGCTGTAATATCACTAGTATTAGTGCTGTAATATCACTAGTATTAGTGCTGTAATAACACTAGTATTAGTGCTGTAATAACACTAGTATTAGTGCTGTAATATCACTAGTATTAGTGTTGTAATATCTCTAGTATTAGTGCTGTAATATCACTAGTATTAGTGCTGTAATATCTCTAGTATTAGTGCTGTAATATCACTAGTATTAGTGTTGTAATATCACTAGTATTAGTGCTGTAATATCACTAGTATTAGTGTTGTAATATCACTAGTATTAGTGCTGTAATATCACTAGTATTAGTGCTGTAATATCACTAGTATTAGTGCTGTAATATCACTAGTATTAGTGCTGTAATAACACTAGTATTAGTGCTGTAATATCACTAGTATTAGTGCTGTAATATCACTAGTATTAGTGCTGTAATATCACTAGTATTAGTGCTGTAATATCTCTAGTATTAGTGTTGTAATATCACTAGTATTAGTGTTGTAATATCACTAGTATTAGTGTTGTAATATCACTAGTATTAGTGCTGTAATATCACTAGTATTAGTGCTGTAATATCACTAGTATTAGTGTTGTAATATCACTAGTATTAGTGCTGTAATATCACTAGTATTAGTGCTGTAATATCACTAGTATTAGTGCTGTAATATCACTAGTATTAGTGCTGTAATATCACTAGTATTAGTGCTGTAATATCACTAGTATTAGTGCTGTAATATCTCTAGTATTAGTGCTGTAATATCACTAGTATTAGTGCTGTAATATCACTAGTATTAGTGCTGTAATATCACTAGTATTAGTGCTGTAATATCTCTAGTATTAGTGTTGTAATATCACTAGTATTAGTGTTGTAATATCACTAGTATTAGTGCTGTAATATCACTAGTATTAGTGCTGTAATATCACTAGTATTAGTGCTGTAATATCTCTAGTATTAGTGTTGTAATATATCTAGTATTAGTGCTGTAATATCACTAGTATTAGTGTTGTAATATATCTAGTATTAGTGCTGTAATATCACTAGTATTAGTGCTGTAATATCACTAGTATTAGTGTTGTAATATCACTAGTATTAGTGTTGTAATATCACTAGTATTAGTGCTGTAATATCACTAGTATTAGTGCTGTTAGTGTTAATTAGTTGGGTTAGGTGGCTTTGGCTTTTACTGTGAATTTAAGTAAATGGTGTTTTGTATCTATTTATATATTAAGTATACTTTAAACTTTTAGTAAATTGTCCAATTTAAAGAATAATAAAATAAATTAAAAAATCAATAGAAAGACATTCTTCAATGCCATAATATCACTGTCGTTTTGTGGCTTTTTTTAAAGTATTGCTTCAGGCACCGTTTAGGCACCGGTACCGCTTTAAAAGTACCGGTTAGGCACCGTAATCGTAAAAAACCCAGTCGATACCCATCCCTAGTCCTCCTCAGTGATGTCAGCCCAGATGAATGAAGACTGCGATGACGTCTAATGAGCTCATTCAGGAAGAGCTGCGTTTAATAGGCTTTAGAGCTTGTTTTGCAGCAGCCTTGAGAAGACACGGCTCTGGGCTTTCCTTCAGGTAATGAAGGTGATTTAAGGATCTGCCAAGATCAGCCTTGATCAGACTCCAGCCTTTGATATTCTGCATAATTAGGTAATTCATTTTCATATTTTATGGCTGCTTTCAAAGAGGTTTAGTTTAGGCAGAAGCACACACAGACTAGGGACAAGGCGCTAAATAAGCTCCAAATAATGATATATAATATCTGAAGTATAGATACAGTGCAGTCAGATAAGACATATGACATTTTCTTTATACAAAATCCACATCAGACACTGGCCATTGACAGACATTATGTGTGAGGCTGCTACAAAGCCTTGGCAAAATATATTTTACCTGGATTGTGACTTTGCAGTCTAAACTAAATCTGACTGAGGGCTAAAAAACACAAAGACAGCAAACATCTTTTAATTTCATTGTCTTTTTGGGCTGCATGCAAAAACAAACACATGACAGACTAGGGCTGATTGGCGGCTTTTTGTTTAAAACCCATTTACAGTTGGAATAAAAGTTTGATATCTCCGCTTCGCGTCATGACCGCATCACCACCTCGGGTGTGCATTATTTTTCTAATAATTCAACGGCCCGTCATCAATTATTCATTACTTATGATAAACCAGTATTTTGATTAGTGTATTTGTTTCTATAGCTGAATATGTTATAAAATCCATAGACAACACACCTGTAGTTTTGATGATAGAATTTAAATTACTAGACAGAAAAATACAGCGCTTGGTTAGGCCCCGGACAGACAGAACGCGTTTTTCAGGTTAGAGGTTTCAGTTCGGCCTTTTTTTGGTTGATTTTTTTTATTTTTTTATTTAAGAGCAGGGCGTTGTTTTTTTTATGTTGCTAGGCAACCACAGAATCAGCTGTCCTGTCAGTCTAATCAACACTCTCAGAAAAAGGTACAGTGGAGGTGCAATGTTGTTCTGCTGGGAACAAAAGGTATAACTGTACCTTTAAAAGGTTCACAGTTGGTCCTTAGGGTACAATTATATCATTGTTTTTCTCAGTTCAGTCCTAGTGAGCCACTGTCCTGCAGAGTTTGGCTCCTGAAAGACGTCTATAGACGCTCTTATTGAGAATTAACAGGTTTAGATGTTGATGTTTTATTGAAAAAGTCACCATTATGGAGATCAGTGTTTACTTTAGTTGGGCAGTTTGACTCGGAATTGCATGTGAGTTTCTGGTTTTTGCTACAGTGTTAACGAAACACAAAATCTGTTGATATCAAAAGAAGCCATAAACAAAAATTGCCATGAAGAAAAATATTTGATTAAACTCATCACTGACTAAAAATGTGAATAAATAATATTCACCAACAATATTTTCTTGCCACAAATCAGACATTCTGACAATCTGATTTTTTTATTTTTTTGCAGCATCTTTGGAAAGTAAACTAGATATTTTTATTCACAAATCAACTTCGTCCAGCATTGAGAAAGTTGCCATATGGCAACGCTGGACCATAGTGGAATTGCATTAATGTAATATATCAGCATGGGCACCCTGACAGGTCTAAGCAGCCTCGTACGCAACAAACTGAGATGCTCTGTGTATTCTGACAGCTTTCTATCTGAACCAGCATTAACTTCTGGAGCAGTTTGAGCTCCAGTAGCTCGTCTGTTTGATCGGACCACACGGGCCAGCCTTCACTCCCCACGTGCATCAATGAGCCTTGGCCGCCCATGACCCTGTGGCCGGTTCTCCACTGTTCCTTCCTTGGAGCACTTTTGATAGAGACTGACCACTGCAGACCGGGAACACCCCACAAGAGCTGTAGATTTGGAGATGCTCTGACCCAGTCCTCTAGTCTAGACATCACAATTTGGCCCTTGTCAAACCTTGTCATCCTTACACTTGCCCATTTTTTTGTGTTTTTGATTTACGAGATATACATAAGAAAGAGAAGGCAATGATGTTTGAGACTCACAGTATGTCATGTCCATGTACTGAACTCTTATTATTTCACTATGGCAATTATGGCAAGTTAATGCAATTTTTCATTCTAGGGCACCTTTAATGTCTAGTGTCATATCAGGGCCATTTTATGGTTCATTGAAATACATTTCTAACATACAGTTCCTTTAAATACCATTTTGGTAGCCTGTCTAGAAAACACATAGCCCCTGGACATTGGGCTTCGCGAGCCCTGGCCCATACATGTCCGTGTCTAATCGCGAATCGCAATGAACCAACGACACCACAAATAAAGGATTCTTCAGCCTTTGACAGCGTGCTAAGGTATGTTCAGTTAGACACGCACACATAATCAGTAGATCTATATCAAACAATCTGTAACAATGCAATACAATCACATATAAAAACATATTTTACTCACATTACCGTGGCTTCATTCATTCATGTAATCTCATCCTGTCTGCAAATTCAGTCTCGTTTACGAACAAATGCGTGATCAGAAATTAAGGAACAAATGCGCAATGTATTCCCCACGTGAGCTGGATATTCATTAAAAATAAAGTTCATCCATGCATTTATAATATTGGAATCTGAATGAAGCTTATGTGGTGTGTTTGGATGGTTTAGCTCTATGTAGGCCTGTGTATTTTGAAATGACCTGGATTTTTAGCACTGATGGTCACAATTCTAGACAAACACAATCTGACTAAACTAATAATATACACACACTTGCACAAGGGCCATTCTTTTTGCTCGGAGGACAAATGGTTGAGTAAACTTCAGTGAAATGAGGAAAACATGTCGCCTTATATTTGTTTGCCAGGTGATATGATTTTGTAACCCCTAAAATTTCTGTAAAACTTAACTGCGGCAGTTTCATTTATAACACTCATCCCAC
Source organism: Pseudorasbora parva (assembly GCF_024679245.1). Classification (NCBI taxonomy): domain Eukaryota; kingdom Metazoa; phylum Chordata; class Actinopteri; order Cypriniformes; family Gobionidae; genus Pseudorasbora; species Pseudorasbora parva. The sequence goes on along the minus strand of NC_090185.1, from coordinate 37,057,317 downwards.
TCTGTTGACATTTGAAAACAATGCCATGTGATTCATCAGGACAGGCCTATTTATAACCCCGGCTGTGACTAGATGAGGGAAATAACAGGCTTCAATGTTACTCTAGCATGGCCTGAAATAGTCAGTGGAAGTTACAGATGAATGGCATGCATTTCGCCCCACCAAAACTCACAGGGTTCATGTGGAAGGTATGCTGTGAATCTAGAATGTGACATGTTTTGGTGATGGTGAACACAGGACAGATGCTAAAAGACACGAGTGTCACGCATACACATTTGCACTGAAGACAAATAATAGCGGCTCTCTGAACGACTGCCAGGATTGTTAAAAACTTAAGTAAGGCACTTTTGCTTTACCCAGGCATTCATTTGGGGAATCTGCACTTCTTTGGCTTTTTTTTCACTCAAGTTAAAGTACAAAGTCATCATGACTTTAGGTGTGTAATTTCTGTGTTACTAGCAGCAACAAACAAAATGCTATAAATAAATAGCAATGCAATAAAAAAATATTACGACACAAAGTATGCAAACCTACATTAAGACTTATAGCGTCACTTCTGTGTAATCACTGGTGTTGAGATGTTTGGAGGAACCAGAAGACAACAACAACAACAACAACAACAACAACAACACTTGGGCAGGGCAAACGATTAAATCGGATCCAAAATAAAAGTTTGTGTTTACATAATATACTGTATGTGTGTGTACTGTGTATAATTATTATGTATATATATATATATATATATATATATATATATATATATATATACATAAAAAAATTATATATATATATATAAAATATTTATATCTATAAATAAGATAAATTATATAAATATATATACAGTATAAACATGCAAATATTTCTCAAATATATACATGAAGGAGTGTGCATTTGTATAATTATGTGTTTATACAGTACAGACAAATATATTATTTAAATACAAACTTTTATTTTGGTTGTAATTAATCGCAATTGTTTGTCCAGCACAACAACAAAAACAAACAAAAAAACAACAAAAAAAAACTGCATGCCCCAAAAAGAATATAGTGTGGACTGGAGCAACCAATATCCTAACAGCGGTTAAGACATCTGCGTATGGCGATGTGAATGATGTGATCAGAGAGGACCTCTAAACCTGAACAACTGGAGAGGAAAGACTGGACAGATTTCTAGCCAGGCTGTTTTCATCAGTCTCTGGACTCGACGAGCTTCTGACTTGACACTGGATGCCATAACATCCCACTTCACTGCTCGCGGTCCTGAGAGCTGTTAAACCAGAGCAACTGCAGTATTATGATGGTAATTGGTAGACCTCACTATCTGACAGCAAACAGGTTTTTTTTTTACACAGAAAAGGTGAGCTGAACACAAGAGGGTAATCCAGCCCCCGGAAAGCGTACCACCCATAGGGGCTGCCATTGCTAACCAAGCCATCACCTGCAGTTAGCATCCCATTGACTCCCATTCATTTTTGAGTCACTTTGACAGTGAATAACTTTACATCTGAGACGTTTAAAGACTCCATTTGTCCATTGTTTATTTCTAAAGAAACACGACAATGCATAAAAGGCTCCATTACCTTGTATCTTACACTATCGCTCCGCAGAAGCTGTTTTTGTAAAAATAGGCTAAAGATTGTGTCATAACCAACACGACTCTCGTACAGGAGAGAAATTAACGTATAGACAGGAGTAGATGCTCAGAAACAATCTTTTACTGTCTATGAGGCAGTCTGGGGGACGTGGAGACATAAAGTCTGATAAAGTCAAGGGGGAAGAATGGGGAGAAGCCCATAGTGAGCCAAAAGCAACGGGACAAAACATTTAAACAACATGATTCAGATTTCACTTTACACAACTACTAGAAGACCTCCAACTGTCCGACAGGTTGCTTATGTCACGTCTACGTCCTCAAGCTCAGTCTGAGCCTGCGCAGTTCACTCAGCCATCAGGAAGTGAGTGCTTCTAACTGACTTCAGTTCTCGCCGTTGAAGTCTATGGGGTCTCACGTTTCCATTTCTTTTACTTCTTTTTCCATTTATTTTATCTATGGCTGAACATGATACAGACAACAAGAACATAAGAAAAACAGGAAATGAGAAGAGTTTAAAGATGGACTATTAATTGCTCTTCCCCCGAAATGCACGCAATGCAAGAGATGTCTCTTTATCATTGCAGAAGCAAAATAAAGAGAAGATAATGAACAAACAACAAGAAGTCTCCGCCTCAGACGTCACACCCATGGGCCGTTGGCTGAACGTCTGATACATACGCCACACTTATCTGGAAACACTTCAGGAGTTTCAAAGTGGTTGATTTTCATTGAGTTTCATCTGGTTGAATTCTACAGAATGCATTTTTTAATGGTCCGCCCGGAAACAAATGCTGTGAACGCTGTCGTGTTTACTGTGATAATGAGACAATAGCTGTGTCTCATTTCGTTAAATTTCGAAGGCTGCGTCCTCCGGAGGACACGTCCTGTGTAGGATGCAGTATACGGAGTGTCCTCAATCAGACTTAAACTAAATGTCCTTCGTAGGACACAGGCAGGAAGTATCACGTTGCTATGCCAACAATTTCAGCCTCGTTGCGCTCTCACGCCAGTTATATGAATGAAAATTATTTATAACTTGAAAATGACTATGAAATGTTTCTTGTCTTGACAGCAATGTACTGTTCTAAACGTTTAAAATGCACTAAACAGTTGTAATCCTGTTTACCACAACTATCCTTTTGAGAATAGAGCTTAAAAAACAACAACACAAAAGCTTTAACTACTTAATTTAAACACCACACCTACGCTCGCATGTTTATCTGGCGGTGGTGCCCTTTTTTCATATAATATAAAAAAAAATTGACGGTTGTTAACGGAGACGCAAAGAATTGTGGGTTACCTCATGCACACTCCGAAATCCTGTGAAAGAAGGACGCATTCGAAGGTCCGTTTGGAGTGTCCTACTCACTTTTTTGAGACGGCCTTATGACGTATGCACCGTTCGAATGCGACCTCCGGAGGACGCAGCCTTCTGAAATGAGACACAGCTAATGTGTCAATATAAGCACGCTCTGTACGTGTACGTGTAAAGACATCACTTCCGGTATACACAATCTGGCGTAGTTTACCAGAAGTGAATCTCGTACACGATGCCAGAGCGTGTATACTGACCTTCATTACCGGAAGTGAAGTGCGTTCCAGGCTGTTGGATATAGCGTTGTATTAGAGGTAAAAAATTATATAAATACGGCTCGATTTCTCACACAAACTGATTGTTTTGTGTCTTCAGATATCAATGTGTCGTCATGAGCCACAGGGCTCTTTGTGCATGTTGTCTAAGGCCGGAGACACACTGCAAGCGTGGCGTTTCTGCTGAGTGTCAGCCGCGGGGCAGCTGCCTGGCGTTTTCTCCTTCTTTGTACACCAGAAGCGTGTCTGACGCGGCGCTGCTGCTGCTATTGATGTACAGGGAAGCCTATACTTCATGTTAAATATAAATATATTGCCTATTGATACCGCAAAGAAAACATCGGCAGTAGCCTATTGACCATATCTATGGTATTGACGGCAAAAGGCTACAGAACATTTTGTTCTGTATTGACAGGTTTAATATTTCAAAATCGGTAATTATGTTGTTTTTATTATTACAAAATAGGCCAATATCTGCATGTATGCTAACCTACAGACTTTCAAACATGAAAATATCATTTATTAATATGTATTCGTGTCAAAATGGCAAATAAACATCTTTTCCTATGCTATTTTGCCTGGAAACGCTTCCAACACGCTCGCGTGTCGCGTGAAAAATAGGCGTCTCTTCTATTTGAAGCATGCACGCATTTTCTGCACGGCTCAGACCGCGCGTGTGAAGCAGGCAGTATGCAAGCTCTAACCGGTTAACATGGGAGCCGAAATAAAAACGGACACGTCATGCAGCCGAGACGCTCACGGCACGCTTGCAGTGTGTCCCCGGCCTAAGCATGATTTTTTTCATCTAGTGTTCCCATCCGCTATTACTTCCGTCTGATGAGGTCAAACTGGCGCGATCATAGATATATATTATGTAGATGCCTCATTCGACCGATCCTCGCAGGCACTAATGAGGAATCGATATATATATCCATGATCGCGCCAGTTTGACCCTACAAGACGGAAGTAATAGTTGGTGGGAACAATAGATGGGACTCGTCGAGATATGAGGTAAAAAAAAAACATAAATACTGTTGTGTTTCTCACAGAAACCGATCGGTTTGTATCTAAGACATCAATGTGTCGTCAGGAGCAGCAGGGTTTTTGTGCATGTTGTCTAAGCATGTTTGTTTGTTTGTTTTGCTCTCATAGAATTGTTACCCATTCACATGCATTATATGACTGGCACACAGCAACGGTTGAGTTAAAAATCTTCATTTGTGTTCTACTGAAGAAACAAACACACCTACATGTTGGATGCACTGGGGGTCAGCAGATAAACATCACATTTTCATTTTTGGGTGAACCAACCCTTTAAGTAATTTTTTATTGGAGCAACACACCCTAAATCTAAGAGAGTGCACTGCATACAAATCTTCCATCTTACCTTTGTACTCAGGAGTGAATTCCTTCATCTCTGGTGGCAGGGACTCGTAAAATCGCTGCTCGCGGGTGATTAGGGGTTTGCAGACGGTGTGGTCGTCATAGCGCATCATGCTGGTGTGGCCGCCCACCTGGTGCACGAACGGCTCCAGGGGAACCCCGTCGCAGCTGGCCTGCCCCTGGATGGCACTGTGCTTGCCCGCCTCCATCGTGTGCGGGACACACATGGCGTTGGACGGCCGCGTGGAGCTGGGAGCATGGGCTCGGGCGCGCAGGCCTGGCGAGCGGGGGGTGAGAGGGGGCGGCTGAGAGCGCACGCTGCCGCCGGGAGGGGGAGGAGCCAGCCCGCTGACCCACCTGTGCAAAATACATACATCACCCCTTCAGCCTCAATTGTAACATTACGTTCCAGAGAACCTTGTTTGCCCAAACTCCCAAGGGTCCGTTCACACTTGTAGTTTGGTTAGTTTGGTCCAGACCAAAAAACAAAAACAAAACATAGTCCTGGTCCGCTTAGCGTTCACACTGGCATTTTTAACAGCGGACCTAAAGTTACCGAACCAAAGGCACAGGGAGACACTCACAACCTGATTGGTCGGCTTATATGGCGTAGGAGCTGCTTACCGAACATTCAAACCAATGCTGTGTGCTGGATTACACGCGGCCATTTTATGCATGTGGCATTATTTTTACCAGCTGAGAACTCATGAAGAGCTCATAAAATGTTCAAAACATTCAAAACAGCTCCAGGATTTCCTCCGTTGTGCAGAACAGAGACGGCCGTTCTGTCGTCTGTACCGGATAATAATGGGCAACACGGGTCCTTTGATGAGAAGAACCAGGTTTGCTTTTTGTGTGTTTTTTCTAGCATTTTCGAAACATGCTCGTCGGCCCAAATATTGATGAGGCACTTCCTCGTTGCTCTACGTTTGCCCTCTAACGTACATTATTCATTTTGGATACACCGATCTTTCCGCGTCGTCAAATCAGCTGACTATGCGTCGCATCTTGTGACATTACGTCCGGTTACATGTCTTTGGTCCGTGTTGCGTTCATATATCAATCGAACCGCACCAGAGTTCGTTTGGAAGCGGACCGAGACCCGTCTCTTTAGCGGTCTCGGTCCGCTTGTTTGGTGCGCACCAGGGTTCGGATGGCAGCGTTCACATGTGTTCAAATGAACCGCACTAAACAAGCAATCGCACCAGGGTTCGTTTTAATCCAACCAAACATGACAAGTGTGAACGCACCCTTAAAGAAGCAAAATTATGGAAATCTCACCCAGACCACTTAAAATGCATGCCAACATTACCATTGTTTTTAAAATACAAAATTGTGGTTAATTCAAGAACAATCCTGCTCACGTGTGTAGTTTATTTTATTTTTATTTTTTAAATTTATTTGTGTGTATATGTATGTGTATATAAATGTATATATTAGGGATGTCACACAACACTCAATACAATATTGAACCGTTCGGTACGGCATTCACGGTTCAATATGTGCTGGTGAATTTTGCATTTAATTAATTATTTATATTTCTCTCTGTTTTAAATATTTTCTCTCAGTTTATTTTGCCTCCTTTTGAGTGTGCCTGTGAGTCTACGCGTTGATATGAGCAAATATTAAATCATATGCTCTAAAGTTAGCCGAGTTTTAAAGCCTTGCCTAATGATTGTGAACACTTGTCCTTAAAGGGACAGTTCACCTCTAAAATTATGTTAATAAAACAACTAAAACAAAGAGAAAAATCACTCACTGCTCTTGAATAAGGTATAAAGCACAGTAGTTTTCAATCAATGTATATTACATATTGAAGACTATGTAGTTTTAATTTTAGCCGACATTTATTCATTCAATTTCATACTTAAATGCTGCTGTTCATCTCTGAGCTGCCACTGTAAATCTTTATATATATATATATATTTTATATTATACAATACACCCGAAATGTGTACAAGGTTTTTTTTAAAATTAAAGTTAAGTAGGGTTTTCAAGTCTTTTGAGTAAAATAAAGAAAGAGTATTACAATAAAAACATTTTCTTCTTAACCTCCTTAACCCCTTTCTGTTCCTGTCGCCTAAGAATAGAAAAAAAAAAAAAAAAACGAACCGAAAATCGTGGTTAAAAACCGAGGTATGTATTGAACCGTGGACTAACTGTATTGTTGCATCCCTAATATTATATTTTATATTATAGTAATGTATTTATTTTTATTTTTAGCTCTTTTTAATTATGTTAATCTGTATTTTTTTGAAATCCCCACTAGGGACAAGTGTTGTAAATTAGCTTAAGCTAATTTAGTTTTTTTGTATCTGTCCCTATCCAAATAAACATAAATAATAAATAATAAATACCTGCCAACAGATCCCGGCCTCAAGAGCGCTGGGAAGAATCCTTGATGTGGCCTTCTAGGAGAGGAAGAGAAACAGCACATTTAGGTTCAACAAAATGAAGACTGCTAGAATCAAATACGGTTAACAGAAGTTGCTGATCGGTGGGAACAAGCCTCGTTGGTTTCTGTGGAAGATTACATGTGCTTGCATGAAAAACTTCTGTTTAGCGGTCAACCGATATAGATTTTTTGAAGGCCGATATAAAGCCTATATATGATATCACTCTATTTAATATAACTTAAATAGCAAAAACGCATGCATAAAAATTGCTGAAATCAAATGTATATTTATTTTATATACTCACTAAATTAGTAATTTATAAATAAATGATATGGGGAAAAAAAATGTTTTTTTAATAAAATACAGATTCATACTTTAGATGACAACTTCTTAAATAAGCAGGGCAGCACACTATCAAAATAAAAAAATATATAATATAATGATACAAGTTGGCCAAAACTCAATACAATCGATCAACCACTACTTCTGTTCATCATACTTCATATGCCCAATATATTGAGTGTTGATTAATGTTTACATAAATAAAAGTAAAAAAATTTGTCTCTTCAGAAGATTTGGATTAAACTGCTCGATTCAGATCAATTACTTCATTACTTTTTCAAACAATGTTTCGGGTGAATGGACTTCAATTGAGGGGCAGAAATCACTCGGGTTTCATAAAAAATATCTTTACTTATGCTTTGAAAATGGACAAAGTCTTTTGGAAAGACGTGTGGTTGAGTAAATGATAGCAGAATTTAGGGCAGAACGATTAATTGTATTTGTGATAATATTGCAATATAATATAACACGATTTTATAACCGCAAAGACTGCGATTACAGTCTGAACACGTGACACACGAGCAGTCTGCAGAAGCAGCATCAACTTGGCACATTATGCCTACAGGCCTGGCCTAAAGGAAAGAACCGTTTTTCTTTAATCAATCTAATATTGTGTTGGTCAGACTTATACAATAGGGGTGGGAGAAAATATCCTCTCTCCAAAGATTCTGGATTCATTCTGAGCTTATTCTTGTTCGTGCATGTGGCTGTGCACGTCTCAAAATGCTTTTAGGACGCAAAATGATTGTAAAGCAGCAGTCAGTAATGTCTTAAGGGATTAAACAGACAGGACAAACTACATCTTAAAAAAGATCTGTGCATTAGTGTGAATGCAGATCTCCCTCTGTCTATGATTATCATTAATAATCAAACCACAGTAAAGATGATAAAATCACTCAGTTCAGATACCCTTAAATACTGAAAGCACTTTTCCTTCATTGCTTGTAAAATATTTGTTCTTCCTTTTTATTTTACTTACTAGCTTTCATGTTTTGAAGTTATATTAAGCTTATATATTTAAAATTCTTAACATAGAATTGTTTTAATTACATTTGTGTAATAAAAAATAGTACTTATAATTAAAAAAATATATATTTTAAGTTGTATTATTTACGATTAATTAATAAGAAAAAAGTTCAAGAATTGTTTTGGAAACGGATCGTGAGGTGTCTAAAGATTCCCACCATTAGCATACAGTGATTTATTGCTCACACTGTAAAACATTATTTAGACAAAAAGTTACCTGGTTCCCTTAAAATTTTGAGTTCATTGAAATTAAAAATTTGAGTTAATACAATGAACATTTTATGAGATTCGACAGTCTTAAAATATTATTAACAGATTTTGTAAGCATTTTGGGTAATTGTGTGTGTTTTATTTTTGATGATGCAGTAAAACATGCAAAATTGTACTATTTTCATGATTTATCAAATGTTTTATGTGGTGCAATAATATTTTGAGTTTCTATTTATTAAACAAATTTCCTTCATTGTATCAACTCAAATTTTTTGTTTCAATAAACTCAAAATTTGAAGGCAACCAGGTTACTTACTTTTTTAAGTTAAACCAACAATTTTTTTTACAGTGCATCTTTGTTGAATAACACCGAGGTTAAAGAGCTTTAAAAAAATGCATATTAAATCACAATCGCAATATTGGTAAAAATAAATAAATAAATCCGCATATTGATTATTTTCCAAAATCATTCAGCCCAGAATTTTCATTTTGTGTGAACTAACCATTTAATGGAAAGAGATCGGCCGAAATGTAGTTTGAATACTAGATTTGCTTGGGAGAGAGAACTTTTTATTTCTATTAGTGATGAAGGATAGGGAAATATCTGGAAATATGCTAAATCTATTTCGGTATGTAATCATGCCAAGGCTACACAGTTCAAAATTGCACATAGGATGCACATTTCACCACATCGTAGACATGCATTCAATAATGCCTTCTCACCTCTATGCCTTAAGTGCAAAACACAAATTGGTACACTCACTCATTGTCTTTGGTCATGTAATCAGTTACAAATATATTGGGCCAAGATAGTTTCTGAAATGAGTAATATCTTGAATAAGAAGTTGGTACTGAATCCTTTATTTTTGTTCCTTGGTCTGCCTGATGACACTTAAGCCCTTTTCACACTGCACGTAGGACCCGCAATATTCCCGAAACATTGCCGGGTCGCCTTCTGTGTGAAAGCAACCACGTCCCGGCATTGATTACCGAATTGAACCCGGGTCGGGGACCTAGTAATATTGCGGGATTCGACCCGGGACGAGCGCTGTGTGAACAAAAGCCAAAACTATTGCCGCAACGTGTTCGTAGTTATCGTGCGACTCCTAGAGCTTGTTTTTTCAGTAATACAACCCTGCAGTGCCAGAAGAGCTAGTCAGTGTTTTAAACGCAGAGAGTGTTCGTATACAAAAGAAACTCAAATTAAACAAGCAGAAATGAGCGCAAACTGGACACAAGTCGAGACCACGGAGCTCCTTACTATCCGCGCTGAAGCTGAGATCGCTCGCCATTATACGTCACATCAGGATGTCACGTGTCAACTCGATCCGGGGCCGTTACGGGTTGTGTGTGAAAGCGCACATATTACGGTATTTCGCTGGCAGTGAGAATGGACCAAATCTAGCGACCCGGGAACAAATGCCGGGACGCATTATCCGTCTATTTGCCGGAATCGCTGTGTGAAAGGGGCTTTTGATTTTATCAAAAGTAAAAAGACTGTATAATATTCTCACTTTTGCAGCTAGGAAAAACATTTTTTTGACGTGGATAACTGACAAGACTCCGACTATATCAGGTTGGCACAAGATTTTGATGGAACTAGCTCCGCTGGAATATTTAACTTGTGTAGTTAATGGCCAGCCAGACCAGTTTTAGAGTGTCTGGAAGCCCTATATCAATAATCTGGGTCCTGAATTGTCAACTATTCTGCGGAAAGGTTTCCCCAATCAAGAGTGAGAACATAATGGTTTTGAAAATGTGATGTACCTGTTTATCACACTCTTCAAGTGGCCTAGGTTAAATGTGCTCATTATTACTTATGCCAAGGTTTTGTTTGTTTGTTTGTTTGTTTTTGCTTGTGCTTTTGCTCGTGTTTTGTTGTTGTGCTTGTTTTTTTGTTTTTTGTTTTGCTAAAGTTGGAAAATGTTCAATAAATAAATATATATAAAGAAAGAGATCGGCCTAAATTGTTTGAATATTAATCAAACCGCACACCACTCAACCAACTAGAGACAACAAAAAATATAACCTTCCATTACTGCACCTTGAGAGCACTTCCCAGAAAGCCGTGTAGTCCTACAAACACAGCTGGCCTCTGCTGATCTCAGAGCCTTTATTACATTAGCCCAAGTCCCATCAGCTCATACACAAACACAGACAGCCATCCACCTCTGACAATACACCCAGTCTAATCCTCGTGTTACCAACATGCCACAGCGCACACAATCAGCCATTTATCAACTATTACAAAAACAGACACATGAATGTTTCACATGCCCTTCGTATTGAAAATGTCTTTGAAGTCGTGATGGAATGAGGCTGAAAGGCCATTGACTGCATCATTCCCTAATAAAGTCAAGTTAAAAGATCCTCAACTGAAGAATTGATCCAGCAGAGCCCAAAAGTGCATTCCAGGCATTTGTGATAAAACTCTGCTGGACATATTTGAGTGTCAATTCCCATGGACAGACAGTTTTGCTTGCACCTGCTACAGACTTTCTAAATGACATTAAAGGGACTGGCAAAATTTGCTTTCAATAAAAAACACTGACTATGCAGTAGAAAAGAGAGAGAAAAGAAACGGACTGTCGAAAACAGAGAAAAAAAGGTTGTTTTCCGTTTTGCTAAATAGGTAGGAAAACTTCAACACCCACAATGCACTGGGCATGTTGCCATCCATGGCCACTCCCAACAGTTTGCTATAGATACACTTTCCAGAGTAAAACTGGAAAAAAAGTCATTTAGTCATAATGATGTCAACTTTTATTTTTTACAGGTGCAAGATTTCAAAAAGTAAATGTTTAACGGCTGGATCCTTTCAGTGAAGGATCCAGCCTGTTGTCCACGAGTCCATCAACCCAAAGCTTCACCTTTGCCTTATCATGGGTTTGACATTTCATTCTGTAACGCAGTTTTGATGTGGTTTAATGATCACATTAGCTTAACCAATGGTTCTATCGCTTGTTTCGGCTTATTCGCCTGTGGTTTGATCAGGAGATTCTGTTCTCGTTCAGAAGATTCGGATAATAGCACCCCCTATCGTCCAACAGTGAAATAATGACTTGCCGGAAAATTCTGTCAATGGCGGGGAAGCCTTACGGCCGTTTCACACCGCAAGCGTGAGCGGCGCGTGAGCAGCACGTATTTTTTTCGGCGCCCATGTTAATCAATGAGTGCATTCACACCGGGAGCAGGAGCGTCGCGTGAGCAGCAGTGCAGCGGGGGTTTCGGCTGCAAGCCTATTTTTGCTGCGCTGCTGACGCTCCTGACGCTCAATTAAAGTGAAAGCACACTTTTAAAGGACAAAATAAATGTGATTTCACACAAAAAGTGCCTAAAATGCACACAGGAAGCACGTGTGGTGTATTTGAACAATAACTGGAGTATGTCAGAGAAGAAAACGAAAAATAAAAAATATCTGTGGAAGAACTTGTTTTAATTATTCAGTTTGGGTGAAAGTATGGTTATGATTATAAAAAATAAAGTAAACTAGCCAGAAAATGTAACAAACTTTCGTTTAGTTTAGTATTTAATATTCAGACAGGTAAAGGCTCTCGGTCTGCAGCTGCAGTCACGGTGTAAAGCGAAAGCACACTTTTGATGGACAAAATAAATATAATATCACAAAAGCGCTCAAAATGCAGAAAAAGAAAACGAAGAATAAAAATCATCTGTAGAAGATTTACCCATTTAAACTTGTTTTAATTATTCAGTTTGGGTGAAAGTATTATAAAAAGTAAAGTAAACTACCCAGAAAATATAATAATTTATTTTAGTTTAGTATTTAATACTCAGACAGGTATAGGCTCTATCATTGTGGGAGCCGCTGCTGTGACGCTGCACCAACGCTTCCAGTGTGAATGCTCTCGCGCGTCTGCAGCTGCAGTCACGGTGTAGTTACGCTGAAGTGCTGCTCACGCTTGCGGTGTGAAACAGGCGTTATCTGAGAAAGAGTTAAAGGTGGGGTAAGTGCTTTCTGGTAACCGTTACTGTTATTTTAAATCACCAAAGTAAACACGCCCCTACCCCCAAAAGGGTCTCGCCCAAGCGGCAACCTCCCGCGATCTCTCTTGAAGCCGATACGGAAGTAATGTAAACTGCAATTCCTTAACTGGCCACTAGTGTTTACATGGCTCCAGAAGGGAGCAGAATCTCATTGAGCCCCCATGTTAAAATTCTCAACTTTAAAGCAGAAAAAAACATGTTTACAGCCTGGTACAAATTGTGGTTTTGGCTTATAAGGCTAATTTTGATCTTCATGACAACTGTGAGGGGGGTGAATTTTTTTATAACTCATTCGTTTACGTTATATAAAGCCTTAAAGTTCTGCATAATTAAGGGCGTGGTTACAAGTAAATAGCCATTTATCCGCCGTCTATAGTTATTGCGTCACCTCAGCTCCACGCACATCCCACCTTTTTGCACATTTTCTGTTATCCGGGAGTGACACGCGATGACTCGCTCACAAGATGGCAACGCCCAGCTCAACCCTACTTTAAGCTTCAGAACGGCTTATCGGAATCCATGGGTGACGTCACGGACACTACAGCCATATTTTTTACAGTCTATGGTCTCGCCCCTATTTTAATAGCTCCGACTATGACAACGACTCCGGCCGAATCTGTGTTACTAATCCAGGTCGAATATTCAATAAAAAAGTCACCCCTTCCATCACAAAAACTCAAACCGTTCTCATGAACAACTCGATTGCACACACGCACGAAAGTCCAACTAACGACATATTACAATTATGACCGGATTAGGGTTATATAGATCATGAAAGGAGGAAACAAACATATATTAGGAGTATAGTATCTTACTTGTCAGACACATTTTGTGAGCTGACCTTGAAGCACACAGTGAGGAGATTTAGCCGCTCCATACGGTGTGGAAATGAACGGGTCTTTATCATCGCTGAAGTGAGACACAATACGATCGCAAATGGACAAACAAGCGAACATGACACACAAGCATATTCAAGCAAAAGCAGCATATATTAGTTCTCAGCTAATGTCCGTCATGTCCGTCGTGTGTTTTGAATAATGACGAGCGCTCTTCTCGCCATCAATAGTAGACATGCCCCTTTACTTGCTGATTGGCTACAAGTTTGTTATTGGACTTGGCCCGAGTCTGTTTTGTAAAACGGTGTTGAAATAACACTCACCCCACCTTTAAAGGATTAGTTCACTTTAAATTGAAAACTCACTTTAAAGCTACACTGTGTGATATTTCCCCCAATCTAGTGGTGAAAAGGTATATGACAATCTAGTGAATATTTGTTTCAGTTCCTCTCAATTCTGATTTCAACTGCTACGGTGGCTGATTTAGTCCAAGATTAACATGGCTTCCAGTTCAACCTCTTCCATGAGTGCCATTGAGTGTTAAAACGCAAAGCTTGAATTTACGGACGTCCCTCTTTGGCTAATGTACTTTCAAGATGGAGGGCCAACATGGCGACCGGCATTCGAACCCCTCACCCGTATGTATTTTTAATGGCATATTATAAACTTACGAGAATACTTTATTACTTGAAAGAAGTAAATATACATTAATGAGCACATATATTTTTGAAAGAACTGAGTGTTTTTAGCTAAGAATAAACTAAAAAAGTTACACAGTGTAGCTTTAAAATGAAAATGATTTGCTCACTCTCAAGCCATCTAGGTGTATATGACTTTCTTCTTTTAGAAAAAGACAATCAGTTATACTAATAAATATCCTGGCCTTCTGAAGCGAAGCGATGGGTTTTTCTAAGAAAAATATCCATATTTAAAACTTTATAAAGTAAAATATATAGCCTTCAGTATTCAATTCACAAGAAAAGTGTAACGTCTCTCGCAGTTTAAAGCCATACGTCCAACGTCTTTATACGCCAGTTACTAAGCTGAATACATAAGGTGGTCTGGTTATTATTGAAACTGTGTTTGATTATCGCAATTTTGAAAACTCACAGTAAATTCTGTTTAATTCTGAATAATTCTCGCGATGGTTTTATTTTTTGATCAGCTGTTTGTGTAATGAGCGCTTCCACACCGAACGCGAATGTGCTGCGGCGAAAAAACGACATTTATTTTTTCAGTTTCGATGTTGATTTTTTTTACTCTAGCTTCGACAAAAATGGCTTCAACTAATCACATACAAGGAAACAAAGGTGACGAAATGTCCAGTTGATGTCTCGAGCTATTCAATCAACTTTAACCTTTGCCAGGCATGGCATTTCTCATGAGATTACAACTGTCATCTGTACAGCTGCAGCTGTGTTTGCCCACTGTATGCTACAGACAGCAATAAATTGTTGTTGTTTTTTCTAAACATTGTCTGCGATAATGGAAAGTGAACGTGTTGCCATCAGTAAAGGTCCTTTCACACCGGACGCGTAACGAAAAAGCGTAACGAATAAGCGAATATTTTGCGTCAAAACCATTCACATCTGCCGCGACACGAATTTGCGAGGTTTCAGAGCTCCAACATTACAAAATATTCGCGGCACAGCTGAGAAAACACGGGCACTTCATCATTCAGTGAAGACGAGCGTTTCATTTTATTTAAAGGACCGAGAGGAAGGTTTTGGGTGCAGCCAGTCTTAAGAACAGCATCTGAAGGGGAGGATGCTAATCTTGTACAGGAGCTTAAACTTTATCATGGCCGGTTCTGCACTTACTTTCTAAAGTCTGTGGGACAATTTGAGGATCTCCTCCAGAGACGGCAGCGCATCTGACGAGACAAACCGCGCACTTCAGGGAATCTATCGATCCGATCAGATGTTTCCAGTCGAGTCACATGTAAACATTTCAGTGCCAGAGACGTAGCCTACTGATGGCAACACGTTCACTTTCCATAATCGCGGACACAATGTTTAGAAAAACCTTTTTTAAAAGGTTATAATAACTTAAAAGTTATAAGTCTGTAGCATACAGTGGGCAAACACAGCTGCAGTTGTAATCTCATGAGAAATGCCACACCTGGCAAAGGTTAAAGTTGATTGAATAGCTTGTGACATCAACTGGACATTTCGTCACCTTTGTTTCCATCTATGTGATTGGTTGAAGCCGTTTTTGTTGCTGCTAGAGTAAACGAAAAAAACGAAAAAAATAAATGTCGTTTTTCGCCTCAGCACATTCGCGTTCGGAGTGGAAGCGATCATTACACAAACACAAACAGCGGATCGAAAAAAAAGAAAACATTGCGCGAATTATTCGCACGTCAAAATCGCGTCCAGTGTGAAAGGGCCTTAAGTCTGTGGCACTTAAATGTTTACATTGTGACTCATCTGGAAACATCTGCTCGGATCGATAGATTCCCTGAAGTGTGCGGTTTGTCTCGTCAGATGCACTGCTGTCTCATGAGCTCCTCAAATTGTCCCACAGATTTTAGAAAGTAGGCCTTAAGTGCAGAACCGGCCATGATAAAGTTTAAGCTCCTGTTCAAGATTAGCATCCTCCCCTTCAGATGCTTTTCTTAAGACTGGCTGCACCCAAAACCTTCCTCTCGGTCCTTTAAATAAACTGAAAAGCTCGTCTTCACTGAATGATGAAGTGTCCGTGTTTTCTCAGCTGATGCAGCGAATGTTTTGGACTGTTGGAGCTCTGAAACCTCGCAAATTTGTGTCGCGGCAGAAGTGAATGGTTTTGACGCGAAATATTCGCTTATTCGTTTCGCTTTTCCGTTATGCGTCCGGTGTGAAAGGGCCTTAAGGAGGGAAATCCCACAGAACAGAATCTTGCTTTAAAAAAGTGCACTGAGCTGCTTGTTTTATTTGTTGTTTGTTGATTTGTTGGAATGTTTTCAGTGTGTGTGTGTTGGTTCGTTTTAAACCCTTTCGTCTATATTTTAACAAAACCATGATAATATTGATAATCGTGATCATTTTGGTAACTGTTGGTCACATACTGTCCTAGTATAAACCTAGGATGGCTTGAGGTTGAGCAAATCATTGTGTAATTTTCATTTTAAAGTGAACTAATCTTTAAAAAAAAATTAAGAGTTTGGATTGGAACCAGATCAGACATTCATGTATCATTGCCGCTGAGTGATCCTAGTATGGATCAATACCTATTTATTGATAATAAAGAAAAATGTTTGATATTTGAACAGTATTAGCATAAAACACAAAGAAACTCCAGCTATAGATCTGTTTCTTGCTGGCCTACTAATAAGCTGCTAATTGGAAATGCTAGTACTCATTACTGACTGAAGCCATGAAAGAAAAGTAGAACGATGCTGTATGACGCCTCAGGCATCTCAACAGGAAAAGGGAGAGTGACCCCATTTATAATGCCTTTGGTTGGCTGCCACACAAACTGAGGAAGACAACTACAAACCTGGTCTGTCAGTGATACGCATATCATATTGAACCATGTGCTGGTTCAATCGAACTTTTCTTGCATAACCGAATGTATCTGCTAGCCAGATTGACGATCAAAACATGCAGTGTAAAGCTTAGGGTTCATTTTTCCAAATGGGTTTCCATGGGTTCATGTCCATGAAATATCTTGCACTTAGACACAAAAGTATGTCAAAATGCATCCCATCCTGGCGAGTATCCTCATAAACACATCTGTTTATGTCTTAAAGGAGCACTTCACTGCTGGCAAAATGAGCTTTCAATAAAACTGGGCTGCCTAGGCAGTAGAAAGGCAAAACATTTTTAAATCTGTGCTACATGATTTTGAGAAAACAGAGAAAAAAGCTGCTGCCTTCCCCTTTCCCAAACAGGAAAACTTCAACACCCATAATGCACTGGGGCTTGTTGCTGTCCAAGTCCACTCCCAGCAGACTTCTATGCATACACTTACCAGTCAAACATTCTTCAGAGCCTAAGGGTGCTTTCACACCTGCCTCATTTAGTTCGGTTGAATCGTACTAGAGTTCGTTTCCCTCTTTGGTGCGGTTCGTTTGGTCAGGTCTGAAAGCAGCAATCGCACTCGGGTGCGCACCAAAAGCGGACCAAACAAGCATACCGAGACCTCCTTGAAGAGGTGGTCTCGGTACGATTTCAAACAAACTCTGGAGCGGTTTGTTTGTGGTGAGAACGTGATCCGACCTCGAACAGAACCAACTGCAAAAGTACTGATCATTTTTGGACTGAACCAGCTGCCGTAGTTAGCTGCGCTGACATTGTGTGCATGATATTATTACCTGATAGATCGTTGGCAATATTTTCGGAAGATGGAAGCATGTCAAGAATTAATAATTAATGCACGTCTCCTCTTGAAGTGATGAGCGATGCGCGCTCGCTGTCTGCAGTGCATTAGAACGCTGTTTTCATGTCGCATCCGCGCTTCATTATAGAAATGTTGTGTTTGCATAGTGTGGTAAATACACACAGTGTAGTAGATTATGTCCAGGGACAAAACTGGCCCACGCAGTCGTCTCTCCATAGTGTTATTATAGTTTGCTGGCTTTGCCTCTTCTGCTGGAATTTTCCCACATGTAAATTCTGACCAATCGAAAAGCAGTTTAGGAAATACGCCATGGCCAATGAGTGATGTGGATGTTGTCACGTGCCTGCGTTTTGGTTCGTTTCAACTGGTTCGGACCAAAGCAATCAGTGTGGTGTGAAAAGGAACCAAAAAATCTGAAAAATGCAACAATGTATAATTGTGTGCCCTTGGTTCGGACCAAATGAACCGAACTAGAGATGTGAAAGCACCCTAAAACTCACTAGACATCTAATTACAGACTACAAAGTTTTGGGAACGACAGATGCTTTAAAGGTGTGAATTACTTAAGGGGGGGGGGGGGGGGGAATGCTGTTTCATGCATACTGAGCTTTTTACACTGTTAAAGGTGCACTAGGCAACTTTCCGTCCACTGGAGGGCGCCTATTCAAAACAAATGCGTAGTTTGATGACGCAAAGTGTGAGCGCAGCATCTTGGGACATGTGGTCTTCTCATCACAGCCTGTGGAAAATAGGACACGGGCAGAAATCACGTTCATGCATGCGGTTATTAACGTTACTGTAGTGTAAAGCAGAGCAGGAGCGAGTGTTGTGGACCTGAGCACAGCTGCTGGAGCGATTGTTACACAAACACACGGCTTGCGAGTACCGGGACTTTTATTATGACGGGATGGGACACATTCGCCGGGCGCCTGCACTGATCCGCTCTTCCGGTTATGATTTTGAGGTAATGCAGCTCTGTTTATCATATTAGATACATTTAAGTGTGTTTAAAACGATGTTACGACTTTACTCCGTGCGTTCACTTGTTCACACTGCTAAGAGTAAAGCGCTCCTGCCAAATAAAAGCCGAAACCGAGGGTAACGCAGGTATGACGCAATTGACAGGCGACTCGCTCAAACGCTATGCTGAAACGTCCCGGTCCTCAGTTAAAATAGCAATTTTCTCACAATTTACAAATAGTTGAAAACATTTGGGATATTGTAAGTACTCAACTGAACAAAATATATAACACCGGCCTAGTGGTTTTTGGATATTTTACTGCAAAAATACTACATAGTGCACCTTTAAAGACTTGGATTCCCATCCTAAACATAGACAAAGTTTCAAAAACTAATGTTGGACGTTTGATGGAGTATTTCTGTGTCAAAAATACTCTTTCCGGTTTCTCACAAGTTTCGGAGAGTTTTTTTCGAGTATGGGTCGGCTTGACGTTAATAGAGCGGAAGGTCCTTGTATGGGCCGTACGGGCTCTTCTCCCGGTAGGGTGCGCGTGCGTGACTAGAGCGAGAGAGGAAATGCACGCCGTAAACACTCAGATGCAGATCCAGTCGTCCGTGAACACTTATGTCGTTATAGTCCGCGCCGCGCTCCACTTTATTCCTATGGGTGACGTCGAGCGACTTCAAAGCTTCAGCACAGCATTCTGTGAAGGCAGCGCTGCATTTGAACCGATTTGAACGCAGAAATGACGGGAAGCTTCACAACATCGCTTCAGTCGCGTCGCAAAGTGGATTTCCACGGTCACTGCTGTCACAGGACTTCACCAAATCATACCAAAGAAGTGTGTTTTTGACGGAGCGGTCCCAGCGATAAAGGTTCGGTCCTGCTTTGGAAGCAGCCGGTGAGTAAAACTGCTTCAAATGTCTGTGCTGTTGGCTATCGTCGCGTGAGTTAACATCAGAAACGACACGATCGCGTGCTTCGTCATTCAAATGCGCTAACGGTTACTCCATTGCTGTTCTCTGTATAACGTTACACTAGTCTGACGTGCAAAACCGTTTTGCTTGCTACTGCTAAGGTCTAACGTTATTCACATACAATAGTCCATAAACCGAATCATGTCCTCATAAACTGCGAGTAAACACACACAAATGTTGACAGGCCACTAAATACAGTCCATACCACAGAGACGGACGTCCTGCTGCTGCTGTTTCTCCTGTTCAATTTATTTCTGCCTCAGATTTGATTCTGGATCATATCTGTATTAGCTGAGCTCGATAGCCATGAGTTTCTCCACGCTTGAGGACGTCACCGCTTTGTGCGCACTCGTCATTCTTTAGCTCCGTCCACACGATACGCCTCCAGCCGCTCGGTTTTTCCCGGAAAGACTCGGTACAGCCCATATTTCTTTTATAAATATAATAAAACTAAAGACTTTTCGGAGATATGAAGGATGCAATACTACTCTATAGGTACTCAAGATTGACATGAGATTGACTGAAACTGAGTGTTTCACCCCACAAACAAAAGTCGATTATAAATTACATATCCGCTGCTCTCAAATGTTAGTCTGGAGCCCTGCGAATGCTCTCTAAAACCTGAAGCATCCCACCCAAATATTCAGTAAACACACAAAGAATAGGCATGTAAACATAGACATGGCTGGAAACTACCCAAACCTGCACTTCACCATGTCAAATAATAGGCCTAATTCACACAGAACACTCTCTTTAAAAACTCTGCACAAGAAAACTAAACTCAGCAGTATTATTTATTTTCTGAACAAGGGAACTTCCATTGTCAGGGCCTGGCTCATCTGCCAAATGTTGTTTGGAAAGAGACTCACAAACAACATTAATCTGCTCTTAAGACTTTGCGACGTGCTTGAATGTGGGCTGTCCCGCAGTAAATGAGATTTGTGAGGCTCGTCTGCTTACATCACTCGTGTCTGCTTCAGTACACATGCAGCAGCTTTAGTGGCTATTTTAGGGCTTGTTTTCACTGAACTCTCATCTTCTGCTTTATTAGCCAAAACCTGATGTTTGAAGGGCTGTGCAATGTTTTTTTATATATGGGGAACATTCCATTAATATAAAAGCACAAAGGTAAATCATGCCCTGATTAAGAGATTATTCAACCTAGAGATTGATCGATGAACTTTTTTCAAATATAGACTGATCAAGTAAGCTGCAAAACAACCGTCCCTGATCTCAAAGCTCAGAGCGGGATATACGACTCATTTATCTTTGTGGAAATCTAGTCATTTTTATTGCTTTCCACATTCAAGGGCTTTTGTACTCTTAACTTTTAATGCGTTTTTGCCTTAACAAGTCAAGCGCAATTTGTGCAGTGGTAAACCACAGCGGTAAAAAGCTGCCACCATCACGCCCCAGCTATTTGTCTGATGCAATTAATGTTGTGTTACTTTTGCAAAAAAGAAAGGAGGTAAACCATTTTTTTTAAATAGGGATGTTTGTGTAGCAGTTTTCAACTGATGGAGATGAGCTTTATAACTGGATACAATGCAACTGAGCTGACTTTTATTATTTGATGCTGTAAATATTCAATAAACGGTTCCAGAAGTCTACAAGATGGCGTGGGTACTGTGTTATGCAAAATCTAGCACACATTTTGGTGATGTTTTTGGTTACCTGATTTGCATCCAGTTTAGTGAACCGGGTACTAAAGCAGAGAGCGCCTGCAAACAAACAACATCATAACTGAGTGCAATTCAGTCTTAGATATTTCATTTATTCAAAAAAAATAAACAATTGTAACAATTGGTACCGTATAAAGTGCTATACATAAATGTGACTTGACGTGATGTTTTTATTACCTTTTTTTACCAGTGGCAAGTAATGTGAGAATTTAAGAGTATTTAGTTGTGAACTAAAAATAAAACTAAACATGTAGGCCTACACTCTTTTATCCAGCACATTAGCTATAAAAAAAAACCCTGTGATATTCTTATTATATTAAAAGACATGCCCATTATTTAAAAAGTCACGGCAGAGAATTATACGTCTGCATATTTATGTGTTGTTTATATTGTTATTAATATTTTATTTTGACCTTTCAATGTAAAAGCACTCGACGGACACGTTTGACCATTGCACTTGTGTCTTTTGCAGCATCTTATGCATGACGAAGTGGTCTAAAAGCGTGGCGCAATGACCTGCATTTTTATACTTGCTTATTGTATTTATATTATACTATTTTAGGATGGCTTTTATGAGGAGTACTCTATCCACAGCATTTAGGAATGTGCAATATATTCCACCATATCGATCATCCAAAATATTTTGTTCATGTTATCGACCCAATAAGTACATTAGGCTGATACATTAAAGCCGATAGATAATGTATTATTATTTACATCAGTAACATTTCAATTCAATATTTACATTTATTTGTATAGCACTTTTCACAATACATAATTACATATAGTTTCAAAGCAGCTTCACAGAAAATTTACAATTTAAAGTGATTTGTTATCAGAAGTTATGCATTTTAGAAATGACACTAGGTTATTAAGTTATTAAGAAATGACAAAGCACACAGTTAGCCAACAATGTATGATTAATAAATGTAATTAAAAATGACTTCAGGGCACTGTTCACCATGAATGTTTTGAAACAGAAAAATGCATTTAATTGCAACATGTGCCAGTGCAAGTCTGTCATATAGGCTATATAAAATTATAATGAAAACACAAACTTCAAAGAAGGTTGTGAATTATTTGTTCGCTGGTATTTTAGCGCGTTGTTATGCGAAGAGTGCATACCTTCATGACTAGCACAGTGAAGTTCGCTTGTGCATTCGCAACCTTTTGTGCAATTTTAAGTTCTAATATTATATTTATTTAGTTTTATCTGATTTTATGTTTGGTTTAGTCAATTAACAGGATATTAAAGGGTTAATTCACCCAAAAATCTGTCATTAGTTAAGTCAACTTTATTTATTTAGCGCTTTTAAAATGATGATTGTTTCAAAGCAGCTTCACAGTGTTAAACAGGACAATATTACAACAAAATTTCATTCAGCTACATTCGTTCTGCAGAAAACGGTGATGTTAACAGCTGCGACAATGTGGCCTGATCAGTTATATAGTTGATACAGTTAAATTAAGTAATTAATTTTATGTGGATATTTAGTTGAAAACTTGATTAGCGAAATTTTAGTGTCCCCAACTGAGCAAGGCAAGCCAAAAGCGACAGTGGCAAGGAACCAAAACTCAGGACATGATGGAGAAAAATAATCAAATAATCAAATAAATAGTAAAATAAATAATTAATTGAAACCCTCATGTCGTTCCAAACCTGTACGACCTTCGTTCATCTTCAAAACACAAATTAATACATTTTTGATTAAATCCGAGAGCTTTCTGACCCCTCTATAGACAGCAATTTAATAACACTTTCAAGGCACAGAAAGGTAGTTAAGACATCGTTAAAAAAGTCCATGTGACTCCAGTGGATCAACCTTAATGTTATGAAGCGACAAGAATATTTTTTGTGCAAAAACAAACCAAAATAACGACTTTATTCAACAATTTTTATTCTTGCCCGTGTCAGTCTCCTACGCAGTTTACGTTACAGGGCAGCTCCCGCGTCGTCATCGGCTGCCGTAGAGCGGTATAGGAGACTGACACAGGCCAGAATTAAATGTTGAATAAAGTAGTTATTTTTTACTGCCTTTCTGTGCCTTGAAAGTGTTATTAAATTGCTGTCTATGGGGGGGTCAGAGAGCTCTCGAATTTCATCAACAATATCTTAATTTTGTGTTCTGAAGATGAATGAAGGTCTTGCGGGTTTGGAACGACATGAGGATGAGAAATTAATGACAGAAATGTCATTTTTGAGTGAACTAACCTTTTAAAGCTCTCAAGTTTACTGGTGACCATCGCATGCAGCTCAAACTATTGCACATCAATAACTATGATTGGGACTGTTATAATACATAACATTATAAAGAAAACACAATCGTAATAAAACATTGTGAAGTCTTTGGGTTTATTTGCCGTGTTTTAGCGTGGCATTACAGGAAGAGCGCGACAGAAGTTGCACATTCTTGCACGTAAGTTAGTTTGTGTCATTTTGTGCAGATACAAGTTGTATTATTATGTTTATGCTGCATATATATCTGATTAATCTCATATAGGTTTCATGTTAATTAATCCTCTAAGCGTTTTCGTTTTCAGTGTTCATTCGGCTCTTCAGCTTCAGCGCGTGCAATGTTTGAAACGGTAATATGAAAGATGTTTATTTTTCAAAAACAAGAGACTTTTGCTTTTGTAATCAGGCTGTCAAATTTTAGATTTATCTGCCAATATATTGGTTACAGGTTTTCAAATATAAAGAATTATCGGTATCAGCCAAAATGTTCCCTATGCATCCCTAACAGTTGCTTAAATCAGCTTTAAGCAACCTCAAAGATGAACTGTAAAACTTCAGTACCACCAAATTGTTTTTCACACACCTGTCTTCCAATGATCAACATTTGTTGTGACGTTATTATACTCTAAGTTGCAGTAAAGATGCCCAATCACATCTAATCAATCACACATGTATAACAATCTCAGTGAGTAATAACAAGGCCAACCACTATAGTTAAATATAGTTTCTACTTACTGAATACGGGACTAGATCCAGCAGAAAAACTGAGGATGCAGTCGTGTTCATTCAGGATCTGAGTCCAATTTAAAGTTTAAACCCATGCATTCGACCCTGCATGCATCTTTCTGCATGCGTGAATGTGTGTCGATAGACCCGGAGTCACAATATTTCAGTCAAATATATTATATCTCATTCCAAAACACTCAGCAGCAGTTCAGCGTCTGGAGAAAATACATCTCAAGGTCGGATCTGTTTTGACACAATAGTGGGAGTGGCTCAGGATGAGGAAAGCTCAATGGGGAGGAGATTGAGAGAGAATACAAGTGTGAGACAGACACAAGGAAAGACAGGTGACCCTACTAAGCTTCTTTCAATGACCACCTGTGTGTTTGCAGGCAGGGTTGGGTAGATTAGAGCCTTACACCGACTGCTGGCTGCATGCCATTATATGGTTAATTTTAGCCCTCGTCACGACTGAATTACAAGGACAAAGTATGAATCAGGGCTGCCATCAAAGGCTGGGAAGATAATCATGGAGCTAAAGGAGGTATGAGGGATCAGATCCACTCAAGCTGTTTAATAGCGTTCACACCATAGCATACAGCTTTGATTGGGAAATATGAAGCCACAGTTATGTCTCGTTTTCACAGAGCGCTCCAGTACAGTACGTTTCGGGACGGTAAACCCTGATCCGGCTTGCGCTTCCATCGCCAACATTTCCCTAGTCTCAGCCTCAAACGTCACGGTTTAAGACATATGGCACACTTATCTGGCAACACTTCATGAGTTTCGAAGTCGTCATCTAATTGGTTTATTTCCTCAGGATGTCAGCAAGACGTTTGTGTTGCATTCTTTAAAGGGGTGGTTGCATGCAATTTCACTTTTTTAACTTAAGTTAGTGTGTGATGTTGCTGCTTGAGCACAAACAGTATCTGCAAAGTTGCAGCACTGAAAGTTCAATGCAAACGGAGATATTGTCTTTTAAAGTTACGGCAGTTTATTGCCTACAAAAATGGCCGGTTTGGACTACAACGAGCTTCTTCCTGGGTTGGTGACATCATAAACCCTTGCTAGTCTCCGCAGATGTGACTTCTGCCCGTAATGGGAAGGGGCGTGGCCTATCCGACAACCTGTGCTTGGCACTTCAGCCAATAAAAATACAGGAAACTACATTTGGCCATCTAACCAATCTAAGACCATTGAGTTTTTCATAGGGATGGGCTTCATAGAAGCAGGAAGCAAACGAGCCGTTCAAAGGACAGTGGAGACAGCGGTGTGGAATAAAGGGAGAATAGAAGAAAAAAATATGGCGTTTACAAAAAAAAAGTATTAAGACATGCAGACTGATCTCATAAAATGGCGTATGTATGACATGCCAATTCGTATTCCATTTTGGCGTGCTATCAATAAATGAAGCATCTCGTTCGGCATGAATTTTATGTTTTGGCTGCAAGGTAACGTTTAATTGTGAACCTATTTATTTTGTAAATAAAGCATCGTGCTTCACTCGTGTCATAATATTCAGAATACATACAATAAAAAAATATTTGGCTGACCACCATCGGTGCTACTGAGCCGATGTACTTTTTCGGTAGTAAAAACTGCCACCGTCACAGCCTTATTTGCAAAGGTATTGCATTTCAACAGTATTTAAAAAATGGCCCTGTAATTTAAAAATTTTCTGCGAGAGGCAGTTTCACAAACCACATGATTGATTCAGCATTGGTGAGTCTTCTCTCTGTCTCGGTCACACAAAACGGGCGGCAAACTTAGTCCCGCCCACAACAGGTCGGGCGGTTCGGTCTGGCCTCGTTCCATAGAGGAGTAATTATCCCCGAACAGAAACTGTTCGGACCAATGAAATCATCAGGGCGGGCTTTAGACGATGACGGACGGATGATCGACAGTAACGTAATCATCACGTCATCAAAGGGGCTTGGGTTGAATTTGTTTGAATCCTAAACGGAGAGCTTGTTTGTATCTGCATTTCCCTTCACTATTTCTCTCAAAAATGATGATGATGTTATTAAGTGTGTATCATTAAAATCCTTAAAAACCTGCCAACTACTAGCCCTAAACAATAGCTTCTCGAGGGGGTTCTTCGGGGAAAAATGCCATTTAGGGGGGTAAAATGTGTGTTGTTTGGCAAGGTTGCCTGCTAAAAATCGCACTCATGGGCCTATATATCAGGTAAAAGTCGCTTCAACCCGCGGACATAGAAAACAACCCGCGGAAAAAAAACGCAGACTTGGCAACACAGTGCAGTTGAGCTCTGTCTGTTGACATTTGACAACTAGCGTCATGCGTCGCTCCGTTGCTCTGATTGGTTGTAGGTCTATCCAATTGAGGTCTTTCCTGGTTGAGTTGAAACACGCCCCATAATCACAGCCCAATGGAGCAGCAGACTCATATTCTGACTAGAATTGAGTATGACCACGTCAGGCTAAGTTGACAGAATTATCACACACAATTGGCCAGTTTTGCATCATCACTAAAGTTTATCATTTGCACGACTTTTCAAATCTTACCAATTTAAACATTTAAGCAATTTTAAACTATTCGGAACTTGTACGATCACTGAGAGATAAAGCCGCATCACAAACAGCTTGTGAGTAAAAAACGGTTCTCTTTCACGAATTATATTAGCCTGACAAGCCAGACCCACATCAAGATGTTTGGTCTGGAAACTCTCCATTGACGGCTCAATCCGAGGGGCGGATAAACGGTTGTCTTTCAAACTCCCTCTGCACGCGATAGGATAGCGCTACAACCAACCAGAGCAACGAAGGTAAAAAAGAGCTCGCTGACAGATTAAACATTCGCCGTATCCGGTCGGCTAAACTCCGAACACATCTTCCCTTTTTAAGAATGACTTCAGTGCCGTTCTTTGTTCTTTTCTCAGAGAAAAGCTTAACTCCAAGTCTTCCAGGATCGCGGTCAAAGCTGATTCAAACGACCGCCGCCGTTCGCCAGTTTCTGTGTTTACTAGAAGCACGCAAACGCAACTCGGCCGTCGTCATTATGGCCCCGCCCACCGACTCTATACATGATGTGATTGGCCCGTCCAGATTCTGAGGAATTCAGCTCAGACGTGTATTGAGAGTTCCTAGACGACACTTGCGGGCAAATTAAATTTGCTGCCGCTAGGGTGCGTCTAGATTTCTAGGCTAGGATTATATCACTTTAACAGTCAAATACACAGAAAATTATGTCAAATTCTGGTCTTAGTGTGTATCCTCATAAACACGATCTGTTATATATTTTATATATATATATATATATATATATATATATATATATATATATATATATATATATAGTGTGTATCCTCATAAACACGATCTGTTATATATGTTATATATATATATATATATATATATATATATATATATATATATATATATATATATATATATATATATATATATATATATATATATATACGAACACACCCTTAGATACATCAGTCAATTTATTGGTTAAATCAGGTTTCAAATATTAGGAATGATTGGTAGTGGACAAAATGGTCATATTAGTTCATGCCGAACCAGCAGTGCATTGTGGTCCACTGATTCTCTGATAACAGCTTCATTGATGCTAAATGCAGGTGAACATATTGTATCGCAGCGTGCTGCTCACTTGTAGTGCAGGCACGGGGTGGCGATGTGAAGCCATTTGCGCATTGTATTGAGAAAGAGAAGATGCGACAGCACTGGGTTACTCACTGTTTTGAAGCTTTAAAGAAATTGAAGTCTCAGAAATTTCTCAATTTTTTTTGACATGATACTTTGAGCGCTCGTCGCTCGACTAGTCGAGACTGTTTTCCAAGATGGCGCCTGTCCGTAAACGTAATGTACTGTCTTTATAAAATATCTTCTTATTAAACTGTTTGTACACTTACAAAGTTCTCACTGCTTCATTTTGCATGTAGGGACCCTCATTATGCTGCCGTGTTAGTGTGAGGCTATTTTGAGCCTTGTTAGTGGTATTAACTAGCGATTTAAAGGGGGGGTGAAATGCTGTTTCATGCATACTGAGCTTTTTACACCTTTAAAGACTTGGATTCCCATCCTAAACATAGACAAAGTTTCAAAAACTAATGTTGGACGTTTGATGGAGTATTTCTGTGTTAAAAATACTCCTTCCGGTTTCTCACAAGTTTCGGCGAGTTTTTTTCGAGTATGGGTCTATTTGACGTTAAATAGAGCGGAAGGTCCTTGTATGGGCCGTACGGGCTCTTCTCCCGGAAGGGTGCGCGCGCGTCACTAGAGGGAGAGAGAGGAAATGCACGCTGTAAACAGTCTCTCAGCTGCAGATCCAGTCGTCCGTGAACACATATGTGGCGCGCCGTGCTCCACTTTATTCCTATGGGTGACGTCGAGCGACTTCAGCACTTCAGCACAGCATTCTGGGAAGGCAGCGCTGCATTTGAACCGATTTGAACGCAGAAATGACGGGAAGCTTCAAGGCATCGCTTCAGTCGCGTCGCAAAGTGGATTTCCACGGTCACTGCTGTCACAGGACTTCACCAAATCATACCAAAGAAGTGTGTTTTTGACAGAGCTGTCCTGCTTTGGAAGATGCCGGTGAGTAAATCAACTTCAAATGTCTCTGCTATTGGCTACCGTCGCATGAGTAAACATCAGTAAACGACACGATCGCGTGCTTCGTCATTCAAATGCGCTAACGGTTACTCCATTGTTGTTCTGTATTACGTTACACTATTCTGACTCTGACGTGCAAAACCGTTTTGCTTGCTACCTCTAAGGTCTAGTCACATACAATAGTCCATAAACCGAATCATGTCCTCATAAACTGCACACAAAGGCCCCTAAATACAGTACATACCACAGAGATGGACATCCTGATGTTGCCGTTTCTCCTGTTCAATTTATTTCAGCCTCAGATTTGATTCTGGATCATTATCTGTATTAGCTGAGATAGATGGGTTTCTCCACGCTTGAGGACGTCACCGCTTTGCGCGCACTCGTCATTCTTTAGCTCCGCCCACACGATACGCCTCCAGGCGCTCGGTTTTTTCCGGAAAGACTCGGTACAGCCCATATTTCTTTTATAAATATGATAAAACTAAAGACTTTTCGGAGATATGAAGGATGCAATACTACTCTATAGGTACTCAAGATTGACATGAGATTGACTGAAACTGAGTGTTTCACCCCCCCTTTAATTTTACTTACCCTGTGCCCCATAGACAAGCGTTATAAGCTAATCTGTTTTTAGAGATAAAACTCTTTACATTCGATTTTCATGAAAACGCATCCCAGAGAACGATCTACTCGCTAACCATCTGTTAATTACCCCTAGGGTCATTTCTCACCGGGGTTGTCCTTTAAGTTAAAGTTAAGTTAGTTATTTTGACAGATTGTTAAGTTCTTTTTGTTTCTGTGCCAAATTTCGTAACATTCCTCATCAAATAGCAAATTACATTTTATGACTGGATTCCTTCCATGTTGTGGAAATCATAGGGTTATTGCAGCACACCATGCATCGGTTGCAGCTGGACGTACACCTGGTTGTAAGGCTAGGCTGGACGTGAAATGCGTTTTTAGAATTAATACCGTTTCACCATCTAGCAGTATTTGAGACTAAATCTCACGCCTAGCAGTGTAAAGTCTTGACTTGTTCACACAAAATTAGTTTCATGTCTGTCATGCCATTTGGATGTGAACTGCAATGTTCATGGTTATTTTGTGCAACATTAAGATTTCAGAATAAGCAGTGTGTCATTTGCTATAAGGTATATGCATCTAGTTCATGCCTTTAATGAGAAGGATCAATAAATAACCATTTGCATGCTTACGTGTCTACGTCATAATAATGTAAAGGGAGTTCAGATATAAAAACGCTGACTTGGGTACCATTTTTGAGCTTCCCAAAAGCACAGTAACCTAAAGTAGATCATACACACCATTAGTGCCAATGGTCTCTATAATCTATCTGCACTTATGATAGTTTTGAAGAATGCAGCTGAGATTACAATCTCTGGTGCCTCTTAAGAAAGAAGAACCTCCCTGCATAAGTGCATGTGTTTAAAAATAGTCCTGTGTTATTAACATTGATGATTTGTATCACTATCTTAAGGCCAAATTACACAGGATGCAGTGAGTGTATTTTAAGAATATTGTATGTATATTTTACATAACATTTTTATTATCAAAGTTTTTTGTTTAGTTTTATCTTTTCTTAGTGTGAGCTCCTTGTACAGATAATAAGGGGAATTTGGTTCCAGAAAGGGGTGATGATAACAGTCACTAGCCCTATTCGGACTGGATTAGATTAACATGGGGACGTGGACGTGAATTATTACCATTACGGACAATGTCAGTGAAGTTGACTTTTACTGAGACTTTTACCTTCTGTAAAAAGGTCCGGAAAAATGACCTCGGGAAATACTAATCCCGTTCGAATAGAGCCACTGTAAAAATGTATGGTAAAATTCCGTCATTTCCGGTTTAAACGTTTTTTAAAATGTGCATTTTGCGAGCATGGAGGTGCTTGAAGCATTCGGTTGCGTGATAGGTGTTGGGACAACTCTGTGGCAAACCTCCAGTATTTTCCGCAGATCATTTAAAGCAAAAAGAAGATCAAAAGCAGCGGCACAACACTTATTTTAGCTCTAGGAAAGTGTCTATTACCAACACAATCCAATCAGAATCGTTAGACTGGACCTTACTGTTTATTAAAGCACACATATATAGCCTGAGACGGAGTTCAGACTGGCGCTCATGTTGTGTTTGCTCATGTGATAACAGCAGAGGTTACCGTTGTGCGTAAAGCGAGTTACTCCTCCCACTTCTGCTAGTTTTACTGAGATGTCTTAATCCTGTGCGAATTGACCATTAATATTACAGACGTCCTGAGGTAAAATGACTTTACCCAGACGTCCCCATGTTAAACTAATCCCGTCCGAATAGGGCTATTGACCGCAAGATGTCTGAGCAGCTGATGGAATAAAGACATGCTTTTGTGTGACTTGCAATGCCTTTTTAAATCAAGTTTTCCATCAAAGTAAAAGCTTAATATAAGGTACAAGTGCTTGCAAAGACTTTTTGCTGTGTTCAAATTTGGTCACTGAAAAGGGTTCAAAGCTCTTCATTTTGCTTTCAAAGTGCACCAGATTTCATTAACCAGGTCCATCCCCAATAGTCTCACAAAATCCTGTGGGAAAAGCTGTTAACCTACATTAGTTGTGAAGTGTACAATATAGTATGTGAGTTACTATGATCTCATACTTTGCTCAAAGATGATGACAAATGGCAGTTTTGTACCTGATGTTACATTTACATTAGGGCTGTCAATAATAATGCATTAATTACTGGGTTTAATATTTTCCATTTAACGTGTTTAATAATTGTGTTTCAAGCTCCGTCTGGCTGCCTGCGTTTGATCCTCAATGATTAAGACATGCAGGTGTAAGTGCAGAAATGAGTGTAAATATTTGCAATACTGACATTGTATCGAGAGTAGGGCTGCACGATTAATCGAAATCGAACCGCAATAACGATTTGGCTTGTCTGCGATTATGAAAGCTCAAAGGCTGCGATTTTAATTAAATAAATAAATGCCCAGTGTGTTAGCGAACAGCGGCTCTGTCATCAACGCTGCTCCGTCTGAAAGACTGCGAGTTTGAGTCGCTTATAACGTGCGTTTGAAAAAGCAACACGAGTCAAAACATCTTCACAAACTAGTGAAGTGTTCATAAACCTGTTCAACAAAAGACAACGTTTAATAACAGGTTTTACCTCACTTCATATCGTCAGTCGAGTGTGTGTGAGCTGATGTGGCTTCTCATCAGAGTGAGGCAGACGATGCGTTATTTTATAGTATTCTATGTCAATCAGCACTGCATTATAATACACTTTATTATTATGAAAATACCCTTGACGGCTTGAAGAACTCAAATACACCATATTTTACTGCAGTCGTGTTTATTGTCGTCATGTTTAATCAAAGCGTCTCTATCTTCTGTTAACACTGCGTCAGCTTCCCATCCAGGGTTGCCAGGTCCCAGAAATATTTCTAGCCCAATGACAACTCAAAACCCGCCCAAATGGAATGAAAACTAGCCCAATTTTTCAGTGTCCAATCAGATTAGACAACCACTGGATTCCGATAAAGGGCTTACAAATAAGTAAACTATATATATATATTATAAAAGTTTGGAGTTTGGAAACTTTTGGTTTTGAAAATTGATTGTTTTTAAAAAAGTCTCTTCTGCTCATCAAGACTGCATTTATTTGATCAAAAACACAGCTAAGCAGTATTATTGTGAAATATTTTTACAATTAAAAATAACTTTTCTATTTTAATATATTCTAAAATGCAATTTATTTATGTGATTCAAAACTGAATTTTCAGCTGAATTATTCCAGTCTTCAGTGTCACATGATCCTTCAGAAATCATTGTAATATGATGATTTGCTCCTCAAGAATTATTTATGATTATTATCAATGTTGAAAACAGTTTTTTTTTTCAGGATTATTTAATTAATACAAAGTTCAAAAGAACAGCATTTATCTGAAATATAAAGCTTTTTCAACTTTTTAAATGTCTATACCTTCACTTAATTAATTTTTAAGGCATTACTTTACATTTTAATATTTCACAATATTACAGTCAACATTACTTTTTTATTTTTAATAAAATAAATGCAGCTTTGGTGAAGATACTTATTTTTGTGTGCGTGCGTGTGTTTTGATTGTTTTCTTATTACAAAAACAATCAAAATAGTCGATTCCAAAATTGTGTGTACAGTTTACAATCTCAGGGCTGTCTTCATTTAGACATATGCTAGTCTCTTCCCCAACCTTCTCATGTGGTGCTGAATAGATTTCAGCAGTAAAGAGAGAAAGCATCCGTGGTGATGGTTTTTCTCCATTTACCTGACATTTTATAGTGCTGCTTGTTCATCCACGGACAACCGAACCGATGCTTCAACCACCAAAGGCATAACTCATGTGACGGGATGATGCCTGATTTGTGAAACGCTCAAGTGACGCGTCTACTCACGTGCAGCGGTTGTTAGTGCCAAGTGAATTCGTTCCCGGGGATCAATACCCACTAATAAACCGTTCCATTTTATTTTTTCTTTGGCTCTTTTATATTGTTTCACGGCCGCGGTACTTTTTAATTGTAGCCCAAAAAAACGCAACCCGTGGGCGCCGTAATTTTTCCCGCAACTCCTTTTTTAAAATTTTTCTTTTTTAAAGCCCAATTGTGCGGGAAAACCGCGACCCTGGCAACTATGTTCACATCATGGATTTCCTGAAAACTAACGTCAATTACTTCTCTGAGGCAAATGTGGCGTTTTCAGCTTGAAGGCGCCCTCTGGCATTCAGTATGAATTAAAAACTTTTGGGTAATCAATAATAAGAAAATAATGCTTAATACATTTTAAAACTTAATAAACTTTAAAAATTATACATTTGTTGGACAATCTATGCAGCAAGCAGCAATTACTGAACCCCTGGTGCACTCTCAGAAACCCTGATGTAATGAGCTAAGAGCAAGTCATCCTGTGGCTGCCCTCTTTAGCAAACACACACTCCAGATGGCTCTGTCTGGAGCCGAGCCACAAAACACAATTAAGCAGAGAGAATGCTGGTCTTGAATATTTGAATGCTTGTCCATCTGATGCAGAAGGATTGGTCGTTTGATTTCAGGGGCACAACGGATTAGGCAGGTAATCAAACATAATGGTCATGGAAAACATGACACTGTGTAATGCGCTGGCTTTCAACCTCTATTCACGGGTCAACTCAAACATGTAGGCTGAAGGTTGTGAAACTGTTATAGATACTCCACCCAAAAATTCTGTCATCATTTACTTGCCCTAATGTGGTTCCAAACCGGTATGACTCTTTTCTTC
The DNA here is from genome assembly GCF_024679245.1 of Pseudorasbora parva. Classification (NCBI taxonomy): domain Eukaryota; kingdom Metazoa; phylum Chordata; class Actinopteri; order Cypriniformes; family Gobionidae; genus Pseudorasbora; species Pseudorasbora parva. The sequence continues at coordinate 37,023,147 of NC_090185.1, read as the reverse complement.
TGTGGAAGGAGAACAAATTTGACATTTATCAAAAAAAGAACATGTTTATGTTCCCATAAAGAAAGTCATGCAGTTTTGGAACCACATAAGGCGGTGTAAATGATGACAGAATGACCATTTCTTTGAAGAATATTAAAACACTGGTATTTCAAGAGTTCTCCTGTAGCACAAAACTGGGTTGTATCTGCAGATCTTTGTCTCCGTGCTGACGTACCTGAGAAGACTGGGTGTGATTTACAATGAAAACTGCTGTTTCAGCAAAGAAAACGGCCCCAAAAAAGTTTACATTGACGTTGTCGTCAACACACTCTTCTTTACCGCTGGACCTTGTGCCAAGATAATATTGAAGAACATTAAAAATAATAATGAATATGTTGTGCATATATTTTAGGGCTAAACGATATATCGTTATCGTATCTCTAGAGATGAACTTTCAAGATATTAAAAAGCAACGATATCGATGATATAGATTTCCCCTCTCCGCGATCGCCCTGCATACAACTCTGGCAGTCACAACTAGGGCTGCAAGTTTTCAAGTTTTTCATTAACCGTTAACCAAGGCCCTTAACGGTTAATACTCGGTTAACCATAGTGTGCGTCAGGGTTATTATTTTTAGTTTATTAATTTGACGACCGCCATCTCCGTAGTGAACGCGCCTATAGAAAGAAATGCACATCATGGATTACATAATCAGAGAGTAGCCTATTTCTTTTCATTTTAAATTGTTTAAAGACATTTCAAGCTTTCTTAAGATATATTTCATGTCTGTGAGGCGTACGCTGAGTTTTAGGATGAGATGCACTCCAGTTCACGAGCAATGCAAGTGGCCGCGAGGGCGCCTGCATGATTAGGGCATTAGTAAAATATGCAGCCGAGAATGATTCACACAGCGTTTGACTCGCGCGGCTGAGCCTCTCCCGGCAGAGAGTTCAAGCATCTGTGGACTCGTTCCTTCAGCTCTGGCCATCTTGCTTTCAGTCCGCGATTAGCTTTGTTTCGTTTTCTTCATTACAGTTAAAGTAACCTCTGCTCTTCGCTAGTCCCTCACAAGTTTCTAACTTCAAACTTTCTTTCTTCTGATCCGTTATGCACAGCGCGCGCGGCTCCCGCTTTGCTTCTGCCCTAATGCGACTTATAGTCCAGTGCGACTTATGTTATTTTCCTCTTCATGACGCATTTTTTGACTGATGCGACTTATTCTCCGGAGCGACTTATAGCCTGAAAAATGCGGTAAGCACTGCATTGCAATACTTGCATTTTGCCCCGTCACTCTCAATTTTAGGGTGCGTTCACACTTGTCATGTTTGGTTCGATTAAAATGAACCCTGGTGCGATTGCTCGGTTAGTGCGGTTCATTTGAACATATGTGAACGCTGCCATCCGAACCCTGGTGCGCACCAAACAAGCGGACCGAGACCGCTAAAGAGACGGGTCTCGGTCCGCTTCCAAACGAACTCTGGTGCGGTTCGATTGATATATGAACGCAACACGGACCAAAGACATGTAACCGGACGTAATGTCACAAGATGCGACGCATAATGCAGCTGATTTGACGATGCGGAAAGATCGGTGTATCCAAAATGAGTAACTTTAACGTTAGAGGGCAAACGTAGAGCAACGAGGAAGAGCCTCATCAATATTTGGTCAGACGAGCATGTTTCGAAAATGCTAGAAAAAACACACAAAAAGCAAACCTGGCTCTTCTCATCAAAGTTCCTGTGTTGCCCATTATTAGCAGGTACAGACGACGGAACGGCCGTCTCTTTTGCATAAGAGTCGCCCGTCTCTTTTCTGCACAACGGAGGAAATCCTGCTGCTGTTTTGAATGTTTTGAACATTTTATGAGCTCTTCATGAGTTCTCAGCGGGTAAAAATAATGCCACACGCATAAAATGATCGCGTTTAATCCGGCACACAGCGTTGTTTTGAACATTTCATGAGCTCTTTATGAGTTCTCTGGTAAAAAATAATGCCATATGTGTTACACGCATAAAATGATCGCGTTCAATCCAGCACACAGCGTTGTTTTGAATGTTTTGAACATTTCATGAGCTCTTCATGAGTTCTCTGGTAAAAAAAATAATGCCATATGTACACGCATAAAATGCCCGCGCGTGTAATCCGCACATAGCATTGTTTTGAATGTTCGGTAAGCGAGCTCCTACGTCATATAAGCCGACCAATCAGGTTGTGAGCGTCTCCCTGTGCCTTTGGTTCGGTAACTTTAGGTTTGCTGTTAAAAATGCCCGTGTGAACGCTAAGCGGACCAGGACTATTATGTTTGTTTTTGTTTTTTGGTCCGGACCAAACGAACCAAACTAACCAAACTACAAGTGTGAACGCACCCTTAAAGTGCTCTCACGCTGTACTTTTCTTTGCCCACTTCATGTTAGAAAGCTGGTCATGACTTCTTCTTGTGGATATTACAAATGTCTGGGAGCGCTCTGGCGGTCTCTAGTGGTGCAAAAATATATTACAACTAAATTAAAAGCACGTCATTGACGCCACCTAACGGAGCAAAATGTTTCACTCGGTTACGCAATTTTTAACGGTTAATCGGTTAACCATGGACACCCCTAGTCACAACAAACATCAGTTTTACGAGTGCCCTTCAATACACCGCTAAAGCCAGCACACACACACTTACCAGGAACGTGGGAACTATATTGTGGGGGGGGGGGCTTGATGGTGACGCGTCATTGCTCGTCACGGGACACACCGCAACAGCGCTGAATGAATGATGATCTGCTTTTATGTCATTTTCCTTTTTTATTCAGAATATTCACAAATGTGTTAGCTGTGGCATGAAATATCTGATATTCTGATTGTCAAATACATGCAAGTGGAAGTATACTGTTGTTTAAACCCCTTTATAACGATGGCGTTAGTTGAGCTGTATGCGCGATGGGCGCCGCCGTGTTAGTTTGTGCCGCAGACGCAGTTCAGAGAATCAGATCTGTTGGATTTACAACCCCTATGTTTACAACACGTGAATTCATCCACTTCTCCCGAAATACTTAAAAGTAATAATAATAATAATAATAATGCGTTCGATTTATATAGCGCTTTTCAAGGCACTCAAAGCGCTTTACATTGAAGGGGGGAATCTCCTCAACCACCACCAATGTGCAGCATCCACCTGGAAAAGTAAGCGGCTGGTGAACTGGGAATAGAATAAACACTGAAGTTACTTACACAATGTGAATCTGATATGAATAAAACGTGTCGAATTATAATGAAAAGGATTATTATTACCTCTTCCATAGACATCAGTGTGTATTTTACAAACTCTACATGTATTGTTTTTTTTAGTACTTATGTGAATTTATATGTTTGAAAACTAAAATAAACAGTATGTGGTTGAAAACACAGAAAAGTTGTGATATATGACAGCTCTGAGCGCGCCTGTCTGATCGTGATGCACTTGATAATTCGCTCCAGGGACCAGTCTAGACTGATTACATCTGTGTGATCGTACGTGCGAAAGGCTTAAAAACAATACATTTCTGACACACATTTTTGAAATGTAGGCTTAAATCTTTATATTTTTCTGAGAAATGCTTGGTTTTCACCGAACACAGTCATATCGTATTGTATCGATATCGAGATATCTGGCATGAAAATCGAGATATGAAATTTTGTCCATATCGTTCAGCCCTAATATATTTATCAAAATGCACATCTCTAAAGTAAATTTTTCTAGCTGACTAACAAATTTATGTTCACTGGATGTTTTTTTCTGAGGTAAATGTGATGTTATGTGTTTACAAGCTGTGTTAATGACGTCTTTCCGTGGTTGAAAACATTGATTGAGCGATCACATGAGCCATTATATGGATTTTAGTCATTGTAATGTATCTTCTAACAAACCTTGAGATGTTCATTCGCATTTATTTTGCGCTGTAACTGGTATTAAAGCAGAGATGATCAGTTCATGTGATCTCTCACTCTCACACCACATTAAACAGCAGCAAAACGGTACATATTTAAAAAAAAAATGCAATATTGGATGCAATTTAATATCTGAGACTTTTTTATATCAAAAGTAAGAAAGCACAAAGATTATTTTGATTGTTCCATTCATTCATCAACTGACAAAAGGATGACTTATCGATTTTGGGGATTTAAGAATCAATATCGGTTAATTAAAATGAGAATAAATTACAATCCAAATCCCTAATAAGCAGCGAATGAGAACTCATCTCAGTATATTAAATATCTCACACATTAAATCAATCAGTGCCAAATTCCAGAGAACGCATCTGGTGATATTAAACCACAAAAAGCCCTAAAGTACGAATTCTGCGTGTCTGCGTGAATGAATGCCGCAGACGTGTGGCTAAAGGTATAAAAGCTTCTCTTGCTATATGCAGTGTTTTTGCTCCTCTGTTTCCCTCAAATAAGCAAGGAGGAAGCACCTTTGGCGATAGACATGATTGTAATTGAGCATAAGGCCCGTACGGTCCGCCATGCTTTGTTTAAATCTTGCTACCACATATGATACGCTGTTTTTTGCATGCATATGATACACATTTTATGGCGTATTATACATACGAACCCCCCACCCCACTACCCTAAACCTACCCAAGAGAGCGTGCCATATATACGCAATAAGTGCGTATCATATGCACGCCAAAATGAGTTTTGGCGTATACTTTCCACGACATTGCACACTCGTACTATTTATACGCATTTATGTGTGATCGGGTTGTTTGGCGTGACATTGCCTGGAGTGAACGCTACAGCGTTTTGAGTTGTAATTTCCAGGCTCAAAAACGTGTCTGGAACGCGGCAGCATAACACTAATGTAATTAAAAATAAAGTTTTGATCATTTTTATTTATTAAGTAATAATCAAAAAAAAAGTTTAATTAAATTAAAATATAAATTAAATTCACGTTTTATGTCTTTACTTGATTACCAGAAAATACACAACACTATAAATATATATATGTACAGCACAGGCCAAACATTTGGACACATTACTATTTGTAATGTTTTTGAAAGAAGTTTCTTCTGCTCATCAAGCCTGCATGTATTTGATCAAAAATAAAGAAAAAAACAATACAGAAAAAAATGAATATTGTGATATATTATTACAATTTGATATAATTGGTTTTCAATTGATTCTACTTTAAATGATCATTTATTTCTGTGATCAAAGCTGAAAAATATTTTTTCATAACCTGTGATACTTTTTTATAATACTTTGATGAATAAAAAGTAAAAATTTCAAAAAAATAAGCAAAATGTTTTAACAATATACACTACTGGTTAGTAGTTTGGGGTCAGTCTTTTTTCTTTATTTTTTTTATTTTTTTAATAAATCAATAATTTAATATAGTGTTAAATTGATAAAAATTGATAGTAAAGGAGATTTATATTAAATTAATTTGAAAAAATGTTTTTATTTTAAATAAATGCAGTTCTTTTGAACCTTTTATTCATCAAATATATTAGGCAGCAGAACTGTTTCCAACACTCATAATGAATGATAAATAAATATCGAGCTCTGATCGCATTCGCCCCCGCTGTAAGGCATTTGGGTTGCGATTAGAACGCGATTGGCAATATTTTGAATTTTTTATTTTATTTATCAGTCTTTTGTGTGTGTGTGTGTGTGTGTGTGTGTGTGTGTGTGTGTGTGTGTGTGTGTGTGTGTGTGTGTGTGTGTGTGTGTGTGTGTGTGTGTGTGTGTGTGTGTGTGTGTGTGTGTGTGTGTGTGTGTGTGTGTGTGTGTGTTCCCACATTTGGATATCATGTGGTGCAACCTCAAAAAACCCCAATGAGTATCAAGTTTTTTGTATTTATTTTTATTACAAATTTCCTAGTGACCTTTTGTGGGAATCTTGTTTTGTTTAGGTGGCCAATTCCCTGCCTGTAAATTTTGAGTGAATTTTGAGTGAGTGTTGCGACCACTGCAGAGTATTTTCCATGATAGATATATGTCCTAGATTGGCAGTTATTGTGCTTTTATATTTAATTGATGTTTTTTTTAATATATAAATTTTATTATTATTTGGAATAGATTTTTATCCAATTTGGGTCATTTACAAACATTTTTAGATGGTTTATTTTTAATCTGTGTACAAAAAAATACAAAAACAAATTTGAGCATTCATTTTATTTGAGTAATTATGAATTTATTATTTATTTATAACTATTTATGTCTACCGATTATTTTACCAGATGTCACTGCAAAGCAAAGAAAAAACGCCCGCCATTGGCAGACACAGCGTGTGAACTCTGACCCTGCAGCAAGAGCAGAGTATCTTTCCAGGAGAATAGGAAAGTGTGTTTAAAAAAAAAAGCTAAATGAAAACTATAAACAAAGCAATATGGAGTTGCTTTTGTGTGTTTTCAATACATGGTGGGAATTCATTTTTTTCTTTAACATGATAATTTCCTGTCATTTATCATCGCTCCAAAGTAAACCTGAGCCAACCTCCCACTACTCTAAACTGAGCAGCCACACCGTAAAAAATCCAACTTGTGTTTTGTATGACAAATTCAGCTTTTAAAGTTAATTCAAATATTTAACATGAAAAAAGTTGAGATAACTCACACAAAGTTTGTACAACTATTGACCCTAAGTTGAGAAAACTCAAAAATGTTCTGCAGCTGGTTGCCTTAAACTTTTAAGTTGTCTCAACTTATTTTTTTTTATTTTTTTTACAGTAAGAGATTGGGCTTCAACATTCAGAAATAGCTGGGTTTAAAAAAATGCCTGCAGTTAACTCCATGTGCCGCACTTTTTGAATTGGAATTGAAGATCGAATAATATTCATTTTGCGGAAGTGTAAGGTAAGACAACCTGCATGTTCTTTAAAAAAAAAATGTTTAGATTGTGTAACTTTTCGTTTTTTTGAGCGCCATTGCAAGCAGTAGGCTAGTCTATATCAGCCTGCCTCAGCTCATCAAAAATGCCTTGGTGGTAAAATAACTACTTTGTTTTTAATGTCAAAGTAGTTATAGCCTATTTCGTTTTGTTTCCTTATTAAGTTAATTTAGAAAAATGTTTAGAGCATTTTTTTGTTTGTTTGTTAAATTAAAGTTTTAATTGTTTTATATGATGACCAAGCGGCCAGCGGCCTCAAACCAACTCTTGACTTGTCTTGCCTATATAAACTTTAATTTAACACACAAAAAATTGCTCTAAACATTTTTCTAAATGAGCTTAATAAAGAAACTAAACGAAATATAACTATGTTGACAAAACTGAACTATTTTAATGGCTGCAACAAGGTAAAATAAATAAATTAATTAATAAATAACACGGGCTCCAGCCAGACTCAGGCTGAGAATTTTGATAAACTGTCGGTTTTTACTAAGGAAAATGACTAAAATAGTAACTCACAATGACTTGGATAAGTAACTTTAATCTGATTACTGGGTTGGAAATACTAACACGTTAGATTACTCGTTACTGGAATAAAGTAGTAAGATTAGAGTAACGCGTTACTGGCATCACTGGATGACAGATAGTGCTATGGCAATAAAATAAAAAATGGGTTCTTATCTGATAAATCAATCATCAATCAATCAACTTTATTTATATCACGCTTTTATAATGATGATTGTGTCAAAGCAGCTTCACAGTGTCAAACAGGATAATATTGCAACAAAATTAGATTTGGCTGTACAGTCGTACTGGAGAAAACAGTGATGTTATCAGCTTATTTTAATTTATCATAGAGCGACAATGTTGGCAGATCAGTAATATATTTTATAGAATTAAATAAGACCTAATTAATTAATTTTATTTGTATATTAATCAATATGCATGACTAATCAATTCATTAAAAAAAATAATTGGCCAACTGATTGACTACCAAAATAATTGTTAGTTGCAGCCCTACAATTCGCTTCAGAAGGCCTTTGTAAACCCCGAGCTGTGTGGAGAACATTTATAATGGATTGATGCACTTATTTGGGCTTCAAATGTTTGGCTGCCACTCACTGCCATTATAAAGCTTGGAAGCGTCATGACATTTATTTTGTTTTTATCTCATTGTATTCATCTGTAAAGAAGAAAATCATACCTAGGATGGCTTGAGGGGGGAGTTAAAAAAATTGGGGTGAACTATCCCTTTAAATCAACTTAACACGTCCGGTTCATTGAAAACAACTGAAATTCCAGCTGACATTCCCAGATGACCTCAGTGAACAAAAATCCTCTCAGACTAAAGGACATCTCAAGTTACAGGTGATGTCATGACATGAAGGTTTAGGATTTTACACTCCTCATATCAGATTTCCAGATATCTGACTGACTGTCTCGTAAAGGATCAATAATGCAGCACCAAGGGTAGTTTATTTCAGAAAGTGGCTTGTTTCATTGCTTAGATTCGTTGACATTCGTTGACTATACTTGTGTGTAGCAACATGTAGCTATATACCTTCCTATAACGTTTAAAACTCAAATGTGACCCTGGACCACATAACCAGTCATAAGTCACAATGGGAACTGTGTGGCAACAGGCAACAATACACTGTATGGGTCAAAATGATCGATTTATCTTTTATGCCAAATATCAACAGGATATTAAGTAAAGATTGTGTTCCATGAAGATATTTTGCAAATTTACTACCATAAATATATCAAAAATGTATTTAGTAGTAATATTTGTTGCTATGGAATTCATTTGGACAACTTTAAAGGCGATTTCCTCCATATTTAGAATATTTTTTTTTTTTTTTATTCAAGATTGTCAAATAGTTGTACCTCGGCCAAATATTGTTCTATCCTAAACCATACATCAATGGAAAGCTTTCAGTGTATAAACCTCAATAAAAAATAAATAAAAAATACTCTTATGACTGGTTTTCTGGTCTGTGGTCACAAACGTAACTCTCCAATACTAGTGACAGTATTTCAGGTTAAACAATACTGCATGGTGTCTTCTCAGGGTTAGCCAACATTAGCATCAACATCAAACATCCAGCTTGAATCAAGTCTTCACTGAACTTCACTTCAATTACTCTTACATTGAAATGTCCTTGAAATACTGCAAAAATTGAAAACAAACATCTCCAAGGCATTGCACACTAAAAATAGCACCCATTAATCGTCAATGAAGTGCGTGTCATAATTACAAAAGATCATCAAGCAAACAATTCCTGCTCATGTGCATTTTTAACAGCTTTACAATATAGACAGACATGAGAAAAAACAGACACGCACATAAACACACACGCAACTTTACACGCAAAGATGAAGTCACGTTTCTACCCCAATGTGAGTCTTATGTAATAATACATTCAGTACTCATCATCAACGTAAGCATCTATTATTCACACAGGGATTATGAAATATATAACAAAACGATACATAAAAAATATGTTCACAAATAAACTCAATATCTTTATGTTATTATATCAGTGACCTTTAGCAACCATCATGTAACTTAACGTTAATAACATGATCATACATGTGCTAACCACGCATTACATCCCTAAATAAGTCATTAAACGTAACAACAATAATTACAAACCTTTAAAAACAGATAATGACAGGAAACGAGCATGAGGTCATTGTATTTATAAACATACCTGATGTCAATTCCTCCTCAAGGAAAGCCGTCTTGTTTATACCTCGTCCTTCTTTCACGACGATCTGATATATGTCCTTATTAATACGCGAGGAAATAAATAAGTGAATGTTTTGGTTTAAAATCCTCCTGATGTCCTTCGCGTTAGCACGCCGGCTAATGGCTTCAGCTGTGGTCAACTAACCCGATTTAATATGATCTAACTACACTATCCACTGACCATCTGTATTTCAAAACAGTAAATAAAAACCTGATGATAATGTTAAGATGTCACAGTTTTACTATTTTATCTGCTTAACCCCTTTTCGCTCGTCTAGTGTGCGGATGCTAAAGCTGATGCTAACCCACATAAACAACAGAACTCGCAAAACTGTTAAAAAAAATACCACCAGATTTAAAACAAAAAATAATATTTGAAATAAGGAGCTGAGAAACATTAACTGGCTTATTTACTTTAGTTTAAATGCTGAATAAATCATTGGTTAATATCTCATCTCGTCCGTGCAGATCTGATGGATAATCCTGAGAAATTAAAGTATTTAATCTTGCAAATAAAATCATAAAACTATCGATTCCCTCTTTATCTTTAGCTTTATCTGTCACTAACAGAGAATGTATATATAGATATTTAAGGGACTCTCGTTTAACCTGGCCTCTTTTTTCTGTAATAAAATAAATCTCATCAAATAAGGTGCAATATCGTCTTATAAACACTAACTAATTATTATACCCGACTAGCTAGTGCATTGATTCGCATTTAAAGCCTTTTTCTCGCTAAAACACACACTGAGTATGTGCATGCAGACGCCTGAGATACTGAAATAGTAGCACAACTGACAGTCAGTCAGACTCAGACTCCACAGCAGGAGCATCGCACACTGCCCTCTACTGATAAAACCACCACCACCTCTGTCGAGACTCAAACTTTATTCTTGGCATCGCCATCGTCTATATTTACACACGCTACATGTTTATAGACATATACACGCAAAATAAACGAATAACAATAAGATAACAATTGTGTTTCTCTATACAAGAATTGTGGGGGAGCAGCAGATCCTTATGTGTCACATTCCCTATATGGCAAGCCTTTTTGACTTTTAATCATCACAGGATATGAATTATTTATATAAAAATGTAATTCTCATTAGTTAAATGGAGTCTTGAACATAAAAAACAAGACAAACCAACAAATTAATATTATTTAACATCCTAGCTTTTTACAGAGAATATTTAGAGGTAACCCCCTTTGTAATCGTTGACATTTTCATAAGTAACTGTAATTTAATTTGACATTTTTATTCAGTAACTGTAACTGATTACAGTTACATTTATTTTTTAATTAAATTCCGTAATTTTGTTACATGTAACCCCCCAACATTGACCAAACCAAATGATCAAAACACAAAAAGAATACATTTTTGTGAACAATGTTGGGGTAAGTTACATTTAAAAGTAACACAATATTGTGTTACTAACTAAAAGTTACTTTTACGAGAACTGTCAGTCAATAAATGGGAAAACAAAGGAAAATACGGTACTTATCTGAAAAGTAATTCAGATATTTTCTTGTAAATCACTGTTAGCCTGGATTTTATATTTAATTAAACATTTAATAACAATATACTTTAAATATTTAAGCTTGATGGCATTGTTAATAAAATATTATTTGATTTTACTAATTTGGGGACATAATTTGAATGTGTTAATAAATTTAATTTACATGGACTCAAATTATGAAGTTTTACTCCTGACCACGCCTCCCACACACTGGTTTACTCAGTCAGGTAATGACGGCATTTTATCGTGGTGTGTGAGAATTTAGGGAGCTGTTGATGAGAATTAGTAACATCTGATTTACGGACACTTTCCCCATGCAACATTTACCTTTTTCTTGTTTGTTTTTTTGCTCCCAGAGATACTGTTTGTGAGCAGTAAAAAACATTGTTTGTTTAACATTTTTCTCCGGTGAGCAAGCTGGTCTTGTGAGCAACCCCTGACCAACGAGTTTGACGGACGTTTTTTGTCTTTTCCCTTCTATTGTTTCTTTTTCACTCGAGGAGCTGTTGTTGGGAGTTTAAACTTTGTTTGAAACTCTGGTCAGCACCCAACACTGCGGCCACACTTCCAACTGACGAGGATGGCGGCGCGAATATATGGTGAGCAATAATTAAATGTTTTTTTTCGACACGTCCATTGATTGAAAATTAGGTTAAAGTTAATTAATGGATTGAGTAGATAAACGGATGTTTGTGTTCTATTTTCCAACCCTCTTTACGACAGACTCTTGTTTTGTGTTGCAGGTCAAGAAGAGATGGTTTGGAAAAGTAAGTATTGCCCTCATAACTGTGAAAAGAGCACAGCTGTTTAAACAAACATTGTAAACACTTGTGTAGCTACAGGTGGGCCTTTGTCCCACAACCTGTCATCAGGCCCACCCAGTCAGTTGCCTCTCAAGATAGCCTAAAGAGTAAATTATGTTGAAATTATCACAATACTTGACCTATAATTTTATTTTTTGATTCTTTCTTGACTCTTGTTTGCCATATAATGATGACAAAATGCCAAAAGCACATTTCAAAGTCTAATTGTGAATAGCCCCTTGATAGCAATGAGCACATTACACACTAGGACACTATAGATATTAAACTAAAATGAAACAACTTACTAAGAAACTTACTAAAGTTTGTGTCAAAAAGACTACAAACGCAGGAGGAAGATAATTCAAATTTTTCAGGAGCATCAGTCTCGAGTAGTAAGGAGCTCAGCTGCTAGTGTTCACCCAAAAATGAAAATGTGATGTTTATCTCCTTACCCCACTGCATCCAACATGTAGGTGTGTTTGTTTCTTCAGGAGAACACAAATGAAGATTTTTAACTCAACCGTTGCTGTGTGCCAGTCATATAATGCATGTGAATGGGTAACAACTCTATGAGAGCAAAACAAACAAACAAAAAAACATGCTTAGACAACATGCACAAAAACCCTGCTGCTCCTGACGACACATTGATGTCTTAAGACATGAACCGATCAGTTTCTGTGAGAAACACAACAGTATTTGTTATTTTTTTTAACTCATATCCAGACGAATCTCATCTAGTGTTCCCATCCACTATTACTTCCGTCTGAAAAGGTCAAACTGGTGTGATCAGATATATACTATGCAGATTCCTCATTCGACCGATCCACACAGGCACTAATGAGGAATCTATATATATATATATATATATTGATTGCTGGGCAACGTGGGGGAGAGGACGCTGGCGTTGTCTGTTCGCCGCTTCTCCACCCACAAATCATGTTACTGTACTATTAGATTTAGATTTTATTTTATTATGTTTGTGACTAGTCTAACAGTCAGAGCTACAATTGGGATTGTTGCTGATTGCTGGCAGCCACTGAGAGGACGTTGTTCGTCCTTTTCCACCCCTTCTCTGATGTTCTTGTTTGAATTGCTGTGGTTGGTTTTGGCTTGAAGGACATTTCATGTTGCTCGCTGCGGCTGCTCTCTCTTCTGGGTGTCGGCTGCTCACTGGTGGTCTCCATCAGGCTTGAGCTGCTGGTGGCTGAAGTTTGCACCGGGTTGGCGTCATCAGCATCCGGCATGATGTTGGGATGTTCCGCTTCTCGGCTGCGCCGCTGTTCCGTCTTGCATTGCGCCAATGGAGTGGCTTGGACTTCTGCGTCGACCCCGGTGTGTCCACAAAAGTGCCCAGAAAACTTGATCTGCCTCCTGCATCGTTGCTGCGGCGATCCCCATTGTCTGAATCGTCATGAAGACCCATCATCTGGTCTTCAGCTGTCATGCCTCGATGACGTCATCAGGACAGAAATGTAAAACATGGAGTGGACCACAGTGTGCTGCGGAGCTTACAGAGACTTCCACCATCAGCTCTGTTGTCTGTTCACCATCAGCTTTGTTTCTGTTCACCATCAGCTCTGTTTTCTGTTCACCATCAGCTCTGTTTCTGCTCACCATCAGCTCTGTTTTCTTTTCACCATCAGCTCTGTTTTCTGTTCACCATCAGCTCTGTTTTCTGTTCACCATCAGCTCTGTTTTCTGTTCACCATCAGCTCTGTTTCTGCTCACCATCAGCTCTGTTTTCTGTTCACCATCAGCTCTGTTTCTGTTCACCATCAGCTCTGTTTCTGCTCACCATCAGCTCTGTTTTCTGTTCACCATCAGCTCTGTTTCTGTTCACCATCAGCTCTGTTTCTGCTCACCATCAGCTCTGTTTTCTGTTCACCATCAGCTCTGTTTCTGTTCACCATCAGCTCTGTTTCTGTTCACCATCAGCTCTGTTTTCTGTTCACCATCAGCTCTGTTTCTGTTCACCATCAGCTCTGTTTTCTGTTCAACATCAGCTCTGTTTCTGCTCACCATCACCTCTGTTTTCTGTTCACCATCAGGTCTGTTTCTGTTCACCATCAGCTCTGTTTCTGTTCACCATCAGCTCTGTTTCTGTTCACCATCAGCTCTGTTTCTGTTCACCATCAGCTCTGTTTTCTGTTCACCATCAGCTCTGTTTTCTGTTCACCATCAGCTCTGTTTCTGTTCACCATCAGCTCTGTTTTCTGTTCATCGTCAGCTCTGTTTGTTCACCATCAGCTCTGTTTCTGTTCACCATCAGCTCTGTTTCTGTTCACCATCAGCTCTGTTTCTGTTCACCATCAGCTTTGTTTCTGTTAACCATCAGCTCTGTTTCTGTTCACCATCAGCTCTGTTTTCTGTTCACCATCAGCTCTGTTTTCTGTTCACCATCAGCTCTGTTTCTGTTCACCATCAGCTCTGTTCACCATCAGCTCTGTTTTCTGTTCACCATCAGCTCTGTTTCTGTTCACCATCAGCTCTGTTTCTGTTCACCATCAGCTCTGTTTCTGTTCACATCAGCTGTTTGTTCACCATCAGCTCTATTTTCTGTTCACCATCAGCTCTGTCTTCTGCTCACCATCAGCTCTATTTCTGTTCACCATCAGCTCTGTTTTCTGTTCACCATCAGCTCTGTTTCTGCTCACCATCAGCTCTGTTTCTGCTCACCATCAGCTCTGTTTCTGTTTACAATCAGCTCTGTTTTCTGTTCACCATCAGCTCTGTTTCTGTTCACCATCAGCTCTGTTTCTGTTCACCATCAGCTCTGTTTCTGTTCACCATCAGGTCTGTTTTCTGTTCACCATCAGCTCTGTTTTCTGTTCACCATCAGCTCTGTTTCTGTTCACCAAAAGCTCTGTTTCTGTTCACCATCAGCTCTGTTTGTTCACCATCAGCTCTGTTTTCTGTTCACCATCAGCTCTGTTTTCTGTTCACCATCAGCTCTGTTTCTGTTCACCATCAGCTCTGTTTTCTGTTCACCATCAGCTCTGTTTCTGTTCACCATCAGCTCTGTTTCTGTTCACCATCAGCTCTGTTTCTGTTCACCATCAGCTCTATTTTCTGTTCACCATCAGCTCTGTTTCTGTTCACCATCAGCTCTGTTTTTGTTCACCATCAGCTCTGTTTGTTCACCATCAGCTCTGTTTTCTGTTCACCATCAGCTCTGTTTTCTGTTCACCATCAGCTCTGTTTCTGTTCACCATCAGCTCTGTTTTCTGTTCACCATCAGCTCTGTTTTCTGTTCACCATCAGCTCTGTTTCTGTTCATTTTTCTGTGTTGGTTGATTGTTTGTAGTATTCTATATTTTTACTTGTTATTCATTTTTTTGTTATTTTTTCCCTTTGTTGCACTTTGAGATTCTTCGGAATGAAAAAAGCATTATAAATAAAATTTATGATATATCTATGATTGCGTCAATTTGACCTTATCAGACGGAGGTAATAGTGGATGGGAACATGAGATTCGTCCGGATATGAGGTAAAAAAATATCATAATATACAGTTGTGTTTCTCACAGAAACCGATCGGTTCGTGTCTTAAGACATCAATGTGTCGTCAGGAGCAGCAGGGTTTTTGTGCATGTTGTCTAAGCATGTTTTTTTGTTTGTTTGTTTTGCTCTCATAGAATTGTTACCCATTCACATGCATTATATGACTGGCACACAGCAACGGTTGAGTTAAAAATCTTCATTTGTGTTCTCCTGAAGAAACAAACACACCTACATGTTGGATGCACTGGGGGTAAGCAGATAAACATCACATTTTCATTTTTGGGTGAACTATCCCTTTAACTAGCTAGTCACGACTGTTTCCCGAAACCGTATTGTCGCAAATCTGTCGTACAACCACGTTGGTTAATGATGTCACACAGGTGGTGGAGTAATAACTTCTTTTAGTTAATTATTTTGAGATAGAATTCATGCTAGATAGTTTGCTATAAAGTATGGACATGGCACCTGAGGACTAATTCTTGTTTTTCTCAGTTATTTTGCTTTATTTCCTGATTTAATCATGCTCTTTCTTACGTAGGCTACTAGAGCACGTCCCCACATGCGCACTCTTCAAAAAAGGTGATTTAAATCTCTTGACAAATTTAAAAGACATAAAGGACATTTGTATGTATTCAAAATAAAAGATATAGATTGTACTAAATGTCAGCTTGCTTATTTTGCTCAAGGTAAGTATTTATCAAGTCCACATGTCATGCAAACTATGCTTCTAACCACAGGTCAAGAGCTGTCGTTCCAGCCACTCAAGTTTACGCTGCAGCTTGCGACCATAGTTGGCTAACGATACTTTTGGGAAAAGGACCCCAGCTCGACCCAACCTCCTCTTTCGCACCCCAGTCTCCAATATAGGAACCAAAAGTGTCAGCACTTTACTCATTGCAGTTGACCACGAGCTCCATCTGAAGTCACATGACCTCTCTAGCTCCAAATTCGTTTTTCCATGGCCGCAGCTGTTGCTGGATATCCATACATCTAGCGTGTTGATGAGACCCCGTCATGAAACTATGCAAGTTGTTAATGACATAAAAAATGTTGATATGTTTGGAGACAACCTCGTCCTGTGCACAGCATCAAAGGTAAACCAGTGCACTGTAAAAAAAATATTGTTGGTTTAACTTAAAAAAGTAAGTAACCTGGTTGCCTTAAAATATTTAGTTGATACAATGAAGGAAATTGGTTTAATAAATAGAACCTCAAAATATTATTGTATCTGAACCACATAAAAAATGTAATTTTCACAGTGTCTGGGTTCTGTTCCCTGGGTATCCACTAGATGTCCTCCTTCCCCACGGTGTCTGTCACCTCTTGAAGTACATTTCCCACGGTCTCTGTCTAATCATTGCAGTCAGCTGTCACTGGTCAGTAATTATTGCACTCAGTTAATTCCCCATTAGCGTTTGTCTCTCCCTGTGTATTTATACAGGTCTGTCTTAGTATGTGGCACGGAGTCCTTGTTTGATATTCACGTCTGTCTCTAGTCTTGTTCTCGCTTTGTGTCCTTGTCAAGTTTATGTTCCCCATTTACATGTTTCTTTGGTCTCTGGTTTTTCCATTTTTTTTACCTGGGACCACCAGCACTGGGGCCACTGGCACACGATCCACCGGAGCATGATCCGCTGGCACACGATCCACAGGAACACGATTCACCGGCACAGGGACCCCCGGAGTTGTGGATGACACCCTGTGCTTCTCCCAAGCATGAAGGGCTGCCACCACGAAGCATCCCATTACAGCCCTCCAGGCTGTGTCTGGACTCGGGACCACCGGCACAGGGACCACCGGAACACGATCCACCGGCACAGGGACCACCGGAACACGATCCACCAGCACAGGGACCACCGGAACACGATCCACCGGCACAGGGACCACCTGAACACGATCCACCGGCACAGGGACCACCCGAACACGATCCACCGGCACAGGGACCACCGGAACACGATCCACCGGTACAGGGACCACCGGAACACGATCCACCGGCACAAGGACCACGGAACACGATGCACTGGCACAGGGACCACGATCCACCGGCACAGGGACCACCGGAACACGATCCACCGGTACAGGGACCACCGGAACACGATCCACCGGCACAGGGACCACCGGAACACGATCTACCGGTACAGGGAACACCGGAACACGATCCACCGGTACAGGGACCACTGGAACACGATCCACCGGCACAGGGACCACCGGAACACGATCCACCGGGACAGGGACCACGGAACACGATCCACCAGCACAGAGACCACCGGAACACGATCCACCGACACAGGGACAACCGGAACACAATCCACCGGTACAGGGACCAACGGAACACGATCCACCGGCACAGGGACCCCCGGAACACGATCCACCGACACAGGGACAACCGGAACACGATCCACCGACACAGGGACCACCGGAACACGATCCACCGGCACAAGGACCACGGAACACGATGCACCGGCACAGGGACCACGATCCACCGGCACAGGGACCACCGGAACACGATCCACCGGTACAGGGACCACCGGAACACGATCCACCGGCACAGGGACCACCGGAACACGATCCACCGGTACAGGGACCACCGGAACACGATCCACCGGTACAGGGACCACTGGAACACGATGCACCGGCACAGGGACCACCGGAACACGATCCACCGGGACAGGGACCACGGAACACGATCCACCGGCACAGAGACCACCGGAACACGATCCACCGACACAGGGACAACCGGAACACAATCCACTGGTACAGGGACCAACGGAACACAATCCACCGGAACAGGGACCACCGGAACACGATCCACCGACACAGGGACCACCGGAACACGATCCACCGACACAGGGACAACCGGAACACAATCCACCGGCACAGGGACCACCGGAACACGATCCACCGGCACAGGGACCACCGGAACACGATCCACCGGCACAGGGACCACTGGAACACGATCTACCGGTACAGAGACCACCGGAACACGATCCACCGACACAGGGACAACCGGAACACAATCCACCGGTACAGGGACCAACGGAACACGATCCACCGACACAGGGACCACCGGAACACGATCCACCGACACAGGGACAACCGGAACACAATCCACCGGAAATTTTCACAATTTATGCCTTTATTGAGAATGTGATTATAAACGATATGCTTTTGTGTTGTGCTTCTATGTTTGCCAGTGATTCTATGATTTTCTGGGACCGGGAAAGGACTGAAATTGTTATAGTGTTAAAATAACATTTTCCCAAGACGCACAAAAGTATGAACCCGGTGTCCTCCATTCTTTCTTACAGCAAAGCGCCTGACCACAACAAGCACGAAATCACGACTTCTGAAGTGGGACACACCGGCACAGGGACCACCGGAACACGATCCACCGGTACAGGGACCACCGGAACACGATCCACCGGCACAAGGACCACGGAACACGATGCACTGGCACAGGGGCCACGATCCACCGGCACAGGGACCACCGGAACACGATCCACCGGTACAGGGACCACCGGAACACGATCCACCGGCACAGGGACCACCGGAACACGATCCACCGGTACAGGGACCACCGGAACACGATCCACCGGTACAGGGACCACTGGAACACGATCCACCGGCACAGGGACCACCGGAACACGATCCACCGGCACAAGGACCACGGAACACGATGCACTGGCACAGGGACCACGATCCACCGGCACAGGGACCACCGGAACACGATCCACCGGTACAGGGACCACCGGAACACGATCCACCGGCACAGGGACCACCGGAACACGATCCACCGGTACAGGGACCACCGGAACACGATCCACCGGTACAGGGACCACTGGAACACGATCCACCGGCACAGGGACCACCGGAACACGATCCACCGGGACAGGGACCACGGAACACGATCCACCAGCACAGAGACCACCGGAACACAATCCACCGACACAGGGACAACCGGAACACAATCCACCGGTACAGGGACCAACGGAACACGATCCACCGGCACAGGGACCCCCGGAACACGATCCACCGACACAGGGACAACCGGAACACGATCCACCGACACAGGGACCACCGGAACACGATCCACCGGCACAGGGACCACCGGAACACGATCCACCGGCACAAGGACCACGGAACACGATGCACCGGCACAGGGACCACGATCCACCGGCACAGGGACCACCGGAACACGATCCACCGGTACAGGGACCACCGGAACACGATCCACCGGTACAGGGACCACTGGAACACGATCCACCGGCACAGGGACCACCGGAACATGATCCACCGGGACAGGGACCACGGAACACGATCCACCGGCACAGAGACCACCGGAACACGATCCACCGACACAGGGACAACCGGAACACAATCCACCGGTACAGGGACCAACGGAACACGATCCACCGGAACAGGGACCACCGGAACACGATCCACCGACACAGGGACCACCGGAACACGATCCACCGACACAGGGACAACCGGAACACGATCCACCGGCACAGGGACCACCGGAACACGATCCACCGGCACAGGGACCACCGGAACACGATCCACCGGCACAGGGACCACTGGAACACGATCCACCGGTACAGAGACCACCGGAACACGATCCACCGACACAGGGACAACCGGAACACAATCCACCGGTACAGGGACCAACGGAACACGATCCACCGACACAGGGACCACCGGAACACGATCCACCGACACAGGGACAACCGGAACACAATCCACCGGAAATTTTCACAATTTATGCCTTTATTGAGAATGTGATTATAAACGATATGCTTTTGTGTTGTGCTTCTATGTTTGCCAGTGATTCTATGATTTTCTGGGACCGGGAAAGGACTGAAATTGTTATAGTGTTAAAATAACATTTTCCCAAGACGCACAAAAGTATGAACCCGGTGTCCTCCATTCTTTCTGATAGCAAAGCGCCTGACCACAACAAGCACGAAATCACGACTTCTGAAGTGGGAAGTAGGAAACTTCCGATAGCACATGAAGGCAGCATGAGACATTCCTAAATATTGATTCCAAGTTGATTTATTCCAAGTTTATCGACGAGTCGAGCCCCGAACGCTGTGTTAAGTGATGAACTGTGACTTGGAATCTCATATGGTCCATTGTAGGGATGGCGAAAACTTAACATTTTCTGGACCGACCACTGAGCCTCATTAGCCGGTTGAAACCGGTTAACCGATTAGTTTAAAATATGCGGCGCTATTTGATATAACAGCTGCGAGCGCCTGCAATTTCGCAACTCTGTCGCATCTCTCTATGATCTCTCTGCCGCTCTGTGTCCCGCTCTCTCACACACACACTGTCCCGGCGCCACCGCCTCCCTTCCACTCATGTCCCTTTTTTAAAATCCCCAACAGAGTGAAACAAACCCGCAAACGCGACGCCAAGGAGCTTGTTTGTAATTGGAGGACAAATGGCTCCTTAGTTTCAAAATGGTTTGGGTACAAGGTGATCACGTTGAAAATAAAGGCATTCGTCTATCGTTAGAAGCTCATTTGTAACATTGCCGTGGCTCATTTAAGAAAATGAAAGCTCCGAAGAGAGCTTTAGTCGAACTGCGTAGTGCTAACAATAATAAAGAAAGATGATGATTAAACACCTTATGTGTTACCACTGAAATGTAGATGTAATATATTTCCAAATGTAAGCCCATCTTATGCGGAATGACGCTTCATACTGTCGTCTGCTCCGGCTCTAACCTCGAGTGTTTTAGCCTGTTTACTTTTTGCAAACCTTGTGAGTGTGCAAACTCAAACGCTGTGACCTCGCGCCAAATGTTTTTTATTGGTTTATTAAGTACAAACAGGCGAGTTATGAAAAATTGAGTGTGAGGGATTTGTTCACTTCACACAAAAAGATTTTGGAATGAGACGGCTAACTGTAGTAGCGTTTAGTCCACTGTCTATAATAGCCTAATTTAGAGATCACTTTTAGTTTTTTAACAATGTTTGTAAAACATAATTGATTCACTTTTTTTCAGTGTGTAAATTTGTACTTTTGATATGGATATATGGTATAAAGAAGAAGTGCAGCATTGTGCATTTCAATACAGTAACTGTTATCCAAACTGTTGCCATAGTTTACATAAGATATATTAACAGAGTACTCTGTTATATTGACAACATAACTAAGCATTTTGACTATCCCGTATGTGAACAATGACACAAGGACATTCTGATGGCACTGATGTGTTTATTGACTTGAATTGACTATTGAATTTCTTTTGAGAGATTAACTATAGATTTTGAGCAAGTTACACACTGTAAAACCTAACAGTTATATGTATTTAACAGTTCATTGCACTCAAATATTACCGAACGTTATGTGACTGAATGACTCAGTGATTGAAACAAAACTCAGACTGAATGAAGTTATAGAACATTTCTAGTTCCCAGCATGATGATTGGATAATAATTGTATTGATAAATGATTAACCTGTTAAGCTGAATTCCAACTTTTGAAAAAATCCTAAGAAATGCATACTCAGACTAAAACAAATACAGTTTGTGAAACCTTTGCACTAAAAGCATAATTATGGTCTCATTTGAAAGCAGACCTGGCAGTTTACTGTAAAGTCAAAATTATAATATTTTTTATAATAAAAGCTATAATAAGCTTCAAAGTTTTGTAAAGTTATTAGAAATGTATTTGTATGAAATATCTTTATGAAAATAAAATTGAAGTGGGCCTTGTAGCCATCTAGAAAAGCACTACAGCTAAAGCCACAAGTCTGACCATGTTATATTTCAGATCTGAAGATGATCAGTCTAAAACTCTGAATTTTATTAAATGTTTTACAAGATTGTTTCATGTGATTTTATTTTGAGATATGAAATATCAACTGATGTTTATTGCCATGTCTTCTCAGCTTTCATTCAGTATATTGCCTCTATTGTTTAGAGGTGCAAACTGCCCCATTCAGTTTGTCTCCCCGGCACATATTCACACTTCTGCAGACTGGTTATGGCTCTAATTATTATTCTTTTGTCTGCATTATAATTACTAACGATTCTCTATTCAAACCTAATTTCTAAATCAAACCTCTCACTTTACCCTCACTGAGACTCTATCGAATGCATTTCGTCCAAATTAGCATTTCAGTAGTTTTACATTCAGAAAATGTTCATAAAAATTAAGTATTTACTCAATGGTAGGTGCATCTAGGGCACCTAGGGCTAGCATGTTAGCTTAGCACACCAGCAAAACAACAATTTATACGATTAAAATCATGTTTTATCCAAACTTGCTTCATATCACTTTATAATTTATTGAGTGTTTTATATAACAATATGTGATCTCATGTAGCTTCGGGTCAAAAAATCTGAAAGAAAATATACAATGCTAAAAGCTATGTGGAATAGCATTGTATTATAAATATAATCTATTATGAAACCACCCAACATGGCATAAAGAACACAGACTAACTGCCGCGATTGTGTGTTTATCTGCATTAAAATAGCGATCTGACGATCTCTGGAAGCTGTTTTGATTATGTCAGATACTTCCTGAATGTCACATGGTGTGTCTGTTCTTCATCTATCCATATATGGGAGTGAATTTTCAGTAGTACAGCTTTCCAGCGCCCTCCGGCTGCCAAAATGAATTGAAAACACAGCATATCACAGTATACTGCGCTCATAATCATACATCCGCGGATTTTGGATAAAGATTGAATAAATAATACTTCTCTGTATAGAAATTTGACTTAAACATGTGAGAATCTATCAATATTTCTCCACATCTGCACACATTTGAAGTAAAAGCCCTGAGGGAAGTTGTTTTGTCGAGTGTCTTCATGACGACCACAGAGTTTTTTATGAATGGGAGCAAATGACGCGCATATTACAATCAAAAGGTAGCGACGCCCATGATCATATTCATAACTCCTGGCACATATTAACACATTACGGTCACTATAAGACTTTGAGAATAAAACAGAGGTAAAAAAATTAAACTTTATTCTTAGATCTTTTTAATGATGTATAGTTTGTCAAGGTAATTACTTACTGTGGCAGGAGGGGCGTGGTTTCGCGAGGTCTGTAGCGGGAGAGAGGAGGCGGAGCCGAGCGATGAGTAAGTAGGTCAAGTGCAGATCACTAACACCTGTGTCTGTTTGCAGTAATTGGCTTGGAGAGACAGCATTTAAACCCCAGCAGTACAGAGAGAGAGAGAGAGAGAGAGAGAGAGAGAGAGACCTGGACTGGGACTTCGCGTGCACAGCAGAGAAACTGAGAGAAACTGAGAGAAACTGAGAGAAACTGAGAGAAACTGAGAGGAACTGAGAGGAACTGAGAGACACTGAGAAAGAAAGTGAATTAAAGAAGGAGCGATCCATATTGTGGAGAAACTGAGTTTGGCACACACACACACACACGTGTGACCGTTTTTGTTTTTTGAACAAGACTGAATAAAGAGAGCGAGTCCCAGTCAAAGCCGACCCCGTCTTCTTCCTTCACACCCCCACGAACATTCGTTACACTGGTGCCGAAACCCGGGAAGGAAGAAGATCGCCGCTGCCATGCAGACCCCGCCGAAGACGCCATTTGCGGACATCGTCCAGTCGCTCGCCGGTCTTCACCAGGAGCAACATCAAAACCTGCTGGCCGTGAGGGAGGACCACGAAAAGCGCTTTGAAGTCCTCCTTCGCGCTCAGCATGAAGACCGGGAGCTGTTCCGGAGCTGGATCGACCGGGAGATTCGGGCCACCCCCCCCGCTACATCCGACTCGGCGACCCTTTTCCAGCTCTCAAAGATGGGGCCCGAGGATGACCCGGAGGCATTCATCGACCTCTTTGAGAGGTCCACCGAGTCCAGGGGATGGCCCCGCTCGGACTGGCCTATGCGGCTCCTGCCATTGCTGTCCGGGGAGGCGCAGGTAGCCGCCCACCAACTGCCAGTCCGGAATCTCCTGGTCTATGACGACCTGAAACGCGCCATTCTACAGCGGGTCGGCCGGAGTCCGGAACAACATCGACAGTGGTTCCGGACCCTGACCCTCGACGACTCCGGCCGGCCCTTCGCCTTCGCGCACCAGCTCCGGGACTCCTGCCGCAAGTGGCTGATGGCAGGTGGAAGCGACGTCGATGGCATCATAGATCGAGTGGTACTGGAGCAGTTCGTCGCGCGGCTTCCCAAACAGACCGCGCAATGGGTCCAGTGCCACCGCCCGACGTCGCTGAACCAGGCCATCCAATTGGCGGAGAATCAGCTGGTGGCGTGCCTTGGGGTCGGCGAACACTTACCATCTGCTTCTCTCTCTCTCTCTCCTGCTAACAATCCCCCTCTCTCTCGCCCTATCCCTTTCCCCAGGTCTCGCGGGGGAGTGCCGCCCAAACCGGCCCCAAGATGGCGGACGGGTGGATCTGGGGAGCCTCGGCCACCTCCCCACCCGGCACCGAGGGGAGGGGCGACAGCGGCGGACACTGTCTCTTCTCCCTCCAATCCCACTCTCTCTCCACGCCAATCTGTCGACCTGCTTACGGCCACTAGGGCGGCGGTGAGGTCTGGGCCAGCTTGTTGGCGCTGCGGGGATCCTGGACATTTCATTGATCAGTGCCCTATCATGGAGGTGGGCGCGCTGGTCCGGGTCCCCGACGCGCCGCAAGCTGCCCTCGATCAAGCTGGATTGTACCTAATACCTGTGAGTATCAAGGGGGGTACTTATCAGGCTTTGGTGGATTCAGGTTGTAACCAGACCTCCATCCACCAAAGCCTGATACAACCCAAGGCATTGGGTAACAGCCGCACGGTTACGGTGAGGTGTGTACACGGGGAAGTGGTGAAGTATCCTTTAGTGCCGGTCGTTATTCAATTTCGGGGACAAAAGCATAGTGTGGAGGCTGCAGTTAACCCGCATCTCCAGCATCCGTTGATTCTGGGAACCAATTGGCCAGCATTACATAAATTATTAGGGCAGTTATGTGCGGATGCCTCTTGGGGGAAAGATATGCAGCGGAGGGAGGCGGTCGCTCAGTTGGGAGAGGTGGATTCGGGACCTCGGGAAGCTGTTTCAGGGGAACCGAGTGGTCTGGAGATGGCTCCTCTCACAGATTGCGATGACTTTCCCCTGGAACAGTCCCAAGATGAATCGCTGAAAAATGCATTTGAGCAGGTCCGTTCCATCGACGGCCACCTCCTCCAACCGGGACAACCGCTCACCTATCCGTATTTTGCAGTTTTGAAAGATAGGTTGTATCGGGTGACCCAAGATACCCAGACAAAAATGGATACAACCCAGTTGTTAATACCTAAAAGCCGTCGGGAAATGCTATTCCAGGCGGCTCATTGTAATCCGATGGCAGGGCATTTAGGACAAAAAGCAACACTTAACCGTCTAATGGCCCGCTTCTTTTGGCCGGGCATTCACGAGAACGTGCGCAGGTGGTGCGCGTCTTGTCGTGAATGTCAGTTGGTGAATCCACCGGCCACCCCAAAAGCACCATTGTGCCCCCTTCCACTAGTGCAGGTCCCCTTCGAAAGAATTGGTATGGACCTCATCGGGCCATTAGAACGATCTGCACGAGGGCATCGCTTTGCATTGGTCCTAGTGGACTATGCAACGCGATACCCGGAAGCAGTGCCCCTCCGCACTATTTCGGCGAAGAGTGTGGCGGCTGCACTGTTTTCTTTAATCTCCCGGGTGGGAATCCCGAAAGAGATTCTCACCGACCAAGGCACGGCGTTCATGTCACGGACGGTCCGTGAACTATACGAATTATTGGGCATTAAATCGATTCGCACCAGCGTCTACCACCCACAAACAGATAGTCTGGTGGAACGGTTTAATCGCACGTTGAAGACCATGATTCGTAAGTTCGTTCACGAGGACGCCAAAAATTGGGATAAGTGGCTAGAACCTCTGTTGTTTGCTGTACGCGAGGTCCCGCAAGCCTCCACGGGGTTTTCCCCCTTCGAGCTTCTCTATGGGCGCCAGCCTCGGGGGGTGCTGGATGTCCTTAGAGAGGCTTGGGAGGACGGACCTTCCGCGGCAAAAAATGAAATTCAGTATGTCCTGGACCTGAGAACAAAACTCCACACGTTGGGGCGGCTATCAATGGAGAATTTGTTACAGGCCCAGGACAGACAAAGGCAGCTGTACAACAGGGGAGCTAGGTTACGTCAATTCGCACCGGGAGATAAAGTCTTGGTATTACTCCCCACTTCCAGTTCAAAATTACTCGCGAAGTGGCAAGGGCCTTTTGAGGTTACACGGCGAGTGGGAGACCTCAACTATGAGGTGGTACGATCCGATAGGGACGGGGCACGTCAAATTTACCACCTCAACTTATTAAAAAAGTGGTCAGAGGCGGAGTCGGTGATGCTAGCGACGGTAGTGAGCGGAGAGGAGGATCTCGGGCCAGAAGCGGTTCAAAAACCTCAATCTTTCGTTCTGGCCCCGGGGGGGGGGGATCACCTCTCACCCTCGCAGCTCACCGACATACGAACGTTACAGGCAGCTTTTGCGGACGTGTTCTCGCCCCTACCGGGTCGCACTGACCTCATTCAGCACCACGTTGAGACGGAGCCGGGCGTGGTCATTCGCAGCCGGCCGTATCGTTTGCCAGAACACAAGAAAAAAGTAGTTCAGGCAGAATTAGAGGCTATGTTGGATATGGGCGTAATAGAAGAGTCTAGCAGTGATTGGGCGAGCCCGATAGTTTTGGTTCCAAAGCCTGACGGCTCGGTCCGGTTCTGTGTAGACTACAGAAAAGTGAACGCGGTGTCAAAATTTGATGCGTACCCAATGCCGAGGATTGACGAACTGCTTGATCGGCTAGGAACCGCTCGCTTTTATTCGACACTGGATTTAACAAAGGGCTATTGGCAGATCCCCTTGTCTCCAATGTCTAAAGAAAAAAACGCTTTCACCACGCCGTTCGGATTACACCAATTCGTCACCCTTCCTTTCGGCTTGTTCGGGGCGCCCGCAACCTTCCAGCGTCTGATGGACAGAATTCTCCGGCCGCATGCTGCGTATGCCGCTGCGTACTTGGATGATATCATCATCTACAGTACAGACTGGCAGCGACATATGCAGCATTTGCGGGCTGTCCTGAAGTCGCTGAGAAGGGCGGGACTCACGGCAAACCCTAAGAAATGTGCGATTGGGCGGGTGGAAGTAAGATATCTGGGCTTCCACTTGGGTCATGGACAGGTGCGTCCCCAAATTGATAAGACGGCAGCGATTGCAACCTGTCCAAGGCCCAAGACCAAAAGGGAGGTTAGACAGTTCCTGGGGCTAGCGGGATATTACAGAAGGTTTGTGCCTAACTATTCGGACCTCGCTAGCCCGCTGACTGATTTAACTAAAAAGGAAGTACCAGATACGGTCCAGTGGACGGAGCGGTGCCAGCAGGCTTTCACCCAGATAAAGGCTGCTCTGTGTGGTGGGCCGCTCTTACAAGCTCCTAATTTTTCTCTCCCTTTTTCCCTACAGACCGACGCCTCGGACAGGGGCGTGGGCGCAGTCCTGTCCCAGGAGGTGGAGGGGGAGGAGCGGCCGGTGCTGTACATCAGTCGTAAGCTCTCTAAGAGAGAGACGATGTACAGCACCATAGAGAAGGAGTGTTTGGCCATCAGATGGGCCGTCCTCACCCTTCGCTATTACCTCCTGGGACGAGAGTTCACCCTCTGCTCGGATCACGCCCCCTTGCAGTGGCTCCACCGCATGAAAGATACCAACGCGCGGATCACCCGTTGGTATCTCGCTTTACAGCCGTTTAAGTTCAAGGTGGTCCACAGGCCGGGTGTTCAGATGGTTGTGGCTGACTTCCTCTCCAGGAGGAGGGGGGGGGGGGAGGCTGCAGGCCGGATGGCTCCCCGGCCTGAGTCGGGCGGTGGGGGTATGTGGCAGGAGGGGCGTGGTTTCGCGAGGTCTGTAGCGGGAGAGAGGAGGCGGAGCCGAGCGATGAGTAAGTAGGTCAAGTGCAGATCACTAACACCTGTGTCTGTTTGCAGTAATTGGCGTGGAGAGACAGCATTTAAACCCCAGCAGTACAGAGAGAGAGAGAGAGAGAGACCTGGACTGGGACTTCGCGTGCACAGCAGAGAAACTGAGAGAAACTGAGAGGAACTGAGAGGAACTGAGAAACACTGAGAAAGAAAGTGAATTAAAGAAGGAGCGATCCATATCGTGGAGAAACTGAGTTTGGCACACACACACACACATGTGTGACCGTTTTTGTTTTTTGAACAAGACTGAATAAAGAGAGCGAGTCCCAGTCAAAGCCGACCCCGTCTTCTTCCTTCACACCCCCACGAACATTCGTTACACTTACATTTGATAGTAATTTTGAGCTAATTTAAGCAAAGAGAGCTTCAGTGCGTCCTCGTCCTCGTGACGGTTAACAGGTTAAATAACTGATCATTTAGCAGTAATGATGAACACCTGATGATAATGAGCAGAATCACTGAAGGAAAGAGAAACACAAGAACTAAAACTGACTTCAGCCACAGCCTTATGAAATCAACTGAAGATAAAAGACATTAAATCTCTGAAGATCTTTGTTTAATAATAATAATGATGAGGATGATGATGATGATAATAATAATAATAATAATAATAAAAACAGCATGAATATTTAAATCTGTTGAATTTTACTGGTAGTTGAAGACTGAAAAATGGAGCGCAGCTGGAAGAAAACAAAACTTTTTCGCAGTTTGTGGAAAGAGAGCATGATTGCATATAGAAAGGCCATAAAAACTGCTAGATCTGCTTATTTCTCAACTCTTTTAGAAGAAAACAAACACAACCCTAAGTATTTATTCGATACAGTGGCTAAATTATCAAAAAATAAAGCTTCAGCTTCTGACGTTTGTAAACAACACAGCAGTAATGACTTTATGAACTTCTTTACTAGTAAGATTGATCATATTAGGAATAAAATTATAACCATGCAGCCGTCTACTACATTATCACTCCAGACAAAGCATTGCAGTGTCACTGAGGAAAAATTACTCTCATTCACTACTATAGGAGGAGAAGAATTGGCTAAACTTGTTAAATCATCAAAATCAACAACATGTATGCTTGACCCTATACCGACTAGGCTATTAAAAGAGATGCTTCCAGAGGTCATAGATCCTCTGCTTAATATCATTAAGATATGTACCAAAAACTTTTAAGTTGGCTATAATTAAACCACTTATTAAAAAAACGCAACTTGATCCTAAAGAATTAGTCAATTACAGGCCAATCTCGAATCTACCGTTTCTATCAAAAATACTAGAAAAGGCCGTGTCTTCACAATTATGATCCTTTTTTAGAAAGAAATGGTATATGTGAGGATTTCCAGTCAGGATTTAGACCGTATCATAGCACTGAGACTGCTCTCATCAGAGTTACAAATGATTTACTCTTATCATCTGATCGTGGTTGTATCTCTCTATTAGTGTTACTCGATCTTAGCGCTGCATTCGATACTATCGATCACAATATTCTTCTGAATAGAATCAAAAATTATGTTGGCATTAGTGGAACTGCTTTGGCATGGTTTAAATCGTACTTATCTGACCGTTATCAGTTTGTAGCAGTAAATGAAGAGATGTCACACCGATCACAAGTTCAGTATGGGGTACCGCAAGGCTCAGTGTTAGGACCGTTGCTCTTCACCCTGTATATGCTACCACTGGGAGATATCATTAGGAAGCATGGCGTTAGTTTTCATTGTTATGCTGACGATACTCAGCTCTATATTTCCTCACGCCCTGACGAAACCTACCAATTCGCAAGATTAACAGAATGCATAGCTGATATAAAAAATTGGATGAATAGTAATTTCCTGCAACTTAATTCAGATAAAACTGAATTT
Source organism: Pseudorasbora parva (assembly GCF_024679245.1). Classification (NCBI taxonomy): domain Eukaryota; kingdom Metazoa; phylum Chordata; class Actinopteri; order Cypriniformes; family Gobionidae; genus Pseudorasbora; species Pseudorasbora parva. Next base: position 36,992,890 of record NC_090185.1, on the reverse strand, counting down.
TTAATTATTGGACAGAAAAGCTCCACAAGTAGTAACCGAGAATACTGTCTAACACTTGATGACTGCTCTGTCAAGCCCTCGTCGTCAGTGAGGAACCTGGGTGTGCTCTTTGATACCAATCTTTCATTTGAAAGCCACGTTTCTAGCATCTGTAAAACCGCATTCTATCATCTTAAAAATATATCTAAATTACGGCACATGCTTTCAATGCAAAATGCTGAACAGTTAGTACATGCATTCATGAGCTCAAGGCTAGATTATTGTAATGCTCTACTGGGTGGTTGCCCTGCTCGCTTAATAAACAAACTCCAGCTAGTCCAAAACGCAGCAGCTCGAGTTCTTACTAGAACCAGAAAGTATGATCATATTAGTCCAGTTCTGTCAACACTGCACTGGCTCCCTATTAAACATCGCATACATTTTAAAATCTTGCTTATTACTTACAAAGCACTAAATGGTTTAGCTCACCGGTACTTAAGCGAGCTCTTAACGCATTATACTCCATCACGTCTATTGTGGTCTCAAAACTCTGGCCAGTTGATAATCCCTAGAATATCTAAATCAACTGCAGGCGGTCGATCGTTTTCCTGTTTAGCTCCTAAACTCTGGAATAGTCTTCCTAGTATTGTTCGGGAAGCAGACACACTCTGTCAGTTTAAATCTAGACTAAAAACACATCTCTTTACTATGGCATACACATAGAACATTTTTAACTTTCATTATTCAAATCAATTGACTGATTGTTAGGCTGCATTAACTAGGTCAGCCGGAACCGGGAACACTTCCCATAACACCTGATGTACTCGTTACATCATAAGAAGAGTGGCATCCACACTAATGTTAGTCTCTCTGTTTATCCCGGAGGTTTATTCCAGATCTGGGCCCTGTCCGAATCGGATGGTGGACCTGGACATGACCAACGCATCCTGGAGTGTCTGCTGAGCCGTGTCAAATGGTGTCTCCTCCGAATTTGCCCTCACCGGCACGTCATGCTCAAAAAACCTGTCTCAGACGCAATAATTCCGATCTTTCATGTATTCATACTCTTGTGTAATCGACGCCCCATCCTAAATAAATCTGTCTCTTCCGGGATACCCTGAAATTTTGAATATTCCAATCTAATTTGATTTCTGACCTGTAAGGTTGCCAGAATAATAATCTTACACGGTGTGTTAATAGGCCAGAGGAGAACTGGCACCCCGACTGAGTCTGGTTTCTCCCAAGGTTTATTTTTCTCCATCATGCCCTGATGGAGTTTTGGTTTCTCGCCACTGTCGCCTTTGGCTTGGCTTGCTCAGTTGGGGACACTAACATTATGATCAAAGTTATTCAACTAATTATACAAATAAAATTTATGAATTAGGTTTTATTTAATTCTATAAACTATAATACTGATCTGCCAACATTGTCGCTATATGATAAATTAAAATAAGCTGATAACATCACTGTTTTCTCCAGTACGACTGTACAGCCAAATCTAATTTTGTTGCAATATTATCCTGTTTAACACTGTGAAGCTGCTTTGACACAATTGTGATTGTAAAAGCGCTAAATAAATAAAGTTGATTGATTGATTGATTGACTGGATTTTATTTTTTTTAAATGTACTGAAAGGGAATATTAATTTTAATACTAAAGTTTTAAAATCTGTTTCAATATTGAAAATATGACATGTTTTTGGTGAGTTTATAATGGAATACATTTCTCATAATGTATTTTTCATTACATGATAAGCTCCAGATTTTATTACACTTTAAGAACATTATTACAGTATGAACATTTTATTACAATAATAACGTAATACACAGCAATTAGTTGAATGCTAAGGCACTTCATAAAAGTAAAAACTGCACATATTGTATTACATTATGTGCATTTTTAAAGAGTTGAGTTTTAAAGAGCTAAGTGCCTTAGCATTCAACTATTTGCTGTGTTGATGAATAACTCTGACATAAGTCTTTTTTAACCCTCATCTACAGTTATTATAATTACTATAAATATTACAATTACTATAAATATTGTGACAAAAAATTATTATTATTATTATTATTTATTTTTTTATTATTATTTTTTTGTTACAATAAGTTTTTTCTTGGAACTACCCAATTAGGCTACACTCCTTATTTTGAATGCCAACTGGATTCCATACTTACCAATTGAAGTTGAAACAATTATTGCAACACACATTTACAAACTTCCACAAACGATAGCGAGGCTGGTCTGTAAACAGAGTGGCGTGTCCGTGCTCCACCTGAAGAGGCGCTAAAGCACTTCCTGACGTTTTCGCCCTTGCTGCTCGGCCGTAGATGAAGAGAAGCCGCCTCAGCCAATCAGAGGAGCGCTTACTGGTCGCGAGCAGCAACGGACACGCGTTTCAACAGAACGCACTGGCATCAAAACATTGAAAATGATGAATCTCGGGTGAGTGTGATATTAATGCGCTTCGCATAATATGATAGTTCGTAAATCGCTCGTTTTGAACGTGATATGCAGTAATGCGTCACATTGCCTGCTTTGAAAACACGGCGATTAAAGGATGTCAGTGATGTCAGGAGACATGTAACAGTTACTGTAACGTTAAGCTGTTTACTTTAGATTAACCTTTGCCATAAAGTATTGTGGCACTGGTGTTTTATGATGGCTATCCCATGGCACTATCATATAAAAACCATTGTACTAATTGGTGGCTATAATCAGATGATACCATGTTCTTACCATGGCATTTGTTATAATGCCAGTGTGTTTATCTGGTCTGTTGATTAGTTTTGCAGTGATACAATGCCAGTGTGTTTTACTCTGGTGTATTGATTTGTTTTGCAGTGATGGTCTGTTGTTTGAGTTGGAGAATGGCAAGCCCAGGCTTGTGTTGGCTAAATATGGTAAGTACATGAACTCAATCACTTTATTGACATAATCAGCTGATCTTGATCCATTACATCAAGATGCAATAATTGTTGTAATATGTGCACAAATGTGTTGTCTTACATTTAAAGGTTGTGGGTGACATTTTGGAAAATAGATCATCATGATTGTTTTCATATTATGACCTTATTCCATTTCATGTTGGTTTTTAAGACTAATTTGCAAGTTAGTGAGCAGTACAGCCAAACTAAGTTCCCCATTTAAAATATAAATATAGCCCTACATGGTTACAAAACATAAATTAAAAAGGCTAAACTAGGGGTGGAGGATTTCATTTTATTTATGTAACATTTGTTAATGTATTAAAGGCACAATATCTAAGATTTTTTAAAATTTAAATATCCAAAAACCACTAGAACAGTGTTATAGAAATATATTTTGTTGACTTGTGTACTTAAATTATTCCAAATGTTTCCAAGAATGTTTAAATCCAGAGAAATAAGGCCTATCAATGGCATCATACCTGTGTTACCTTCGACTTATGGTTTTTGTTTTGTAGAAACCATTAACCACCATAGAAGCTTTAATTTATGATGTGTTTTTTTTAGACAGGTGAGCAGCTGTTTGGATACATTTATAGACAGAAAACGAATTATTGTACAGTAATACAGCATTTTCTCCATCATACAATATGTTTTAAAATTAATTGAATGCTGCTTAGCAAAACAAGCCATCCAGCATTTATTTATATGATATTCTTATATTGATCTAGCTCACTGCAGTGTGAACAAGTGTCTTATAGTAGCCTCTTCATGCATGCACAGTAGCGTTATAACAATTTTTAACACACTCAATGTCTAATATGTTAAACAGCACTGCGTTACCTCACATACACACGAGCGGCGACTGTGGAGTAATAACAGCTCGTCTCTCATTATCAATCTCTCCAGTGTTTGTTCAGCTCCCACAGCACTCGTTAATAATAACTCGTTAATATTAATAATCTCATCCATGAGCATTTCACGTCACGTTCACTTAAGACAAAAACCAACTGTGTCTGTGAAGCTTGAATGTGCACTGCAGCACAATATTAACAGTCTCTCTGTGAAGGCGGATCATGGAGACATTTTAATAGTTCACAAATATTGTCATATTGCTTGCACAAAAGTGTGTATTTCCCATCACCAGAGAAGAGTACACTTTCAGCGACTCTTTCATTCTCAGATTCAGATTCATTTGTGGATCCACGTTTTCTGCCCTTTTCTTCCATTCCTTGCGTTCTAACATAATTAATTTTACAATTATGTTTTAAGAAAATATAAAACATTACACTTCAGACAGAGCAAATCAAATAACACTCAAGAAAATACAAAAGCACACAGCAATATGGATTCATAAGGGATATGTAAAATAATAAAATTGGTAACAATAACTACAATAGTTAACATGACCTAACAAACTAACTAAAATACTTCTAAATACATGCTAAATTCATTTCCTTTTTGTTTACCTTATCAAAGATTTTGTTTAAAAAATTTTTTTTAGTTCCAGTGAAATATAGATTTTTTTAAATTAATTTTTTGCACTCTTTCAAATCAGTGCTGCTGTTATAATAGTCAAAAACAGAAATAAAACAATAAGTAAAGAATGGCCGATATTGATTTTTTTATAACAATCTCTAATTTGACATGGTGTTTAGCGTACTATATAGTTGGGAAATAGGCATGTTTTGACTCTGTGTCTGTATTTTGGCTGATGATCTCATCTTATACAGGTGCTGAATCGAAGTCTTCTAATAATAAAGGCTATTGTCGGGTAAGTAACATCTTACCCTGCCGTAGCAGCCATGGTGCATGAACGTTTGTTTTAACATCCAAATTCTAGAGCTTATCGAACATGAATGTTGTTGTGAACTGTGTTATTTGCAGTCTTGGAGAAAGTTAATTTTAAAAGTAATGTGTTACAATATTGTGTTACTCCATAAAAAGTAACTAATTGGATTTAAAATTTTGGGATTCATCATTTTAATTTTAATTTTTGTTGTTGTTGTTGTTGTAGTTGTTGTTTCCGCACACCTGGGGCCTATACCATGAAGCCGTTTTAGCTGGCTAGCCAGATTTGTTTAAGCTTAGTTTGTGCCAATCCTGGGTTTTAGGTACCATTAAAGTGGTTTGGCTTTTAGCAGTGTTCATTGCCATAGTAACTTACGCTCCACAGCTAACCTGCTCCAGGGCAGGTTATGTTCTGGATATGAGATCTCAAACTGAAATTGGACCAATCAGCTGTGAGTAAAGTGACACACCTCTGATGCAGTAAAGTCACTTCCCTGTTTCTGCTCTAAATTAAAGGTCACTACATAGCAAATGTTTTTTAAAGACTAAAACGTCTGGCTTTTAACAATGCTTATTTATAATAATATTAATTTTGAATGATTTAGATATAATTTATATAATTATTATACCCTTAATCAATTACACATTTATCATTTTAGTAAATTAATAATTAATAGGCACTTTGTTAAAATTAATATTAAAAGCTTTAAAATCAATAAACAAAGCTATTAAAAAAATCTATTAAAAAGTTGACTGAGCTTAAACATTCAATTCTCTCTCTATATCAACTAAACTATCTTCATAACTTTTACTTGCATTGACGTATAATATTTTTTCTTTTAGTTGTCCTCTTTCATAAATAGCTCTTTTCTTCTTGCTGTGTAAATTTGTTTAAATTCTTAATATATTTTTTAATCATGTAATTTTCTGCAGAAGAGCGAAATGAATCTTGCTGCTTCTCTCGAGAGAAGTGAATCTCGGTGATCCACAGCGTGTGATTGGCTGTTCACTGCTGATGTCACCTGAACTCAGGATTAAAGCCTGAGTTGACAGAGAAAGCTGATGATCAGCATCATGGGACCAACAAAGCCTGAATAGATTGGTTTGGTTTTGTCAACTCAAAACTAATCCTGTAACCCTGAGTTTGTTAAACTACCATCATGGTACAGGCCCCTGGCATCGCCATATCACTCGTATCTGTTCTCGGAGCAAATAAGCGCTGCTCGCGCTGTTCTGTAGACTATTACATTTTTTGTTAATTCTGAACGTGTCATATGTCCATATTGAACCAAATGTGACATTGCACTCCCTTGGGTCTGCAGCCACACTGAAGTCGATTGGATGAACGGTTCTCAACATCATCGAAACGCAAACAGACACAGAGATTCCTGCCTTTATTAGAGAGAAGAATATGTTCAGCCCCTCCCTCCGATGCTTCGAATATTCAGTGTTGATTACTACCGAAGCTTTAAAGCTCAAAAAATAGTATTCGGTCCAGCCCTAATTTCTTTACTCAAAGGCACTTTCACGCCGAGTGAAATGAATAAGCCTCAGGCTGAAGGAAAAGCAAATTCATGCCTGTAACAAACCTTCCTGCTGTGCTGCCATTATGAACCGCAGGAGATCAACTCTTACTTCAGCAATAAAAAAACAAAAAATATGATGTAATTTTTGCTTATTAGTATGGTAGAATTGGATCATCAAAGGCCAGCAGCAAAAACATTGGTTAAATATAGCTGCAAGCAGCAATTCCGGGGCCAAGCGCAAAGAAGAAAATGAGGCATGCCAGCATGGCTGGAAGTGACCAGCTGCAAAAATGCACAGTTTGGTGTCAATATGTCAAAACATTGCAGAGATACAACCTTAAGAGTCATTTTGGCATCGTGCCTCAGCGCAAAGAAGAAAATGAGACATGCCAGCATGGCTGGGAGTGACCAGCTGCAAAAATGAACCATTAAAGACCTATTAACATAAGCTGAAGCAAAAAAGACATACAATTATACATAAAGTTAAAAATTAATAATGTATCACTTTTTACCTATAGGTGGCGCTGTGACCAAATGAATGTGGTGTGGTCAGGGTGAGATAACAATGACACATGCACAGTTTGCTGTCAATATGTCAAAACATTGCAGAGATACAACCTTAAGAGTCATTTTGGCATCATGCCTCAGCTTCGTCGCTGTGTTAAACAAAAACTATTTAATCTATTGATGTGAAATCAATAACTTTGTGTCGGGATGGGCTGAAGATGATACGAGTCAATTTTGGTGAAAATCGGACAAACGGCCTAGGAGGAGTTTGAAAAAGTAGGTTTTTAACTTATAACAAGATGGAGGAGAGGACGTTTTACCAAATATGGCAAAATTGATATCTATGTTCTCAGCAGTAGCCAAGGAATGTATTATGACCAGTTTCATCATAATAGGTTAATTTATTCAAAAGTTATTAGCCTTAGAGTAAATTTTGTTATACATTTTGACCACAAGGTGGCACTGCCCCGAAACTTTTTGAGCACCTTCAGGGCATGGTGCAGAAGACACATAACAAGTTGCGTAACGATATGCTAATGCATTCGTAAAATACAGCATTTTTAGACAAAATTCAAAATGGCCGATGCCCAAAATGGGTGATACGGGATAATTGGATATTTATCGACTCGGCATGATGTCCCGAATCTAACAAGACCACTTTTATGATTTTTGGAAAAACCCATCAGAAGTTATAAGCCAAAATAGGCATTTTTTGTATCTCCGGACCAGTAGGTGGCACTGCACCGAAATGCTGCAGATCACTTCAAGTCATGCTCGTGAGGACATGTACCAAGTTTGGGTTGAATACGATAAAGCATTGCAGAGATACAGCCTTAAGAATATTTTTGCAACTGCTACGTAAAATTTGTTTGCGCATTTATCAAAAACGATTCGACTAATCAACTTGATTTTAATAACTTTTTGTTGGCATGGTCTGACGATGATCTGGATCAATTTTCGTGAAAATCAGAGCAACGGCCTAGGAGGAGTTCGAAAAAGTAGCTTTTTTGAAAAATTCAAAATGGCGGGAAAATTTTCATGACGGAAAATGACGTCATAGGGTGCAATCGAATCGGCTTGAGCCAAGGAATCAAGGGAAAAAAGAATTTTGTTTCTAGCCCTTATGGTTCAAAAGTTATTAGCATAAACATAAGTGCAACTTTGGACAGGCGGTGGCGCTAGAGGGATTGAATTGGAGACTCAAAATTGGCTATAATGACAGATGGGACTGTCCTCTAACTGTGTGCCAAATTTCACAACTTTTTACCACACGGTTCTATGGGCTGCCATAGACTCAAGAGCGGAAGAAGAATAATAATAATAAATATAGCTGCAAGCAGCCATTATCGGGGCCAAGCGCAAAGAAGAAGACAAGACATGCCAGCATGGCTGGAAGTCTCAAGCCAACTGCAACAATGAGCCATTAAGGACCTATTAAGTTGATTTTAGGCAAAATAGCAGTCAAATTTTAAATACAGTCAATAATAATGGTTTAATGGTTTATCACTTTCGACCAATAGGTGTCACTGTTACGAAACTGATGTGGTTTAGTCAGATTGAGATGACAATGACACATGCAAAGTTTGGTGTCAATATGTCAAAGCATTGCAGAGATACAGCCTCAAGAGTCATTTTTGCATCATGGCTCAACTCTGTTGCAGTGGTATATGAAAACTGTTTTGTCTATCAATCCGAAATCCATAACTATTTGTCAGCATGGTCTGAAGACGATACGGATCAATTTTGGTGAAAATCGGACAAACGGTCTAGGATGAGTTTGAAAAAGTAGATTTTTAACAAATAACAAGATGGAGCACAGATATGTTTGCAAAATATGGCAAAATTGGTATCTATCTTCTCGGCATGAGCCAATGAATGTATTATGACCAGTCTCATTACAATAGGCTAATTTAATCAAAAGTTATTAGCATTTTTGTACATTTTATTACAACTTTTGACCACAAGGTGGCGCTGCCCCGAAACTTTTTGAATATCTTCGGGACATAGAGCGGAAGACACATACCGAGTTTTGTAATGATACACTAGTGCATTCTTAAATTATAGCATTAGCATTTTAAACCGTAATACTGCATTGAAGTCAATGGGAATTTCATGTTTTGTTTTATTATAGCGCCACCAAGAGGCACAATCCCACCAATTTTTTTATGTGTCCTCGTAGTGAGCCCATACATATGTGTGTCAAGTTTGGTGAAAATATTTCATTTTGTTTTGGAGTTATAGACATTTATATGAAAAAACACGTAAAAAATGACTGACACCTGACTTTGATTGGATTTTACTACCCCTTACTATCAATATTTTGAGATTTGGGCATTAGCGTATAGCTATCGACCTATGTTTCCGAACTTCTGAGGCTGGTTTCGTCTCGATCGGACTAGCGGTTTCGAAGATATCAGCAAATGTTTTTTAAGCACTAAATTACAACTCTGCGCAAACCATATGCCGAAACCTGGCAAGTCTGGTATCGTTGGAGTCGGCAAGGATTCAGGAGACCAAAAAACACACTCCCATCAAAATATGTCAACCACACCCAAAGTTATAAGCGTTTGAAAAAAAAAATTCTCCACTAGGTGGCGCTGTTTCGAAACTTCTCAGGCTACTTCAGGGCATCGTGGTGATGACCCATACCAAGTTTCATAACAATCTGTTCATGCGTTCATAAAATACAGCATTTTTGCACATAATTCAAAATGGCCGACATCCAAAATGGCCGACATGGTAAAATTGGATATCAGTCGACTCGGCATGACGCCCTGAATCTAATGAGACCAATTTTATGATTTTTGGATAAACGGTTCAGAAGTTATAAGCCAAAATAGGCATTTTTCGTATCTCCGGACAGGTAGGTGGCGCTGCGCCGAAACGCTGCATGTTGCTTCAAGTCATGCTTGTGATGACATGTACCAAGGTTGGTTTGAATACGATAAAGCGTTGCGGAGATATAGCCTTTAGTGTGTTTTTGCAACCTCCACGTAAAATTTGTTTGTGCGTTTATTGAAAACGATTGGACGAATCAACTTGAATTCCATAACTTTTTGTCAACATGCTCTGAAGATGATCTGTTTCAATTTTCGTGACAATCGGAGCAACGGCCTAGGAGGAGTTCGAAAAAGTAGGTTTTTCAGAAAATTCAAAATGGCGGGAAAATTTGCATACCGGAAAATGACATCATAGGGTGAAATCGAATCGGCTTGAGCCAAGGAATCCGATGAAAAAAGAATTTTGTTTCTAGCCCTTAGGGGTCAAAAGTTATAAGCATAAATATGAGTGAAACTTTGGACAGGTGGTGGCGCTAGAGGGATTGAGTTAGAGGCACCAAATTTGCTATAGTGACAGCTCAGACTGGCCTCTATGAGTGTGCCAAATTTCACAACTTTTTACCATACGGTTCTATGGGCTGCCAGAGACTCCTATGGCGGAAGAAAAAGAAGAAGAAGAAGAAGAAGCAGAATAATAATAATAGGAACACTAACGATTTCAATAGGTGCCTCCGCACCTTCGGTGCTTGGCCCCTAAATATAGCTGCAAGCAGCCATTATCGGGGCCAAGCGCAAAGAAGAAGACAAGACATGCCAGCATGGCTGGAAGTCTCAAGCCAACTGCAACAATGAGCCATTAAGGACCTATTAAGTTGATTTTAGGCTAAATAGCAGTCAAATTTTAAATACAGTCAATAATAATGGTTTAATGGTTTATCACTTTCGACCAATAGGTGTCACTGTTACGAAACTGATGTGGTTTAGTCAGATTGAGATGACAATGACACATGCAAAGTTTGGTGTCAATATGTCAAAGCATTGCAGAGATACAGCCTCAAGAGTAATTTTTGCATCATGGCTCAACTCTGTTGCAGTGGTATATGAAAACTGTTTTGTCTATCAATCCGAAATCCATAAGTATTTGTCAGCATGGTCTGAAGACGATACGGATCAATTTTGGTGAAAATCGGACAAACGGTCTAGGATGAGTTTGAAAAAGTAGATTTTTAACAAATAACAAGATGGAGCACAGATATGTTTGCAAAATATGGCAAAATTGGTATCTATCTTCTCGGCATGAGCCAATGAATGTATTATGACCAGTCTCATTACAATAGGCTAATTTAATCAAAAGTTATTAGCATTTTTGTACATTTTATTACAACTTTTGACCACAAGGTGGCGCTGCCCCGAAACTTTTTGAATATCTTCGGGACATAGAGCGGAAGACACATACCGAGTTTTGTAATGATACACTAGTGCATTCTTAAATTATAGCATTAGCATTTTAAACCGTAATACTGCATTGAAGTCAATGGGAATTTCATGTTTTGTTTTATTATAGCGCCACCAAGAGGCACAATCCCACCAATTTTTTTATGTGTCCTCGTAGTGAGCCCATACATATGTGTGTCAAGTTTGGTGAAAATATTTCATTTTGTTTTGGAGTTATAGACATTTATATGAAAAAACACGTAAAAAATGACTGACACCTGACTTTGATTGGATTTTACTACCCCTTACTATCAATATTTTGAGATTTGGGCATTAGCGTATAGCTATCGACCTATGTTTCCGAACTTCTGAGGCTGGTTTCGTCTCGATCGGACTAGCGGTTTCGAAGATATCAGCAAATGTTTTTTAAGCACTAAATTACAACTCTGCGCAAACCATATGCCGAAACCTGGCAAGTCTGGTATCGTTGGAGTCGGCAAGGATTCAGGAGACCAAAAAACACACTCCCATCAAAATATGTCAACCACACCCAAAGTTATAAGCGTTTGAAAAAAAAAATTCTCCACTAGGTGGCGCTGTTTCGAAACTTCTCAGGCTACTTCAGGGCATCGTGGTGATGACCCATACCAAGTTTCATAACAATCTGTTCATGCGTTCATAAAATACAGCATTTTTGCACATAATTCAAAATGGCCGACATCCAAAATGGCCGACATGGTAAAATTGGATATCAGTCGACTCGGCATGACGCCCTGAATCTAATGAGACCAATTTTATGATTTTTGGATAAACGGTTCAGAAGTTATAAGCCAAAATAGGCATTTTTCGTATCTCCGGACAGGTAGGTGGCGCTGCGCCGAAACGCTGCATGTTGCTTCAAGTCATGCTTGTGATGACATGTACCAAGGTTGGTTTGAATACGATAAAGCGTTGCGGAGATATAGCCTTTAGTGTGTTTTTGCAACCTCCACGTAAAATTTGTTTGTGCGTTTATTGAAAACGATTGGACGAATCAACTTGAATTCCATAACTTTTTGTCAACATGCTCTGAAGATGATCTGTTTCAATTTTCGTGAAAATCGGAGCAACGGCCTAGGAGGAGTTCGAAAAAGTAGGTTTTTCAGAAAATTCAAAATGGCGGGAAAATTTGCATACCGGAAAATGACATCATAGGGTGAAATCGAATCGGCTTGAGCCAAGGAATCCGATGAAAAAAGAATTTTGTTTCTAGCCCTTAGGGGTCAAAAGTTATAAGCATAAATATGAGTGAAACTTTGGACAGGTGGTGGCGCTAGAGGGATTGAGTTAGAGGCACCAAATTTGCTATAGTGACAGCTCAGACTGGCCTCTATGAGTGTGCCAAATTTCACAACTTTTTACCATACGGTTCTATGGGCTGCCAGAGACTCCTATGGCGGAAGAAGAAGCAGAATAATAAATATAGCTGCAAGCAGCCATTATCGGGGCCAAGCGCAAAGAAGAAGACAAGACATGCCAGCATGGCTGGAAGTCTCAAGCCAACTGCAACAATGAGCCATTAAGGACCTATTAAGTTGATTTTAGGCAAAATAGCAGTCAAATTTTAAATACAGTCAATAATAATGGTTTAATGGTTTATCACTTTCGACCAATAGGTGTCACTGTTACGAAACTGATGTGGTTTAGTCAGATTGAGATGACAATGACACATGCAAAGTTTGGTGTCAATATGTCAAAGCATTGCAGAGATACAGCCTCAAGAGTAATTTTTGCATCATGGCTCAACTCTGTTGCAGTGGTATATGAAAACTGTTTTGTCTATCAATCCGAAATCCATAACTATTTGTCAGCATGGTCTGAAGACGATACGGATCAATTTTGGTGAAAATCGGACAAACGGTCTAGGATGAGTTTGAAAAAGTAGATTTTTAACAAATAACAAGATGGAGCACAGATATGTTTGCAAAATATGGCAAAATTGGTATCTATCTTCTCGGCATGAGCCAATGAATGTATTATGACCAGTCTCATTACAATAGGCTAATTTAATCAAAAGTTATTAGCATTTTTGTACATTTTATTACAACTTTTGACCACAAGGTGGCGCTGCCCCGAAACTTTTTGAATATGTTCGGGACATAGAGCGGAAGACACATACCGAGTTTTGTAATGATACACTAGTGCATTCTTAAATTATAGCATTAGCATTTTAAACCGTAATACTGCATTGAAGTCAATGGGAATTTCATGTTTTGTTTTATTATAGCGCCACCAAGAGGCACAATCCCACCAATTTTTTTATGTGTCCTCGTAGTGAGCCCATACATATGTGTGTCAAGTTTGGTGAAAATATTTCATTTTGTTTTGGAGTTATAGACATTTATATGAAAAAACACGTAAAAAATGACTGACACCTGACTTTGATTGGATTTTACTACCCCTTACTATCAATATTTTGAGATTTGGGCATTAGCGTATAGCTATCGACCTATGTTTCCGAACTTCTGAGGCTGGTTTCGTCTCGATCGGACTAGCGGTTTCGAAGATATCAGCAAATGTTTTTTAAGCACTAAATTACAACTCTGCGCAAACCATATGCCGAAACCTGGCAAGTCTGGTATCGTTGGAGTCGGCAAGGATTCAGGAGACCAAAAAACACACTCCCATCAAAATATGTCAACCACACCCAAAGTTATAAGCGTTTGAAAAAAAAAATTCTCCACTAGGTGGCGCTGTTTCGAAACTTCTCAGGCTACTTCAGGGCATCGTGGTGATGACCCATACCAAGTTTCATAACAATCTGTTCATGCGTTCATAAAATACAGCATTTTTGCACATAATTCAAAATGGCCGACATCCAAAATGGCCGACATGGTAAAATTGGATATCAGTCGACTCGGCATGACGCCCTGAATCTAATGAGACCAATTTTATGATTTTTGGATAAACGGTTCAGAAGTTATAAGCCAAAATAGGCATTTTTCGTATCTCCGGACAGGTAGGTGGCGCTGCGCCGAAACGCTGCATGTTGCTTCAAGTCATGCTTGTGATGACATGTACCAAGGTTGGTTTGAATACGATAAAGCGTTGCGGAGATATAGCCTTTAGTGTGTTTTTGCAACCTCCACGTAAAATTTGTTTGTGCGTTTATTGAAAACGATTGGACGAATCAACTTGAATTCCATAACTTTTTGTCAACATGCTCTGAAGATGATCTGTTTCAATTTTCGTGAAAATCGGAGCAACGGCCTAGGAGGAGTTCGAAAAAGTAGGTTTTTCAGAAAATTCAAAATGGCGGGAAAATTTGCATACCGGAAAATGACATCATAGGGTGAAATCGAATCGGCTTGAGCCAAGGAATCCGATGAAAAAAGAATTTTGTTTCTAGCCCTTAGGGGTCAAAAGTTATAAGCATAAATATGAGTGAAACTTTGGACAGGTGGTGGCGCTAGAGGGATTGAGTTAGAGGCACCAAATTTGCTATAGTGACAGCTCAGACTGGCCTCTATGAGTGTGCCAAATTTCACAACTTTTTACCATACGGTTCTATGGGCTGCCAGAGACTCCTATGGCGGAAGAAGAAGAAGAAGAAGCAGAATAATAATAGGAACACTAACGATTTCAATAGGTGCCTCCGCACCTTCGGTGCTTGGCCCCTAATAATAATAGGAACACTAACGATTTCAATAGGTGCCTCCGCACCTTCGGTGCTTGGCCCCTAATAATAGGAACACTAACGATTTCAATAGGTGCCTCCGCACCTTCGGTGCTTGGCCCCTAAATATAGCTGCAAGCAGCCATTATCGGGGCCAAGCGCAAAGAAGAAGACAAGACATGCCAGCATGGCTGGAAGTCTCAAGCCAACTGCAACAATGAGCCATTAAGGACCTATTAAGTTGATTTTAGGCAAAATAGCAGTCAAATTTTAAATACAGTCAATAATAATGGTTTAATGGTTTATCACTTTCGACCAATAGGTGTCACTGTTACGAAACTGATGTGGTTTAGTCAGATTGAGATGACAATGACACATGCAAAGTTTGGTGTCAATATGTCAAAGCATTGCAGAGATACAGCCTCAAGAGTAATTTTTGCATCATGGCTCAACTCTGTTGCAGTGGTATATGAAAACTGTTTTGTCTATCAATCCGAAATCCATAAGTATTTGTCAGCATGGTCTGAAGACGATACGGATCAATTTTGGTGAAAATCGGACAAACGGTCTAGGATGAGTTTGAAAAAGTAGATTTTTAACAAATAACAAGATGGAGCACAGATATGTTTGCAAAATATGGCAAAATTGGTATCTATCTTCTCGGCATGAGCCAATGAATGTATTATGACCAGTCTCATTACAATAGGCTAATTTAATCAAAAGTTATTAGCATTTTTGTACATTTTATTACAACTTTTGACCACAAGGTGGCGCTGCCCCGAAACTTTTTGAATATCTTCGGGACATAGAGCGGAAGACACATACCGAGTTTTGTAACGATACACTAGTGCATTCTTAAATTATAGCATTAGCATTTTAAACCGTAATACTGCATTGAAGTCAATGGGAATTTCATGTTTTGTTTTATTATAGCGCCACCAAGAGGCACAATCCCACCAATTTTTTTATGTGTCCTCGTAGTGAGCCCATACATATGTGTGTCAAGTTTTGTGAAAATATTTCATTTTGTTTTGGAGTTATAGACATTTATATGAAAAAACACGTAAAAAATGACTGACACCTGACTTTGATTGGATTTTACTACCCCTTACTATCAATATTTTGAGATTTGGGCATTAGCGTATAGCTATCGACCTATGTTTCCGAACTTCTGAGGCTGGTTTCGTCTCGATCGGACTAGCGGTTTCGAAGATATCAGCAAATGTTTTTTAAGCACTAAATTACAACTCTGCGCAAACCATATGCCGAAACCTGGCAAGTCTGGTATCGTTGGAGTCGGCAAGGATTCAGGAGACCAAAAAACACACTCCCATCAAAATATGTCAACCACACCCAAAGTTATAAGCGTTTGAAAAAAAAAATTCTCCACTAGGTGGCGCTGTTTCGAAACTTCTCAGGCTACTTCAAGGCATCGTGGTGATGACCCATACCAAGTTTCATAACAATCTGTTCATGCGTTCATAAAATACAGCATTTTTGCACATAATTCAAAATGGCCGACATCCAAAATGGCCGACATGGTAAAATTGGATATCAGTCGACTCGGCATGACGCCCTGAATCTAATGAGACCAATTTTATGATTTTTGGATAAACGGTTCAGAAGTTATAAGCCAAAATAGGCATTTTTCGTATCTCCGGACAGGTAGGTGGCGCTGCGCCGAAACGCTGCATGTTGCTTCAAGTCATGCTTGTGATGACATGTACCAAGGTTGGTTTGAATACGATAAAGCGTTGCGGAGATATAGCCTTTAGTGTGTTTTTGCAACCTCCACGTAAAATTTGTTTGTGCGTTTATTGAAAACGATTGGACGAATCAACTTGAATTCCATAACTTTTTGTCAACATGCTCTGAAGATGATCTGTTTCAATTTTCGTGAAAATCGGAGCAACGGCCTAGGAGGAGTTCGAAAAAGTAGGTTTTTCAGAAAATTCAAAATGGCGGGAAAATTTGCATACCGGAAAATGACATCATAGGGTGAAATCGAATCGGCTTGAGCCAAGGAATCCGATGAAAAAAGAATTTTGTTTCTAGCCCTTAGGGGTCAAAAGTTATAAGCATAAATATGAGTGAAACTTTGGACAGGTGGTGGCGCTAGAGGGATTGAGTTAGAGGCACCAAATTTGCTATAGTGACAGCTCAGACTGGCCTCTATGAGTGTGCCAAATTTCACAACTTTTTACCATACGGTTCTATGGGCTGCCAGAGACTCCTATGGCGGAAGAAGAAGAAGAAGAAGAAGAAGAATAATAATAGGAACACTAACAATTTCAATAGGTGCCTCCGCACCTTCGGTGCTTGGCCCCTAATAATAGGAACACTAACGATTTCAATAGGTGCCTCCGCACCTTCGGTGCTTGGCCCCTAAATATAGCTGCAAGCAGCAATTCCGGGGCCAAGCGCAAAGAAGAAAATGAGACATGCCAGCATGGCTGGAAGTGACCAGCTGCAAAAATGCACAGTTTGGTGTCAATATGTCAAAACATTGCAGAGATACAACCTTAAGAGTCATTTTGGCATCATGCCTCAGCGCAAAGAAGAAAATGAGACATGCCAGCATGGCTGGGAGTGACCAGCTGCAAAAATGAACCATTAAAGACCTATTAACATAAGCTGAGGCAAAAAAGATATACAATTATACATAAAGTTAAAATTAATAATGTATCATTTTTTACCTGTAGGTGGCGCTGTGACCAAATTAATGTGGTGTGGTCAGGGTGAGATAACAATGACACATGCACAGTTTGCTGTCAATATGTCAAAACATTGCAGAGATACAACCTTAAGAGTCATTTTGGCATCATGCCTCAGCTTCGTCGCTGTGTTAAACAAAAACTATTTATTCTATTGATGTGAAATCAATAACTTTGTGTCGGGATGGGCTGAAGATGATACAAGTCAATTTTGGTGAAAATCGGACAAACGGCCTAGGAGGAGTTTGAAAAAGTAGGTTTTTAACTAATAACAAGATGGAGGAGAGGACGTTTGACCAAATATGGCAAAATTGATATCTATGTTCTCAGCAGTAGCCAAGGAATGTATTATGACCAGTTTCATCATAATAGGTTAATTTATTCAAAATTGATTAGCCTTTGTGTAAATTTTGTTATACATTTTGACCACAAGGTGGCACTGCCCCGAAACTTTTTGAGCACCTTCAGGGCATGGTGCAGAAGACACATAACAAGTTGCGTAACGATATGCTAATGCATTCGAAAAATACAGCATTTTTAGACAAAATTCAAAATGGCCGACGCCCAAAATGGGTGATACGGGATAGTTGGATATCTATCGACTCGGCATGATGTCCCGAATCTAACAAGACCACTTTTATGATTTTTGGAAAAACCCATCAGAAGTTATAAGCCAAAATAGCCATTTTTTGTATCTCCGGACCAGTAGGTGGCACTGCACCGAAATGCTGCAGATCACTTCAAGTCATGCTTGTGAGGACATGTACCAAGTTTGGGTTGAATACGATAAAGCATTGCAGAGATACAGCCTTAAGAGTATTTTTGCAACTGCTACGTAAAATTTGTTTGCGCATTTATCAAAAACAATTCGACTAATCAACTTGCCTTTAATAACTTTTTGTTGGCATGGTCTGAAGATGATCTGGTTCAATTTTCGTGAAAATCAGAGCAACGGCCTAGGAGGAGTTCGAAAAAGTAGCTTTTTTGGAAAATTCAAAATGGCGGGAAAATTTTCATGACGGAAAATGACGTCATAGGGTGCAATCGAATCGGCTTGAGCCAAGGAATCAAGGGAAAAAAAGAATTTTGTTTCTAGCCCTTATGGTTCAAAAGTTATTAGCATAAACATAAGTGAAACTTTGGACAGGCGGTGGCGCTAGAGGGATTGAATTGGAGACTCAAAATTTGCTATAGTGACAGATGGGACTGTCCTCTATCTGTGTGCCAAATTTCACAACTTTTTACCATACGGTTCTATGGGCTGCCATAGACTCAAGAGCGGAAGAAGAATAATAATAATAATAATAATAATAATAGGAACGGCTACGATTACAATAGGTGCCTCCGCACCTTCGGTGCTTGGCCCCTAAATATAGCTGCAAGCAGCCATTATCGGGGCCAAGCGCAAAGAAGAAGACAAGACATGCCAGCATGGCTGGAAGTCTCAAGCCAACTGCAACAATGAGCCATTAAGGACCTATTAAGTTGATTTTAGGCAAAATAGCAGTCAAATTTTAAATACAGTCAATAATAATGGTTTAATGGTTTATCACTTTCGACCAATAGGTGTCACTGTTACGAAACTGATGTGGTTTAGTCAGATTGAGATGACAATGACACATGCAAAGTTTGGTGTCAATATGTCAAAGCATTGCAGAGATACAGCCTCAAGAGTAATTTTTGCATCATGGCTCAACTCTGTTGCAGTGGTATATGAAAACTGTTTTGTCTATCAATCCGAAATCCATAACTATTTGTCAGCATGGTCTGAAGACGATACGGATCAATTTTGGTGAAAATCGGACAAACGGTCTAGGATGAGTTTGAAAAAGTAGATTTTTAACAAATAACAAGATGGAGCACAGATATGTTTGCAAAATATGGCAAAATTGGTATCTATCTTCTCGGCATGAGCCAATGAATGTATTATGACCAGTCTCATTACAATAGGCTAATTTAATCAAAAGTTATTAGCATTTTTGTACATTTTATTACAACTTTTGACCACAAGGTGGCGCTGCCCCGAAACTTTTTGAATATCTTCGGGACATAGAGCGGAAGACACATACCGAGTTTTGTAATGATACACTAGTGCATTCTTAAATTATAGCATTAGCATTTTAAACCGTAATACTGCATTGAAGTCAATGGGAATTTCATGTTTTGTTTTATTATAGCGCCACCAAGAGGCACAATCCCACCAATTTTTTTATGTGTCCTCGTAGTGAGCCCATACATATGTGTGTCAAGTTTGGTGAAAATATTTCATTTTGTTTTGGAGTTATAGACATTTATATGAAAAAACACGTAAAAAATGACTGACACCTGACTTTGATTGGATTTTACTACCCCTTACTATCAATATTTTGAGATTTGGGCATTAGCGTATAGCTATCGACCTATGTTTCCGAACTTCTGAGGCTGGTTTCGTCTCGATCGGACTAGCGGTTTTGAAGATATCAGCAAATGTTTTTTAAGCGCTAAATTACAACGCTGCGCAAACCATATGCCGAAACTGGGCATGTCTTGTATCGTTGGACTCGGCAAGGATTCAGGAGCCCAAAAAAGCTACTCCCATCAAAATTTTTCACTCACACCCAAAGTTATAAGCGTTTGAAAAAAAAGAATTATCCACTAGGTGGCGCTGTTTCGAAACTTCTCAGGCTACTTCAGGGCATCGTGGTGATGACCCATACCAAGTTTCGTAACAATCCGTTCATGCGTTCATAAAATACAGCATTTTTGCACATAATTCAAAATGGCCGACATCCAAAATGGCCGACATGGTAAAATTGGATATCAGTCGACTCGGCATGACGCCCTGAATCTAATGAGACCAATTTTATGATTTTTGGATAAACGGTTCAGAAGTTATAAGCCAAAATATGCATTTTTCGTATCTCCGGACCAGTAGGTGGCGCTGCGCCGAAACGCTGCATGTTGCTTCAGGTCATGCTTGTGATGACATGTACCAAGTTTGGTTTGAATACGATAAAGCGTTGTGGAGATATAGCCTTTAGTGTGTTTTTGCAACCTCTACGTAAAATTTGTTTGTGCGTTTATTGAAAACGATTGGACGAATCAACTTAAATTCCATAACTTTTTGTCAGCATGCTATGAAGATGATCTGTTTCAATTTTCATGAAAATCGGAGCAACGGCCTAGGAGGAGTTAGAAAAAGTAGGTTTTTCAGAAAATTCAAAATGGCGGGAAAATTTGCATACCGGAAAATGACATCATAGGGTGAAATCGAATCGGCTTGAGCCAAGGAATCCGATGAAAAAAGAATTTTGTTTCTAGCCCTTAGGGGTCAAAAGTTATAAGCATAAATATGAGTGAAACTTTGGACAGGTGGTGGCGCTAGAGAGATTGAGTTAGAGGCACCAAATTTGCTATAGTGACAGCTCAGACTGGCCTCTATGAGTGTGCCAAATTTCACAACTTTTTACCATACGGTTCTATGGGCTGCCAGAGACTCCTATGGCGGAAAAAGAAGAAGAAGAAGAAGAAGCAGAATAATAATAATAGGAACACTAACGATTTCAATAGGTGCCTCCGCACCTTCGGTGCTTGGCCCCTAAATATAGCTGCAAGCAGCCATTATCGGGGCCAAGCGCAAAGAAGAAGACAAGACATGCCAGCATGGCTGGAAGTCTCAAGCCAACTGCAACAATGAGCCATTAAGGACCTATTAAGTTGATTTTAGGCAAAATAGCAGTCAAATTTTAAATACAGTCAATAATAATGGTTTAATGGTTTATCACTTTCGACCAATAGGTGTCACTGTTACGAAACTGATGTGGTTTAGTCAGATTGAGATGACAATGACACATGCAAAGTTTGGTGTCAATATGTCAAAGCATTGCAGAGATACAGCCTCAAGAGTAATTTTTGCATCATGGCTCAACTCTGTTGCAGTGGTATATGAAAACTGTTTTGTCTATCAATCCGAAATCCATAACTATTTGTCAGCATGGTCTGAAGACGATACGGATCAATTTTGGTGAAAATCGGACAAACGGTCTAGGATGAGTTTGAAAAAGTAGATTTTTAACAAATAACAAGATGGAGCACAGATATGTTTGCAAAATATGGCAAAATTGGTATCTATCTTCTCGGCATGAGCCAATGAATGTATTATGACCAGTCTCATTACAATAGGCTAATTTAATCAAAAGTTATTAGCATTTTTGTACATTTTATTACAACTTTTGACCACAAGGTGGCGCTGCCCCGAAACTTTTTGAATATCTTCGGGACATAGAGCGGAAGACACATACCGAGTTTTGTAACGATACACTAGTGCATTCTTAAATTATAGCATTAGCATTTTAAACCGTAATACTGCATTGAAGTCAATGGGAATTTCATGTTTTGTTTTATTATAGCGCCACCAAGAGGCACAATCCCACCAATTTTTTTATGTGTCCTCGTAGTGAGCCCATACATATGTGTGTCAAGTTTGGTGAAAATATTTCATTTTGTTTTGGAGTTATAGACATTTATATGAAAAAACACGTAAAAAATGACTGACACCTGACTTTGATTGGATTTTACTACCCCTTACTATCAATATTTTGAGATTTGGGCATTAGCGTATAGCTATCGACCTATGTTTCCGAACTTCTGAGGCTGGTTTCGTCTCGATCGGACTAGCGGTTTTGAAGATATCAGCAAATGTTTTTTAAGCGCTAAATTACAACGCTGCGCAAACCATATGCCGAAACTGGGCATGTCTTGTATCGTTGGACTCGGCAAGGATTCAGGAGCCCAAAAAAGCTACTCCCATCAAAATTTTTCACTCACACCCAAAGTTATAAGCGTTTGAAAAAAAAGAATTATCCACTAGGTGGCGCTGTTTCGAAACTTCTCAGGCTACTTCAGGGCATCGTGGTGATGACCCATACCAAGTTTCGTAACAATCCGTTCATGCGTTCATAAAATACAGCATTTTTGCACATAATTCAAAATGGCCGACATCCAAAATGGCCGACATGGTAAAATTGGATATCAGTCGACTCGGCATGACGCCCTGAATCTAATGAGACCAATTTTATGATTTTTGGATAAACGGTTCAGAAGTTATAAGCCAAAATATGCATTTTTCGTATCTCCGGACCAGTAGGTGGCGCTGCGCCGAAACGCTGCATGTTGCTTCAGGTCATGCTTGTGATGACATGTACCAAGTTTGGTTTGAATACGATAAAGCGTTGTGGAGATATAGCCTTTAGTGTGTTTTTGCAACCTCTACGTAAAATTTGTTTGTGCGTTTATTGAAAACGATTGGACGAATCAACTTAAATTCCATAACTTTTTGTCAGCATGCTATGAAGATGATCTGTTTCAATTTTCATGAAAATCGGAGCAACGGCCTAGGAGGAGTTAGAAAAAGTAGGTTTTTCAGAAAATTCAAAATGGCGGGAAAATTTGCATACCGGAAAATGACATCATAGGGTGAAATCGAATCGGCTTGAGCCAAGGAATCCGATGAAAAAAGAATTTTGTTTCTAGCCCTTAGGGGTCAAAAGTTATAAGCATAAATATGAGTGAAACTTTGGACAGGTGGTGGCGCTAGAGAGATTGAGTTAGAGGCACCAAATTTGCTATAGTGACAGCTCAGACTGGCCTCTATGAGTGTGCCAAATTTCACAACTTTTTACCATACGGTTCTATGGGCTGCCAGAGACTCCTATGGCGGAAAAAGAAGAAGAAGAAGAAGAAGCAGAATAATAATAATAGGAACACTAACGATTTCAATAGGTGCCTCCGCACCTTCGGTGCTTGGCCCCTAAATATAGCTGCAAGCAGCAATTGTCGGGGCCAAGCGCAAAGAAGAAGACAAGACATGCCAGCATGACTGGAAGTGTCAAACCAACTGCAACAATGAGCCATTAAAGAATTATTAAGTTGATTTTAGGCAAAAAAGCAGTACAATTTTAAATACAGTCAATAATAATGATTTAATGGTTTATCATTTTCGACCAATAGGTGGCACTGTTACTAAACTGATGTGGTGTAGTCAGATTGAGGAGACAATGACACATGCAAAGTTTGGTGTCAATATGTCAAAGCATTGCAGAGATACAGCCTCAAGAGTCATTTTTGCATCAGAGCTCAACTGCGTTGCTGTGGTATATGACAACTGTTTTGTCTATCAACACAAAATCCATAATTATTTGTTCACATGGTCTGAAGACAATACGATTTAATTTTGGTGAAAATTGGACAAACGGTCTAGGACGAGTTTGAAAAAGTAGGTTTTTAACCAATAACAAGATAGAGGGGAGAGAGGTTTGCCAAATATGGGAAAAATTGGTATCTATATTCTCGGCATGAGCCATAGAATGATTTATAACCAGTCTCATTGCAATAGGCTAATTTAATCAAAAGTTATTAGCATTTTTGTACACTTTATTACAACTTTTACACAAGGTGGCGTTGCCCGAAAACTTTTTGAGTACCTTCAGGACATAGAGCGGAAGACACATACTGAGTTTTGTAATTATACACTAATGCATTCGTAAAGTATAGCATATGCATTTTATACCCTAATACTGCATTGAAGTCAATGGGAATTTCATGTTTTGTTCTATTATAGCGCCACCAAGAGGCAGAATCCCACCATTTTTTATATGTCCTCAGAGTGAGCCCATACATACGTGTGTCGAGTTTGGTGAAAATATCTCATTTTGTTTTGGAGTTATAAACAGTTGTATGAAAAAAACACGTAAAAAATGACTGACACCTGACTTTGATTGGATTTTACTACCCCTTACTATCAATATTTTGACATTTGGGAATTAGTGTATAGCTATCGACCTATGTTTCCGAACTTCCGGCGCTGGTTTCGTCTCGATCGGAATGAAAATATACAATGAACTACTATTAGATGTTACATATTTTAAGAAGTAAAATGAGTTTTAAAAGGAAGGGACATTTAATGGGATTTGTATGTTTCATTTTATTGTTGTGGATTTAATTAGGGCCCGAGCACTGATGGTGGTCTACATGTCAATATTTAGTCAGTTATATTGTCACCTGTGGGCAAGAGTAAATTGTTATTAACTACTAATTAAGATTGAACCAAAACAACATCATATTTGGTCAGTCTAATAGTTAATAGACTTAATGATGTTAAATTTCAAAGATCTTGAGTTTTGTTGAACATGTCCGTGGTATCCTGACAAAGTCTGATGTTTCGGCAAAATTTTAGTTATTCATAGTGCCACTAGCTGGTCAAGTCACCTTTATTTATATAGCACTTTTAACAAGTCCAGTTTCAAAGCAGCTTCACAGTTTTAACAGGAAAATAATGCAACAGATTTTGTACAACTGCTCTGTTGAAAATGGTGATGTCATCCAGCTAATTTCAATTATCATGTAGTGTCAATGCGGGCAGATCAGTAATATAGTTGAAATTTAGGTGTCCCCAACTGAGCAAGCCAAGCCAAAGGCAACGGTGGCAAGGAACCAAAATTCCTTCAGGGCCAGGATGGAGATAAAAAAATCTTGGGAGAAACCAGGCTAAGTCGGGGTGCCAGTTCTCCTCTGGCCGACGAACAAACAGTGTATGATTATTATTTTGCGTACAACAGTGTATGATTATTTTTTACCTTTTAAACTGGCAACATTACAGTTCAGAAGTCATATTAGATAAATAGATATTCGTAAGATCATTTGATAGATTGGAGTTGTCGTGCCGGAGACAGGTTTATAAGGATGTCTTTTCGAGTCTGCATTTACAGGGCAGAGTTTAATTGACACACTCTCTTCAGACATTTCAGGGATGCATTGGTCATGTCCTGGCACAGGTCCACCCTCTGATCAGAGTACAGCCCAGTAGCAGGAAGTGTGGCAAATACAAATGATTGATATAGTCCTCCTATTTTTATATACTTAAATGCATATTGCCCACCGTGCTCTGTGTTCCTACAACCACAAGGTAGTGGTGGCACAGTTGCGAGGACCCTTTTATTCCTCTTGCAGCTTCAATGTAGTTTTGTATTTTTTACTTTTTGGGACCTCAGGAAGAGTAGTCACTGCCTAGGTATTGGCTAATGGGGATCCAAATAAACAAATAAACTTAGATCATAGATGGGATAGAGCATTCATGGGTAAATTAACTAAGGAAAAATATAATATCATAGCTTTTTTAGGTGTCCTCAAAGGGGTCCATAAATATATGTCAAATTTGTTGTAAATATCTAATTTTCTTTTAAAGTTATAGCAAAATATATTTGAGAGCATGGGCTGCATTGATTGGATTTTTTTTTCTTCCAAAATTTTGGCTTTGTTTTGGTCATTATTGTTTAGCTATTGACCTATGTAAGTATTCAGAATTTCCTATTGTGGTTTTGTTTTAATTGGACTAACTGTTTCCTACATTCGCAAAGGTTTTTTAGGTGCTAAAGTACACCTTTTTACAAACCATAAGGTGAAACCAGGAATGTTTGGTATTATTGGACTCGGCAAGGATTCAGGAGTCTAATGAGGTGAATACTGTGAAAAACACTGGCTTGAAAATTCTCAGGCTCCTTCAGGGCATTGCACCAATGAAGTATGCTTTGTTTGTGATACGCCATTGTCCTCATAGACTATCATGGCACCAAGGATAAAGACAATGAATGCCCATTTTCATCTGACTAATGTTTGGGTGCGTATATTGCCAGTTTCATGAGTTTTTCCCCTGTTATAGCGCCACCAAGTGATCAATCGTTGTGATTTTTTTCATGTGATCTCAGACTGACCTCACTCACACGTGACCTTAATTTGGTGGAAATATCTCGTTCTGTTCACAAGTTATAGCCATTTTATTAAATAAGGTCCCGGTCACATCAAACATTTTGGCTCCCCTTAGCAACCATAAATCAAAATGTTTTTTTTTTTTGATAATTATTGATAGTCTCTCTCCAGAGAACATTTCTGCAGTGGTTTGGTTCCGATCAGTCAAATAAGCTGGGAGTAATTTGCAAAAGTAGGTTTTACAAAAAACCTAAAATATCTCGAAATTGGCGCCTGAAGGGCGAGCAAATCCGAGATATGCATTTTGTCCGTCTCGAGCCAAGGATTCCAGCAATATAAGACACTCGAGGCTAAGCCTTACGGTTGAGGAGTTATGAGCCGTTTCGTACTTTTGGTCGCCGTTTCGCACTTTTGATCGCTGTAGCGCCCCCGTCAGGCCGATCGGGGCGGGCTTCGGTGACGTCTGCAGTGGTTGTGAGTACTACCAGCCCTGAAAGTTTCAAGTCTCTACGACTTACGGTTTGGTCTGCCCGAGCAGTTTTAGCTGGAAAATGATGCATCATGGGGAAATGAACAGTTCCAATAGGGTTTCAGCCTGACGCTTGACTTTGATTGGATTTTACTACCCCTTACTATCAAAATTTTGAGATTTGGCCTCACGACTGTGCCTAGCGACCTATGTTTCCGAACTTCTGACGCTGGTTTCGTCTCGATCGGACCAGTGGTTTCGAAGATATCGGCTAATTTTCTTAAAGCGCTAAATTACAACGGTGCACAAACCATACGCCGAAACCTGGCAAGTGTGGTATGGTTGGACTCTG
Organism: Pseudorasbora parva; assembly: GCF_024679245.1. Classification (NCBI taxonomy): domain Eukaryota; kingdom Metazoa; phylum Chordata; class Actinopteri; order Cypriniformes; family Gobionidae; genus Pseudorasbora; species Pseudorasbora parva. The sequence goes on along the minus strand of NC_090185.1, from coordinate 36,966,017 downwards.
CAACGATTCAGGAGTCTAAGGAGATGAGTCGCGTGAAAATAAGTCAACCACACCCAAAGTTATAAGCACTTTTTAAAAAAAATCTCAACTAGGTGGCGCTGTTTCGAAACTTCTCAGGCTACTTCAGGGCATCGTGGTGATGACCCATGCCGAGTTCCGTAACAATCCGTTCATGCGTTCATAAAATACAGCATTTTGGCACATAATTCAAGATGGCCGACAGCCAAAATGGCCGACATGGTAAAATTGGACATCAGTTGACTCGGCATGACGTCTCGAATCTGACGAGACCACTTTTGTGATTTTTGGGCAAACGGTTCAGCAAAAAAAAGCAAAAATAGCCATTTTTCCTATCTCCGGGCCAGTAGGTGGCGCTGCGCCGAAACGCAGCAGGTTGCCTCAAGACATGCTTGTGCCAACATGTACCAAGTTTGGTCTGAATACGATAAAGCGTTGCGGAGATACAGCCATACGTCTGTTTTTGCAAGCGCTACGTAAAATTTGTTTGCGCGTTTAACGGAAAAGATTTGACGAATCAACTTGAATTCCATAACTTTTTGTCGACACTGGCTGCAGATGATCTGGTTCAATTTTCGTGCAAATCAGACGAACAGTCTAGGACGAGTTCGCAAAAGTAGGATTTTGGGGAAATTCAAAATGGCGGGAAACATATAATGTCGGAAATGACGTCATAGGGTGCTTTCGGATTGGCAGGAGCTCAGAAATCTGAGGAAACAAGAATTTTGTTTCTAGCCCATAAGGTTCAAAAGTTATTAGCATAAACATGAGTGCAACTTTGGACAGGTGGTGGCGCTAGAGGGATTGAGTTGGAGACACCAAAATTGGTGTATTTAATGTTGGGACTGCCCTCTATCAGAATGTCAAATCGTTACAACTTTCCCGCAAACGGTTCTATGGGCTGCCATAGACCTCCATGGCGGAAGAAGAAAGTGCGACAACGGTTTCAATAGGTGCCTCCGCACCTTCGGTGCTTGGCCCCTAAATATAGCTGCAAGCAGCCATTATCGGGGCCAAGCGCAAAGAAGAAGACAAGACATGCCAGCATGGCTGGAAGTCTCAAGCCAACTGCAACAATGAGCCATTAAGGACCTATTAAGTTGATTTTAGGCAAAATAGCAGTCAAATTTTAAATACAGTCAATAATAATGGTTTAATGGTTTATCACTTTCGACCAATAGGTGTCACTGTTACGAAACTGATGTGGTTTAGTCAGATTGAGATGACAATGACACATGCAAAGTTTGGTGTCAATATGTCAAAGCATTGCAGAGATACAGCCTCAAGAGTAATTTTTGCATCATGGCTCAACTCTGTTGCAGTGGTATATGAAAACTGTTTTGTCTATCAATCCGAAATCCATAAGTATTTGTTAGCATGGTCTGAAGACGATACGGATCAATTTTGGTGAAAATCGGACAAACGGTCTAGGATGAGTTTGAAAAAGTAGATTTTTAACAAATAACAAGATGGAGCACAGATATGTTTGCAAAATATGGCAAAATTGGTATCTATCTTCTCGGCATGAGCCAATGAATGTATTATGACCAGTCTCATTACAATAGGCTAATTTAATCAAAAGTTATTAGCATTTTTGTACATTTTATTACAACTTTTGACCACAAGGTGGCGCTACCCCGAAACTTTTTGAGTATCTTCGGGACATGGAGCGGAAGACACATACCGAGTTTTGTAACGATACGCTAATGCATTCGTAAATTATAGCATTAGCATTTTAAACCATAATACTGCATTGAAGTCAATGGGAATTTCATGTTTTGTTTTATTATAGCGCCACCAAGAGGCACAATCCCACCAATTTTTTTATGTGTCCTCATAGTGAGCCCATACATATGTGTGTCAAGTTTGGTGAAAATATCTCATTTTGTTTTGGAGTTATAGACATTTATATGAAAAAACACGTAAAAAAGGACTGACACCTGACTTTGATTGGATTTTACTACCCCTTACTATCAATATTTTGAGATTTGGGCATTAGCGTATAGCTATCGACCTATGTTTCCGAACTTCTGAGGCTGGTTTCGTCTCGATCGGACTAGCGGTTTCGAAGATATCAGCAAATGTTTTTTAAGCACTAAATTACAACTCTGCGCAAACCATATGCCGAAACCTGGCAAGTCTGGTATCGTTGGAGTCGGCAAGGATTCAGGAGACCAAAAAACACACTCCCATCAAAATATGTCAACCACACCCAAAGTTATAAGCGTTTGAAAAAAAAAATTCTCCACTAGGTGGCGCTGTTTCGAAACTTCTCAGGCTACTTCAGGGCATCGTGGTGATGACCCATACCAAGTTTCATAACAATCTGTTCATGCGTTCATAAAATACAGCATTTTTGCACATAATTCAAAATGGCCGACATCCAAAATGGCCGACATGGTAAAATTGGATATCAGTCGACTCGGCATGACGCCCTGAATCTAATGAGACCAATTTTATGATTTTTGGATAAACGGTTCAGAAGTTATAAGCCAAAATAGGCATTTTTCGTATCTCCGGACAGGTAGGTGGCGCTGCGCCGAAACGCTGCATGTTGCTTCAAGTCATGCTTGTGATGACATGTACCAAGGTTGGTTTGAATACGATAAAGCGTTGCGGAGATATAGCCTTTAGTGTGTTTTTGCAACCTCCACGTAAAATTTGTTTGTGCGTTTATTGAAAACGATTGGACGAATCAACTTGAATTCCATAACTTTTTGTCAACATGCTCTGAAGATGATCTGTTTCAATTTTCGTGAAAATCGGAGCAACGGCCTAGGAGGAGTTCGAAAAAGTAGGTTTTTCAGAAAATTCAAAATGGCGGGAAAATTTGCATACCAGAAAATGACATCATAGGGTGAAATCGAATCGGCTTGAGCCAAGGAATCCGATGAAAAAAGAATTTTGTTTCTAGCCCTTAGGGGTCAAAAGTTATAAGCATAAATATGAGTGAAACTTTGGACAGGTGGTGGCGCTAGAGGGATTGAGTTAGAGGCACCAAATTTGCTATAGTGACAGCTCAGACTGGCCTCTATGAGTGTGCCAAATTTCACAACTTTTTACCATACGGTTCTATGGGCTGCCAGAGACTCCTATGGCGGAAGAAGAAGAAGAAGAAGCAGAATAATAAATATAGCTGCAAGCAGCCATTATCGGGGCCAAGCGCAAAGAAGAAGACAAGACATGCCAGCATGGCTGGAAGTCTCAAGCCAACTGCAACAATGAGCCATTAAGGACCTATTAAGTTGATTTTAGGCAAAATAGCAGTCAAATTTTAAATACAGTCAATAATAATGGTTTAATGGTTTATCACTTTCGACCAATAGGTGTCACTGTTACGAAACTGATGTGGTTTAGTCAGATTGAGATGACAATGACACATGCAAAGTTTGGTGTCAATATGTCAAAGCATTGCAGAGATACAGCCTCAAGAGTAATTTTTGCATCATGGCTCAACTCTGTTGCAGTGGTATATGAAAACTGTTTTGTCTATCAATCCGAAATCCATAAGTATTTGTCAGCATGGTCTGAAGACGATACGGATCAATTTTGGTGAAAATCGGACAAACGGTCTAGGATGAGTTTGAAAAAGTAGATTTTTAACAAATAACAAGATGGAGCACAGATATGTTTGCAAAATATGGCAAAATTGGTATCTATCTTCTCGGCATGAGCCAATGAATGTATTATGACCAGTCTCATTACAATAGGCTAATTTAATCAGAAGTTATTAGCATTTTTGTACATTTTATTACAACTTTTGACCACAAGGTGGCGCTGCCCCGAAACTTTTTGAATATCTTCGGGACATAGAGCGGAAGACACATACCGAGTTTTGTAATGATACACTAGTGCATTCTTAAATTATAGCATTAGCATTTTAAACCGTAATACTGCATTGAAGTCAATGGGAATTTCATGTTTTGTTTTATTATAGCGCCACCAAGAGGCACAATCCCACCAATTTTTTTATGTGTCCTCGTAGTGAGCCCATACATATGTGTGTCAAGTTTGGTGAAAATATTTCATTTTGTTTTGGAGTTATAGACATTTATATGAAAAAACACGTAAAAAATGACTGACACCTGACTTTGATTGGATTTTACTACCCCTTACTATCAATATTTTGAGATTTGGGCATTAGCGTATAGCTATCGACCTATGTTTCCGAACTTCTGAGGCTGGTTTCGTCTCGATCGGACTAGCGGTTTCGAAGATATCAGCAAATGTTTTTTAAGCACTAAATTACAACTCTGCGCAAACCATATGCCGAAACCTGGCAAGTCTGGTATCGTTGGAGTCGGCAAGGATTCAGGAGACCAAAAAACACACTCCCATCAAAATATGTCAACCACACCCAAAGTTATAAGCGTTTGAAAAAAAAAATTCTCCACTAGGTGGCGCTGTTTCGAAACTTCTCAGGCTACTTCAGGGCATCGTGGTGATGACCCATACCAAGTTTCATAACAATCTGTTCATGCGTTCATAAAATACAGCATTTTTGCACATAATTCAAAATGGCCGACATCCAAAATGGCCGACATGGTAAAATTGGATATCAGTCGACTCGGCATGACGCCCTGAATCTAATGAGACCAATTTTATGATTTTTGGATAAACGGTTCAGAAGTTATAAGCCAAAATAGGCATTTTTCGTATCTCCGGACAGGTAGGTGGCGCTGCGCCGAAACGCTGCATGTTGCTTCAAGTCATGCTTGTGATGACATGTACCAAGGTTGGTTTGAATACGATAAAGCGTTGCGGAGATATAGCCTTTAGTGTGTTTTTGCAACCTCCACGTAAAATTTGTTTGTGCGTTTATTGAAAACGATTGGACGAATCAACTTGAATTCCATAACTTTTTGTCAACATGCTCTGAAGATGATCTGTTTCAATTTTCGTGAAAATCGGAGCAACGGCCTAGGAGGAGTTCGAAAAAGTAGGTTTTTCAGAAAATTCAAAATGGCGGGAAAATTTGCATACCGGAAAATGACATCATAGGGTGAAATCGAATCGGCTTGAGCCAAGGAATCCGATGAAAAAAGAATTTTGTTTCTAGCCCTTAGGGGTCAAAAGTTATAAGCATAAATATGAGTGAAACTTTGGACAGGTGGTGGCGCTAGAGGGATTGAGTTAGAGGCACCAAATTTGCTATAGTGACAGCTCAGACTGGCCTCTATGAGTGTGCCAAATTTCACAACTTTTTACCATACGGTTCTATGGGCTGCCAGAGACTCCTATGGCGGAAGAAGAAGCAGAATAATAATAATAGGAACACTAACGATTTCAATAGGTGCCTCCGCACCTTCGGTGCTTGGCCCCTAAATATAGCTGCAAGCAGCCATTATCGGGGCCAAGCGCAAAGAAGAAGACAAGACATGCCAGCATGGCTGGAAGTCTCAAGCCAACTGCAACAATGAGCCATTAAGGACCTATTAAGTTGATTTTAGGCAAAATAGCAGTCAAATTTTAAATACAGTCAATAATAATGGTTTAATGGTTTATCACTTTCGACCAATAGGTGTCACTGTTACGAAACTGATGTGGTTTAGTCAGATTGAGATGACAATGACACATGCAAAGTTTGGTGTCAATATGTCAAAGCATTGCAGAGATACAGCCTCAAGAGTAATTTTTGCATCATGGCTCAACTCTGTTGCAGTGGTATATGAAAACTGTTTTGTCTATCAATCCGAAATCCATAAGTATTTGTTAGCATGGTCTGAAGACGATACGGATCAATTTTGGTGAAAATCGGACAAACGGTCTAGGATGAGTTTGAAAAAGTAGATTTTTAACAAATAACAAGATGGAGCACAGATATGTTTGCAAAATATGGCAAAATTGGTATCTATCTTCTCGGCATGAGCCAATGAATGTATTATGACCAGTCTCATTACAATAGGCTAATTTAATCAAAAGTTATTAGCATTTTTGTACATTTTATTACAACTTTTGACCACAAGGTGGCGCTACCCCGAAACTTTTTGAGTATCTTCGGGACATGGAGCGGAAGACACATACCGAGTTTTGTAACGATACGCTAATGCATTCGTAAATTATAGCATTAGCATTTTAAACCATAATACTGCATTGAAGTCAATGGGAATTTCATGTTTTGTTTTATTATAGCGCCACCAAGAGGCACAATCCCACCAATTTTTTTATGTGTCCTCATAGTGAGCCCATACATATGTGTGTCAAGTTTGGTGAAAATATCTCATTTTGTTTTGGAGTTATAGACATTTATATGAAAAAACACGTAAAAAAGGACTGACACCTGACTTTGATTGGATTTTACTACCCCTTACTATCAATATTTTGAGATTTGGGCATTAGCGTATAGCTATCGACCTATGTTTCCGAACTTCTGAGGCTGGTTTCGTCTCGATCGGACTAGCGGTTTCGAAGATATCAGCAAATGTTTTTTAAGCACTAAATTACAACTCTGCGCAAACCATATGCCGAAACCTGGCAAGTCTGGTATCGTTGGAGTCGGCAAGGATTCAGGAGACCAAAAAACACACTCCCATCAAAATATGTCAACCACACCCAAAGTTATAAGCGTTTGAAAAAAAAAATTCTCCACTAGGTGGCGCTGTTTCGAAACTTCTCAGGCTACTTCAGGGCATCGTGGTGATGACCCATACCAAGTTTCATAACAATCTGTTCATGCGTTCATAAAATACAGCATTTTTGCACATAATTCAAAATGGCCGACATCCAAAATGGCCGACATGGTAAAATTGGATATCAGTCGACTCGGCATGACGCCCTGAATCTAATGAGACCAATTTTATGATTTTTGGATAAACGGTTCAGAAGTTATAAGCCAAAATAGGCATTTTTCGTATCTCCGGACAGGTAGGTGGCGCTGCGCCGAAACGCTGCATGTTGCTTCAAGTCATGCTTGTGATGACATGTACCAAGGTTGGTTTGAATACGATAAAGCGTTGCGGAGATATAGCCTTTAGTGTGTTTTTGCAACCTCCACGTAAAATTTGTTTGTGCGTTTATTGAAAACGATTGGACGAATCAACTTGAATTCCATAACTTTTTGTCAACATGCTCTGAAGATGATCTGTTTCAATTTTCGTGAAAATCGGAGCAACGGCCTAGGAGGAGTTCGAAAAAGTAGGTTTTTCAGAAAATTCAAAATGGCGGGAAAATTTGCATACCAGAAAATGACATCATAGGGTGAAATCGAATCGGCTTGAGCCAAGGAATCCGATGAAAAAAGAATTTTGTTTCTAGCCCTTAGGGGTCAAAAGTTATAAGCATAAATATGAGTGAAACTTTGGACAGGTGGTGGCGCTAGAGGGATTGAGTTAGAGGCACCAAATTTGCTATAGTGACAGCTCAGACTGGCCTCTATGAGTGTGCCAAATTTCACAACTTTTTACCATACGGTTCTATGGGCTGCCAGAGACTCCTATGGCGGAAGAAGAAGAAGAAGAAGCAGAATAATAAATATAGCTGCAAGCAGCCATTATCGGGGCCAAGCGCAAAGAAGAAGACAAGACATGCCAGCATGGCTGGAAGTCTCAAGCCAACTGCAACAATGAGCCATTAAGGACCTATTAAGTTGATTTTAGGCAAAATAGCAGTCAAATTTTAAATACAGTCAATAATAATGGTTTAATGGTTTATCACTTTCGACCAATAGGTGTCACTGTTACGAAACTGATGTGGTTTAGTCAGATTGAGATGACAATGACACATGCAAAGTTTGGTGTCAATATGTCAAAGCATTGCAGAGATACAGCCTCAAGAGTAATTTTTGCATCATGGCTCAACTCTGTTGCAGTGGTATATGAAAACTGTTTTGTCTATCAATCCGAAATCCATAAGTATTTGTCAGCATGGTCTGAAGACGATACGGATCAATTTTGGTGAAAATCGGACAAACGGTCTAGGATGAGTTTGAAAAAGTAGATTTTTAACAAATAACAAGATGGAGCACAGATATGTTTGCAAAATATGGCAAAATTGGTATCTATCTTCTCGGCATGAGCCAATGAATGTATTATGACCAGTCTCATTACAATAGGCTAATTTAATCAGAAGTTATTAGCATTTTTGTACATTTTATTACAACTTTTGACCACAAGGTGGCGCTGCCCCGAAACTTTTTGAATATCTTCGGGACATAGAGCGGAAGACACATACCGAGTTTTGTAATGATACACTAGTGCATTCTTAAATTATAGCATTAGCATTTTAAACCGTAATACTGCATTGAAGTCAATGGGAATTTCATGTTTTGTTTTATTATAGCGCCACCAAGAGGCACAATCCCACCAATTTTTTTATGTGTCCTCGTAGTGAGCCCATACATATGTGTGTCAAGTTTGGTGAAAATATTTCATTTTGTTTTGGAGTTATAGACATTTATATGAAAAAACACGTAAAAAATGACTGACACCTGACTTTGATTGGATTTTACTACCCCTTACTATCAATATTTTGAGATTTGGGCATTAGCGTATAGCTATCGACCTATGTTTCCGAACTTCTGAGGCTGGTTTCGTCTCGATCGGACTAGCGGTTTCGAAGATATCAGCAAATGTTTTTTAAGCACTAAATTACAACTCTGCGCAAACCATATGCCGAAACCTGGCAAGTCTGGTATCGTTGGAGTCGGCAAGGATTCAGGAGACCAAAAAACACACTCCCATCAAAATATGTCAACCACACCCAAAGTTATAAGCGTTTGAAAAAAAAAATTCTCCACTAGGTGGCGCTGTTTCGAAACTTCTCAGGCTACTTCAGGGCATCGTGGTGATGACCCATACCAAGTTTCATAACAATCTGTTCATGCGTTCATAAAATACAGCATTTTTGCACATAATTCAAAATGGCCGACATCCAAAATGGCCGACATGGTAAAATTGGATATCAGTCGACTCGGCATGACGCCCTGAATCTAATGAGACCAATTTTATGATTTTTGGATAAACGGTTCAGAAGTTATAAGCCAAAATAGGCATTTTTCGTATCTCCGGACAGGTAGGTGGCGCTGCGCCGAAACGCTGCATGTTGCTTCAAGTCATGCTTGTGATGACATGTACCAAGGTTGGTTTGAATACGATAAAGCGTTGCGGAGATATAGCCTTTAGTGTGTTTTTGCAACCTCCACGTAAAATTTGTTTGTGCGTTTATTGAAAACGATTGGACGAATCAACTTGAATTCCATAACTTTTTGTCAACATGCTCTGAAGATGATCTGTTTCAATTTTCGTGAAAATCGGAGCAACGGCCTAGGAGGAGTTCGAAAAAGTAGGTTTTTCAGAAAATTCAAAATGGCGGGAAAATTTGCATACCGGAAAATGACATCATAGGGTGAAATCGAATCGGCTTGAGCCAAGGAATCCGATGAAAAAAGAATTTTGTTTCTAGCCCTTAGGGGTCAAAAGTTATAAGCATAAATATGAGTGAAACTTTGGACAGGTGGTGGCGCTAGAGGGATTGAGTTAGAGGCACCAAATTTGCTATAGTGACAGCTCAGACTGGCCTCTATGAGTGTGCCAAATTTCACAACTTTTTACCATACGGTTCTATGGGCTGCCAGAGACTCCTATGGCGGAAGAAGAAGAAGAAGAAGCAGAATAATAAATATAGCTGCAAGCAGCCATTATCGGGGCCAAGCGCAAAGAAGAAGACAAGACATGCCAGCATGGCTGGAAGTCTCAAGCCAACTGCAACAATGAGCCATTAAGGACCTATTAAGTTGATTTTAGGCAAAATAGCAGTCAAATTTTAAATACAGTCAATAATAATGGTTTAATGGTTTATCACTTTCGACCAATAGGTGTCACTGTTACGAAACTGATGTGGTTTAGTCAGATTGAGATGACAATGACACATGCAAAGTTTGGTGTCAATATGTCAAAGCATTGCAGAGATACAGCCTCAAGAGTAATTTTTGCATCATGGCTCAACTCTGTTGCAGTGGTATATGAAAACTGTTTTGTCTATCAATCCGAAATCCATAACTATTTGTCAGCATGGTCTGAAGACGATACGGATCAATTTTGGTGAAAATCGGACAAACGGTCTAGGATGAGTTTGAAAAAGTAGATTTTTAACAAATAACAAGATGGAGCACAGATATGTTTGCAAAATATGGCAAAATTGGTATCTATCTTCTCGGCATGAGCCAATGAATGTATTATGACCAGTCTCATTACAATAGGCTAATTTAATCAAAAGTTATTAGCATTTTTGTACATTTTATTACAACTTTTGACCACAAGGTGGCGCTACCCCGAAACTTTTTGAGTATCTTCAGGACATGGAGCGGAAGACACATACCGAGTTTTGTAACGATACGCTAATGCATTCGTAAATTATAGCATTAGCATTTTAAACCATAATACTGCATTGAAGTCAATGGGAATTTCATGTTTTGTTTTATTATAGCGCCACCAAGAGGCACAATCCCACCAATTTTTTTATGTGTCCTCATAGTGAGCCCATACATATGTGTGTCAAGTTTGGTGAAAATATCTCATTTTGTTTTGGAGTTATAGACATTTATATGAAAAAACACGTAAAAAAGGACTGACACCTGACTTTGATTGGATTTTACTACCCCTTACTATCAATATTTTGAGATTTGGGCATTAGCGTATAGCTATCGACCTATGTTTCCGAACTTCTGAGGCTGGTTTCGTCTCGATCGGACTAGCGGTTTCGAAGATATCAGCAAATGTTTTTTAAGCACTAAATTACAACTCTGCGCAAACCATATGCCGAAACCTGGCAAGTCTGGTATCGTTGGAGTCGGCAAGGATTCAGGAGACCAAAAAACACACTCCCATCAAAATATGTCAACCACACCCAAAGTTATAAGCGTTTGAAAAAAAAAATTCTCCACTAGGTGGCGCTGTTTCGAAACTTCTCAGGCTACTTCAGGGCATCGTGGTGATGACCCATACCAAGTTTCATAACAATCTGTTCATGCGTTCATAAAATACAGCATTTTTGCACATAATTCAAAATGGCCGACATCCAAAATGGCCGACATGGTAAAATTGGATATCAGTCGACTCGGCATGACGCCCTGAATCTAATGAGACCAATTTTATGATTTTTGGATAAACGGTTCAGAAGTTATAAGCCAAAATAGGCATTTTTCGTATCTCCGGACAGGTAGGTGGCGCTGCGCCGAAACGCTGCATGTTGCTTCAAGTCATGCTTGTGATGACATGTACCAAGGTTGGTTTGAATACGATAAAGCGTTGCGGAGATATAGCCTTTAGTGTGTTTTTGCAACCTCCACGTAAAATTTGTTTGTGCGTTTATTGAAAATGATTGGACGAATCAACTTGAATTCCATAACTTTTTGTCAACATGCTCTGAAGATGATCTGTTTCAATTTTCGTGAAAATCGGAGCAACGGCCTAGGAGGAGTTCGAAAAAGTAGGTTTTTCAGAAAATTCAAAATGGCGGGAAAATTTGCATACCGGAAAATGACATCATAGGGTGAAATCGAATCGGCTTGAGCCAAGGAATCCGATGAAAAAAGAATTTTGTTTCTAGCCCTTAGGGGTCAAAAGTTATAAGCATAAATATGAGTGAAACTTTGGACAGGTGGTGGCGCTAGAGGGATTGAGTTAGAGGCACCAAATTTGCTATAGTGACAGCTCAGACTGGCCTCTATGAGTGTGCCAAATTTCACAACTTTTTACCATACGGTTCTATGGGCTGCCAGAGACTCCTATGGCGGAAGAAGAAGAAGAAGAAGCAGAATAATAAATATAGCTGCAAGCAGCCATTATCGGGGCCAAGCGCAAAGAAGAAGACAAGACATGCCAGCATGGCTGGAAGTCTCAAGCCAACTGCAACAATGAGCCATTAAGGACCTATTAAGTTGATTTTAGGCAAAATAGCAGTCAAATTTTAAATACAGTCAATAATAATGGTTTAATGGTTTATCACTTTCGACCAATAGGTGTCACTGTTACGAAACTGATGTGGTTTAGTCAGATTGAGATGACAATGACACATGCAAAGTTTGGTGTCAATATGTCAAAGCATTGCAGAGATACAGCCTCAAGAGTCATTTTTGCATCATGGCTCAACTCTGTTGCAGTGGTATATGAAAACTGTTTTGTCTATCAATCCGAAATCCATAACTATTTGTCAGCATGGTCTGAAGACGATACGGATCAATTTTGGTGAAAATCGGACAAACGGTCTAGGATGAGTTTGAAAAAGTAGATTTTTAACAAATAACAAGACGGAGCACAGATATGTTTGCAAAATATGGCAAAATTGGTATCTATCTTCTCGGCATGAGCCAATGAATGTATTATGACCAGTCTCATTACAATAGGCTAATTTAATCAAAAGTTATTAGCATTTTTGTACATTTTATTACAACTTTTGACCACAAGGTGGCGCTGCCCCGAAACTTTTTGAATATCTTCGGGACATAGAGCGGAAGACACATACCGAGTTTTGTAACGATACACTAGTGCATTCTTAAATTATAGCATTAGCATTTTAAACCGTAATACTGCATTGAAGTCAATGGGAATTTCATGTTTTGTTTTATTATAGCGCCACCAAGAGGCACAATCCCACCAATTTTTTTATGTGTCCTCGTAGTGAGCCCATACATATGTGTGTCAAGTTTGGTGAAAATATTTCATTTTGTTTTGGAGTTATAGACATTTATATGAAAAAACACGTAAAAAATGACTGACACCTGACTTTGATTGGATTTTACTACCCCTTACTATCAATATTTTGAGATTTGGGCATTAGCGTATAGCTATCGACCTATGTTTCCGAACTTCTGAGGCTGGTTTCGTCTCGATCGGACTAGCGGTTTCAAAGATATCAGCAAATGTTTTTTAAGCACTAAATTACAACTCTGCGCAAACCATATGCCGAAACCTGGCAAGTCTGGTATCGTTGGAGTCGGCAAGGATTCAGGAGACCAAAAAACACACTCCCATCAAAATATGTCAACCACACCCAAAGTTATAAGCGTTTGAAAAAAAAAATTCTCCACTAGGTGGCGCTGTTTCGAAACTTCTCAGGCTACTTCAGGGCATCGTGGTGATGACCCATACCAAGTTTCATAACAATCTGTTCATGCGTTCATAAAATACAGCATTTTTGCACATAATTCAAAATGGCCGACATCCAAAATGGCCGACATGGTAAAATTGGATATCAGTCGACTCGGCATGACGCCCTGAATCTAATGAGACCAATTTTATGATTTTTGGATAAACGGTTCAGAAGTTATAAGCCAAAATAGGCATTTTTCGTATCTCCGGACAGGTAGGTGGCGCTGCGCCGAAACGCTGCATGTTGCTTCAAGTCATGCTTGTGATGACATGTACCAAGGTTGGTTTGAATACGATAAAGCGTTGCGGAGATATAGCCTTTAGTGTGTTTTTGCAACCTCCACGTAAAATTTGTTTGTGCGTTTATTGAAAACGATTGGACGAATCAACTTGAATTCCATAACTTTTTGTCAACATGCTCTGAAGATGATCTGTTTCAATTTTCGTGAAAATCGGAGCAACGGCCTAGGAGGAGTTCGAAAAAGTAGGTTTTTCAGAAAATTCAAAATGGCGGGAAAATTTGCATACCGGAAAATGACATCATAGGGTGAAATCGAATCGGCTTGAGCCAAGGAATCCGATGAAAAAAGAATTTTGTTTCTAGCCCTTAGGGGTCAAAAGTTATAAGCATAAATATGAGTGAAACTTTGGACAGGTGGTGGCGCTAGAGGGATTGAGTTAGAGGCACCAAATTTGCTATAGTGACAGCTCAGACTGGCCTCTATGAGTGTGCCAAATTTCACAACTTTTTACCATACGGTTCTATGGGCTGCCAGAGACTCCTATGGCGGAAGAAGCAGAATAATAATAATAGGAACACTAACGATTTCAATAGGTGCCTCCGCACCTTCGGTGCTTGGCCCCTAAATATAGCTGCAAGCAGCCATTATCGGGGCCAAGCGCAAAGAAGAAGACAAGACATGCCAGCATGGCTGGAAGTCTCAAGCCAACTGCAACAATGAGCCATTAAGGACCTATTAAGTTGATTTTAGGCAAAATAGCAGTCAAATTTTAAATACAGTCAATAATAATGGTTTAATGGTTTATCACTTTCGACCAATAGGTGTCACTGTTACGAAACTGATGTGGTTTAGTCAGATTGAGATGACAATGACACATGCAAAGTTTGGTGTCAATATGTCAAAGCATTGCAGAGATACAGCCTCAAGAGTAATTTTTGCATCATGGCTCAACTCTGTTGCAGTGGTATATGAAAACTGTTTTGTCTATCAATCCGAAATCCATAACTATTTGTCAGCATGGTCTGAAGACGATACGGATCAATTTTGGTGAAAATCGGACAAACGGTCTAGGATGAGTTTGAAAAAGTAGATTTTTAACAAATAACAAGATGGAGCACAGATATGTTTGCAAAATATGGCAAAATTGGTATCTATCTTCTCGGCATGAGCCAATGAATGTATTATGACCAGTCTCATTACAATAGGCTAATTTAATCAAAAGTTATTAGCATTTTTGTACATTTTATTACAACTTTTGACCACAAGGTGGCGCTGCCCCGAAACTTTTTGAATATGTTCGGGACATAGAGCGGAAGACACATACCGAGTTTTGTAATGATACACTAGTGCATTCTTAAATTATAGCATTAGCATTTTAAACCGTAATACTGCATTGAAGTCAATGGGAATTTCATGTTTTGTTTTATTATAGCGCCACCAAGAGGCACAATCCCACCAATTTTTTTATGTGTCCTCGTAGTGAGCCCATACATATGTGTGTCAAGTTTGGTGAAAATATTTCATTTTGTTTTGGAGTTATAGACATTTATATGAAAAAACACGTAAAAAATGACTGACACCTGACTTTGATTGGATTTTACTACCCCTTACTATCAATATTTTGAGATTTGGGCATTAGCGTATAGCTATCGACCTATGTTTCCGAACTTCTGAGGCTGGTTTCGTCTCGATCGGACTAGCGGTTTCGAAGATATCAGCAAATGTTTTTTAAGCACTAAATTACAACTCTGCGCAAACCATATGCCGAAACCTGGCAAGTCTGGTATCGTTGGAGTCGGCAAGGATTCAGGAGACCAAAAAACACACTCCCATCAAAATATGTCAACCACACCCAAAGTTATAAGCGTTTGAAAAAAAAAATTCTCCACTAGGTGGCGCTGTTTTGAAACTTCTCAGGCTACTTCAGGGCATCGTGGTGATGACCCATACCAAGTTTCATAACAATCTGTTCATGCGTTCATAAAATACAGCATTTTTGCACATAATTCAAAATGGCCGACATCCAAAATGGCCGACATGGTAAAATTGGATATCAGTCGACTCGGCATGACGCCCTGAATCTAATGAGACCAATTTTATGATTTTTGGATAAACGGTTCAGAAGTTATAAGCCAAAATAGGCATTTTTCGTATCTCCGGACAGGTAGGTGGCGCTGCGCCGAAACGCTGCATGTTGCTTCAAGTCATGCTTGTGATGACATGTACCAAGGTTGGTTTGAATACGATAAAGCGTTGCGGAGATATAGCCTTTAGTGTGTTTTTGCAACCTCCACGTAAAATTTGTTTGTGCGTTTATTGAAAACGATTGGACGAATCAACTTGAATTCCATAACTTTTTGTCAACATGCTCTGAAGATGATCTGTTTCAATTTTCGTGAAAATCGGAGCAACGGCCTAGGAGGAGTTCGAAAAAGTAGGTTTTTCAGAAAATTCAAAATGGCGGGAAAATTTGCATACCGGAAAATGACATCATAGGGTGAAATCGAATCGGCTTGAGCCAAGGAATCCGATGAAAAAAGAATTTTGTTTCTAGCCCTTAGGGGTCAAAAGTTATAAGCATAAATATGAGTGAAACTTTGGACAGGTGGTGGCGCTAGAGGGATTGAGTTAGAGGCACCAAATTTGCTATAGTGACAGCTCAGACTGGCCTCTATGAGTGTGCCAAATTTCACAACTTTTTACCATACGGTTCTATGGGCTGCCAGAGACTCCTATGGCGGAAAAAGAAGAAGAAGCAGAATAATAATAGGAACACTAACGATTTCAATAGGTGCCTCCGCACCTTCGGTGCTTGGCCCCTAAATATAGCTGCAAGCAGCCATTATCGGGGCCAAGCGCAAAGAAGAAGACAAGACATGCCAGCATGGCTGGAAGTCTCAAGCCAACTGCAACAATGAGCCATTAAGGACCTATTAAGTTGATTTTAGGCAAAATAGCAGTCAAATTTTAAATACAGTCAATAATAATGGTTTAATGGTTTATCACTTTCGACCAATAGGTGTCACTGTTACGAAACTGATGTGGTTTAGTCAGATTGAGATGACAATGACACATGCAAAGTTTGGTGTCAATATGTCAAAGCATTGCAGAGATACAGCCTCAAGAGTAATTTTTGCATCATGGCTCAACTCTGTTGCAGTGGTATATGAAAACTGTTTTGTCTATCAATCCGAAATCCATAAGTATTTGTCAGCATGGTCTGAAGACGATACGGATCAATTTTGGTGAAAATCGGACAAACGGTCTAGGATGAGTTTGAAAAAGTAGATTTTTAACAAATAACAAGATGGAGCACAGATATGTTTGCAAAATATGGCAAAATTGGTATCTATCTTCTCGGCATGAGCCAATGAATGTATTATGACCAGTCTCATTACAATAGGCTAATTTAATCAAAAGTTATTAGCATTTTTGTACATTTTATTACAACTTTTGACCACAAGGTGGCGCTGCCCCGAAACTTTTTGAATATCTTCGGGACATAGAGCGGAAGACACATACCGAGTTTTGTAATGATACACTAGTGCATTCTTAAATTATAGCATTAGCATTTTAAACCGTAATACTGCATTGAAGTCAATGGGAATTTCATGTTTTGTTTTATTATAGCGCCACCAAGAGGCACAATCCCACCAATTTTTTTATGTGTCCTCGTAGTGAGCCCATACATATGTGTGTCAAGTTTGGTGAAAATATTTCATTTTGTTTTGGAGTTATAGACATTTATATGAAAAAACACGTAAAAAATGACTGACACCTGACTTTGATTGGATTTTACTACCCCTTACTATCAATATTTTGAGATTTGGGCATTAGCGTATAGCTATCGACCTATGTTTCCGAACTTCTGAGGCTGGTTTCGTCTCGATCGGACTAGCGGTTTCGAAGATATCAGCAAATGTTTTTTAAGCACTAAATTACAACTCTGCGCAAACCATATGCCGAAACCTGGCAAGTCTGGTATCGTTGGAGTCGGCAAGGATTCAGGAGACCAAAAAACACACTCCCATCAAAATATGTCAACCACACCCAAAGTTATAAGCGTTTGGAAAAAAAAATTCTCCACTAGGTGGCGCTGTTTCGAAACTTCTCAGGCTACTTCAGGGCATCGTGGTGATGACCCATACCAAGTTTCATAACAATCTGTTCATGCGTTCATAAAATACAGCATTTTTGCACATAATTCAAAATGGCCGACATCCAAAATGGCCGACATGGTAAAATTGGATATCAGTCGACTCGGCATGACGCCCTGAATCTAATGAGACCAATTTTATGATTTTTGGATAAACGGTTCAGAAGTTATAAGCCAAAATAGGCATTTTTCGTATCTCCGGACAGGTAGGTGGCGCTGCGCCGAAACGCTGCATGTTGCTTCAAGTCATGCTTGTGATGACATGTACCAAGGTTGGTTTGAATACGATAAAGCGTTGCGGAGATATAGCCTTTAGTGTGTTTTTGCAACCTCCACGTAAAATTTGTTTGTGCGTTTATTGAAAACGATTGGACGAATCAACTTGAATTCCATAACTTTTTGTCAACATGCTCTGAAGATGATCTGTTTCAATTTTCGTGAAAATCGGAGCAACGGCCTAGGAGGAGTTCGAAAAAGTAGGTTTTTCAGAAAATTCAAAATGGCGGGAAAATTTGCATACCGGAAAATGACATCATAGGGTGAAATCGAATCGGCTTGAGCCAAGGAATCCGATGAAAAAAGAATTTTGTTTCTAGCCCTTAGGGGTCAAAAGTTATAAGCATAAATATGAGTGAAACTTTGGACAGGTGGTGGCGCTAGAGGGATTGAGTTAGAGGCACCAAATTTGCTATAGTGACAGCTCAGACTGGCCTCTATGAGTGTGCCAAATTTCACAACTTTTTACCATACGGTTCTATGGGCTGCCAGAGACTCCTATGGCGGAAGAAGAAGCAGAATAATAAATATAGCTGCAAGCAGCCATTATCGGGGCCAAGCGCAAAGAAGAAGACAAGACATGCCAGCATGGCTGGAAGTCTCAAGCCAACTGCAACAATGAGCCATTAAGGACCTATTAAGTTGATTTTAGGCAAAATAGCAGTCAAATTTTAAATACAGTCAATAATAATGGTTTAATGGTTTATCACTTTCGACCAATAGGTGTCACTGTTACGAAACTGATGTGGTTTAGTCAGATTGAGATGACAATGACACATGCAAAGTTTGGTGTCAATATGTCAAAGCATTGCAGAGATACAGCCTCAAGAGTAATTTTTGCATCATGGCTCAACTCTGTTGCAGTGGTATATGAAAACTGTTTTGTCTATCAATCCGAAATCCATAAGTATTTGTCAGCATGGTCTGAAGACGATACGGATCAATTTTGGTGAAAATCGGACAAACGGTCTAGGATGAGTTTGAAAAAGTAGATTTTTAACAAATAACAAGATGGAGCACAGATATGTTTGCAAAATATGGCAAAATTGGTATCTATCTTCTCGGCATGAGCCAATGAATGTATTATGACCAGTCTCATTACAATAGGCTAATTTAATCAAAAGTTATTAGCATTTTTGTACATTTTATTACAACTTTTGACCACAAGGTGGCGCTGCCCCGAAACTTTTTGAATATCTTCGGGACATGGAGCGGAAGACACATACCGAGTTTTGTAACGATACGCTAGTGCATTCTTAAATTATAGCATTAGCATTTTAAACCGTAATACTGCATTGAAGTCAATGGGAATTTCATGTTTTGTTTTATTATAGCGCCACCAAGAGGCACAATCCCACCAATTTTTTTATGTGTCCTCGTAGTGAGCCCATACATATGTGTGTCAAGTTTGGTGAAAATATTTCATTTTGTTTTGGAGTTATAGACATTTATATGAAAAAACACGTAAAAAATGACTGACACCTGACTTTGATTGGATTTTACTACCCCTTACTATCAATATTTTGAGATTTGGGCATTAGCGTATAGCTATCGACCTATGTTTCCGAACTTCTGAGGCTGGTTTCGTCTCGATCGGACTAGCGGTTTCGAAGATATCAGCAAATGTTTTTTAAGCACTAAATTACAACTCTGCGCAAACCATATGCCGAAACCTGGCAAGTCTGGTATCGTTGGAGTCGGCAAGGATTCAGGAGACCAAAAAACACACTCCCATCAAAATATGTCAACCACACCCAAAGTTATAAGCGTTTGAAAAAAAAAATTCTCCACTAGGTGGCGCTGTTTCGAAACTTCTCAGGCTACTTCAGGGCATCGTGGTGATGACCCATACCAAGTTTCATAACAATCTGTTCATGCGTTCATAAAATACAGCATTTTTGCACATAATTCAAAATGGCCGACATCCAAAATGGCCGACATGGTAAAATTGGATATCAGTCGACTCGGCATGACGCCCTGAATCTAATGAGACCAATTTTATGATTTTTGGATAAACGGTTCAGAAGTTATAAGCCAAAATAGGCATTTTTCGTATCTCCGGACAGGTAGGTGGCGCTGCGCCGAAACGCTGCGTGTTGCTTCAAGTCATGCTTGTGATGACATGTACCAAGGTTGGTTTGAATACGATAAAGCGTTGCGGAGATATAGCCTTTAGTGTGTTTTTGCAACCTCCACGTAAAATTTGTTTGTGCGTTTATTGAAAACGATTGGACGAATCAACTTGAATTCCATAACTTTTTGTCAACATGCTCTGAAGATGATCTGTTTCAATTTTCGTGAAAATCGGAGCAACGGCCTAGGAGGAGTTCGAAAAAGAAGGTTTTTCAGAAAATTCAAAATGGCGGGAAAATTTGCATACCGGAAAATGACATCATAGGGTGAAATCGAATCGGCTTGAGCCAAGGAATCCGATGAAAAAAGAATTTTGTTTCTAGCCCTTAGGGGTCAAAAGTTATAAGCATAAATATGAGTGAAACTTTGGACAGGTGGTGGCGCTAGAGGGATTGAGTTAGAGGCACCAAATTTGCTATAGTGACAGCTCAGACTGGCCTCTATGAGTGTGCCAAATTTCACAACTTTTTACCATACGGTTCTATGGGCTGCCAGAGACTCCTATGGCGGAAAAAGAAGAAGAAGAAGAAGCAGAATAATAATAGGAACACTAACGATTTCAATAGGTGCCTCCGCACCTTCGGTGCTTGGCCCCTAATAATAGGAACACTAACGATTTCAATAGGTGCCTCCGCACCTTCGGTGCTTGGCCCCTAAATATAGCTGCAAGCAGCCATTATCGGGGCCAAGCGCAAAGAAGAAGACAAGACATGCCAGCATGGCTGGAAGTCTCAAGCCAACTGCAACAATGAGCCATTAAGGACCTATTAAGTTGATTTTAGGCAAAATAGCAGTCAAATTTTAAATACAGTCAATAATAATGGTTTAATGGTTTATCACTTTCGACCAATAGGTGTCACTGTTACGAAACTGATGTGGTTTAGTCAGATTGAGATGACAATGACACATGCAAAGTTTGGTGTCAATATGTCAAAGCATTGCAGAGATACAGCCTCAAGAGTAATTTTTGCATCATGGCTCAACTCTGTTGCAGTGGTATATGAAAACTGTTTTGTCTATCAATCCGAAATCCATAACTATTTGTCAGCATGGTCTGAAGACGATACGGATCAATTTTGGTGAAAATCGGACAAACGGTCTAGGATGAGTTTGAAAAAGTAGGTTTTTAACAAATAACAAGACGGAGGACAGATAGGTTTGCAAAATATGGCACAATTGGTATCCATGTTCTCGGCATGAGCCATTGACTGTATTATGACCAGTTTCATTACAATGGGTTAATTTAATCAAAAGTTATTCGCATTTCTGTACATTTTATTACAACTTTTGACCACAAGGTGGCGCTACCCCGAAACTTTTTGAGTATCTTCAGGACATGGAGCGGAAGACACATACCGAGTTTTGTAACGATACGCTAATGCATTCTTAAATTATAGCATTAGCATTTTAAACCATAATACTGCATTGAAGTCAATGGGAATTTCATGTTTTGTTTTATTATAGCGCCACCAAGAGGCACAATCCCACCAATTTTTTTATGTGTCCTCATAGTGAGCCCATACATATGTGTGTCAAGTTTGGTGAAAATATCTCATTTTGTTTTGGAGTTATAGACATTTATATGAAAAAACACGTAAAAAAGGACTGACACCTGACTTTGATTGGATTTTACTACCCCTTACTATCAATATTTTGAGATTTGGGCATTAGCGTATAGCTATCGACCTATGTTTCCGAACTTCTGAGGCTGGTTTCGTCTCGATCGGACTAGCGGTTTCGAAGATATCAGCAAATGTTTTTTAAGCACTAAATTACAACTCTGCGCAAACCATATGCCGAAACCTGGCAAGTCTGGTATCGTTGGAGTCGGCAAGGATTCAGGAGACCAAAAAACACACTCCCATCAAAATATGTCAACCACACCCAAAGTTATAAGCGTTTGAAAAAAAAAATTCTCCACTAGGTGGCGCTGTTTCGAAACTTCTCAGGCTACTTCAGGGCATCGTGGTGATGACCCATACCAAGTTTCATAACAATCTGTTCATGCGTTCATAAAATACAGCATTTTTGCACATAATTCAAAATGGCCGACATCAAAAATGGCCGACATGGTAAAATTGGATATCAGTCGACTCGGCATGACGCCCTGAATCTAATGAGACCAATTTTATGATTTTTGGATAAACGGTTCAGAAGTTATAAGCCAAAATAGGCATTTTTCGTATCTCCGGACAGGTAGGTGGCGCTGCGCCGAAACGCTGCATGTTGCTTCAAGTCATGCTTGTGATGACATGTACCAAGGTTGGTTTGAATACGATAAAGCGTTGCGGAGATATAGCCTTTAGTGTGTTTTTGCAACCTCCACGTAAAATTTGTTTGTGCGTTTATTGAAAACGATTGGACGAATCAACTTGAATTCCATAACTTTTTGTCAACATGCTCTGAAGATGATCTGTTTCAATTTTCGTGAAAATCGGAGCAACGGCCTAGGAGGAGTTCGAAAAAGTAGGTTTTTCAGAAAATTCAAAATGGCGGGAAAATTTGCATACCGGAAAATGACATCATAGGGTGAAATCGAATCGGCTTGAGCCAAGGAATCCGATGAAAAAAGAATTTTGTTTCTAGCCCTTAGGGGTCAAAAGTTATAAGCATAAATATGAGTGAAACTTTGGACAGGTGGTGGCGCTAGAGGGATTGAGTTAGAGGCACCAAATTTGCTATAGTGACAGCTCAGACTGGCCTCTATGAGTGTGCCAAATTTCACAACTTTTTACCATACGGTTCTATGGGCTGCCAGAGACTCCTATGGCGGAAGAAGAAGAAGCAGAATAATAAATATAGCTGCAAGCAGCCATTATCGGGGCCAAGCGCAAAGAAGAAGACAAGACATGCCAGCATGGCTGGAAGTCTCAAGCCAACTGCAACAATGAGCCATTAAGGACCTATTAAGTTGATTTTAGGCAAAATAGCAGTCAAATTTTAAATACAGTCAATAATAATGGTTTAATGGTTTATCACTTTCGACCAATAGGTGTCACTGTTACGAAACTGATGTGGTTTAGTCAGATTGAGATGACAATGACACATGCAAAGTTTGGTGTCAATATGTCAAAGCATTGCAGAGATACAGCCTCAAGAGTAATTTTTGCATCATGGCTCAACTCTGTTGCAGTGGTATATGAAAACTGTTTTGTCTATCAATCCGAAATCCATAACTATTTGTCAGCATGGTCTGAAGACGATACGGATCAATTTTGGTGAAAATTGGACAAACGGTCTAGGATGAGTTTGAAAAAGTAGGTTTTTAACAAATAACAAGACGGAGGACAGATAGGTTTGCAAAATATGGCACAATTGGTATCCATGTTCTCGGCATGAGCCATTGACTGTATTATGACCAGTTTCATTACAATGGGTTAATTTAATCAAAAGTTATTCGCATTTCTGTACATTTTATTACAACTTTTGACCACAAGGTGGCGCTACCCCGAAACTTTTTGAGTATCTTCAGGACATGGAGCGGAAGACACATACCGAGTTTTGTAACGATACGCTAATGCATTCGTAAATTATAGCATTAGCATTTTAAACCATAATACTGCATTGAAGTCAATGGGAATTTCATGTTTTGTTTTATTATAGCGCCACCAAGAGGCACAATCCCACCAATTTTTTTATGTGTCCTCATAGTGAGCCCATACATATGTGTGTCAAGTTTGGTGAAAATATCTCATTTTGTTTTGGAGTTATAGACATTTATATGAAAAAACACGTAAAAAAGGACTGACACCTGACTTTGATTGGATTTTACTACCCCTTACTATCAATATTTTGAGATTTGGGCATTAGCGTATAGCTATCGACCTATGTTTCCGAACTTCTGAGGCTGGTTTCGTCTCGATCGGACTAGCGGTTTCGAAGATATCAGCAAATGTTTTTTAAGCACTAAATTACAACTCTGCGCAAACCATATGCCGAAACCTGGCAAGTCTGGTATCGTTGGAGTCGGCAAGGATTCAGGAGACCAAAAAACACACTCCCATCAAAATATGTCAACCACACCCAAAGTTATAAGCGTTTGAAAAAAAAAATTCTCCACTAGGTGGCGCTGTTTCGAAACTTCTCAGGCTACTTCAGGGCATCGTGGTGATGACCCATACCAAGTTTCATAACAATCTGTTCATGCGTTCATAAAATACAGCATTTTTGCACATAATTCAAAATGGCCGACATCCAAAATGGCCGACATGGTAAAATTGGATATCAGTCGACTCGGCATGACGCCCTGAATCTAATGAGACCAATTTTATGATTTTTGGATAAACGGTTCAGAAGTTATAAGCCAAAATAGGCATTTTTCGTATCTCCGGACAGGTAGGTGGCGCTGCGCCGAAACGCTGCATGTTGCTTCAAGTCATGCTTGTGATGACATGTACCAAGGTTGGTTTGAATACGATAAAGCGTTGCGGAGATATAGCCTTTAGTGTGTTTTTGCAACCTCCACGTAAAATTTGTTTGTGCGTTTATTGAAAACGATTGGACGAATCAACTTGAATTCCATAACTTTTTGTCAACATGCTCTGAAGATGATCTGTTTCAATTTTCGTGAAAATCGGAGCAACGGCCTAGGAGGAGTTAGAAAAAGTAGGTTTTTCAGAAAATTCAAAATGGCGGGAAAATTTGCATACCGGAAAATGACATCATAGGGTGAAATCGAATCGGCTTGAGCCAAGGAATCCGATGAAAAAAGAATTTTGTTTCTAGCCCTTAGGGGTCAAAAGTTATAAGCATAAATATGAGTGAAACTTTGGACAGGTGGTGGCGCTAGAGAGATTGAGTTAGAGGCACCAAATTTGCTATAGTGACAGCTCAGACTGGCCTCTATGAGTGTGCCAAATTTCACAACTTTTTACCATACGGTTCTATGGGCTGCCAGAGACTCCTATGGCGGAAAAAGAAGAAGAAGAAGAAGCAGAATAATAACAAGCAGCCATTATCGGGGCCAAGCGCAAAGAAGAAGACAAGACATGCCAGCATGGCTGGAAGTCTCAAGCCAACTGCAACAATGAGCCATTAAGGACCTATTAAGTTGATTTTAGGCAAAATAGCAGTCAAATTTTAAATACAGTCAATAATAATGGTTTAATGGTTTATCACTTTCGACCAATAGGTGTCACTGTTACGAAACTGATGTGGTTTAGTCAGATTGAGATGACAATGACACATGCAAAGTTTGGTGTCAATATGTCAAAGCATTGCAGAGATACAGCCTCAAGAGTAATTTTTGCATCATGGCTCAACTCTGTTGCAGTGGTATATGAAAACTGTTTTGTCTATCAATCCGAAATCCATAAGTATTTGTCAGCATGGTCTGAAGACGATACGGATCAATTTTGGTGAAAATCGGACAAACGGTCTAGGATGAGTTTGAAAAAGTAGATTTTTAACAAATAACAAGATGGAGCACAGATATGTTTGCAAAATATGGCAAAATTGGTATCTATCTTCTCGGCATGAGCCAATGAATGTATTATGACCAGTCTCATTACAATAGGCTAATTTAATCAAAAGTTATTAGCATTTTTGTACATTTTATTACAACTTTTGACCACAAGGTGGCGCTGCCCCGAAACTTTTTGAATATCTTCGGGACATAGAGCGGAAGACACATACCGAGTTTTGTAATGATACACTAGTGCATTCTTAAATTATAGCATTAGCATTTTAAACCGTAATACTGCATTGAAGTCAATGGGAATTTCATGTTTTGTTTTATTATAGCGCCACCAAGAGGCACAATCCCACCAATTTTTTTATGTGTCCTCGTAGTGAGCCCATACATATGTGTGTCAAGTTTGGTGAAAATATTTCATTTTGTTTTGGAGTTATAGACATTTATATGAAAAAACACGTAAAAAATGACTGACACCTGACTTTGATTGGATTTTACTACCCCTTACTATCAATATTTTGAGATTTGGGCATTAGCGTATAGCTATCGACCTATGTTTCCGAACTTCTGAGGCTGGTTTCGTCTCGATCGGACTAGCGGTTTCGAAGATATCAGCAAATGTTTTTTAAGCACTAAATTACAACTCTGCGCAAACCATATGCCGAAACCTGGCAAGTCTGGTATCGTTGGAGTCGGCAAGGATTCAGGAGACCAAAAAACACACTCCCATCAAAATATGTCAACCACACCCAAAGTTATAAGCGTTTGAAAAAAAAAATTCTCCACTAGGTGGCGCTGTTTCGAAACTTCTCAGGCTACTTCAGGGCATCGTGGTGATGACCCATACCAAGTTTCATAACAATCTGTTCATGCGTTCATAAAATACAGCATTTTTGCACATAATTCAAAATGGCCGACATCCAAAATGGCCGACATGGTAAAATTGGATATCAGTCGACTCGGCATGACGCCCTGAATCTAATGAGACCAATTTTATGATTTTTGGATAAACGGTTCAGAAGTTATAAGCCAAAATAGGCATTTTTCGTATCTCCGGACAGGTAGGTGGCGCTGCGCCGAAACGCTGCATGTTGCTTCAAGTCATGCTTGTGATGACATGTACCAAGGTTGGTTTGAATACGATAAAGCGTTGCGGAGATATAGCCTTTAGTGTGTTTTTGCAACCTCCACGTAAAATTTGTTTGTGCGTTTATTGAAAACGATTGGACGAATCAACTTGAATTCCATAACTTTTTGTCAACATGCTCTGAAGATGATCTGTTTCAATTTTCGTGAAAATCGGAGCAACGGCCTAGGAGGAGTTCGAAAAAGTAGGTTTTTCAGAAAATTCAAAATGGCGGGAAAATTTGCATACCGGAAAATGACATCATAGGGTGAAATCGAATCGGCTTGAGCCAAGGAATCCGATGAAAAAAGAATTTTGTTTCTAGCCCTTAGGGGTCAAAAGTTATAAGCATAAATATGAGTGAAACTTTGGACAGGTGGTGGCGCTAGAGGGATTGAGTTAGAGGCACCAAATTTGCTATAGTGACAGCTCAGACTGGCCTCTATGAGTGTGCCAAATTTCACAACTTTTTACCATACGGTTCTATGGGCTGCCAGAGACTCCTATGGCGGAAGAAGAAGAAGCAGAATAATAATAATAGGAACACTAACGATTTCAATAGGTGCCTCCGCACCTTCGGTGCTTGGCCCCTAATAATAGGAACACTAACGATTTCAATAGGTGCCTCCGCACCTTCGGTGCTTGGCCCCTAAATATAGCTGCAAGCTGCCATTATCGGGGCCAAGCGCAAAGAAGAAGACAAGACATGCCAGCATGGCTGGAAGTCTCAAGCCAACTGCAACAATGAGCCATTAAGGACCTATTAAGTTGATTTTAGGCAAAATAGCAGTCAAATTTTAAATACAGTCAATAATAATGGTTTAATGGTTTATCACTTTCGACCAATAGGTGTCACTGTTACGAAACTGATGTGGTTTAGTCAGATTGAGATGACAATGACACATGCAAAGTTTGGTGTCAATATGTCAAAGCATTGCAGAGATACAGCCTCAAGAGTAATTTTTGCATCATGGCTCAACTCTGTTGCAGTGGTATATGAAAACTGTTTTGTCTATCAATCCGAAATCCATAACTATTTGTCAGCATGGTCTGAAGACGATACGGATCAATTTTGGTGAAAATCGGACAAACGGTCTAGGATGAGTTTGAAAAAGTAGATTTTTAACAAATAACAAGATGGAGCACAGATATGTTTGCAAAATATGGCAAAATTGGTATCTATCTTCTCGGCATGAGCCAATGAATGTATTATGACCAGTCTCATTACAATAGGCTAATTTAATCAAAAGTTATTAGCATTTTTGTACATTTTATTACAACTTTTGACCACAAGGTGGCGCTGCCCCGAAACTTTTTGAATATGTTCGGGACATAGAGCGGAAGACACATACCGAGTTTTGTAATGATACACTAGTGCATTCTTAAATTATAGCATTAGCATTTTAAACCGTAATACTGCATTGAAGTCAATGGGAATTTCATGTTTTGTTTTATTATAGCGCCACCAAGAGGCACAATCCCACCAATTTTTTTATGTGTCCTCGTAGTGAGCCCATACATATGTGTGTCAAGTTTGGTGAAAATATTTCATTTTGTTTTGGAGTTATAGACATTTATATGAAAAAACACGTAAAAAATGACTGACACCTGACTTTGATTGGATTTTACTACCCCTTACTATCAATATTTTGAGATTTGGGCATTAGCGTATAGCTATCGACCTATGTTTCCGAACTTCTGAGGCTGGTTTCGTCTCGATCGGACTAGCGGTTTCGAAGATATCAGCAAATGTTTTTTAAGCACTAAATTACAACTCTGCGCAAACCATATGCCGAAACCTGGCAAGTCTGGTATCGTTGGAGTCGGCAAGGATTCAGGAGACCAAAAAACACACTCCCATCAAAATATGTCAACCACACCCAAAGTTATAAGCGTTTGAAAAAAAAAATTCTCCACTAGGTGGCGCTGTTTCGAAACTTCTCAGGCTACTTCAGGGCATCGTGGTGATGACCCATACCAAGTTTCATAACAATCTGTTCATGCGTTCATAAAATACAGCATTTTTGCACATAATTCAAAATGGCCGACATCCAAAATGGCCGACATGGTAAAATTGGATATCAGTCGACTCGGCATGACGCCCTGAATCTAATGAGACCAATTTTATGATTTTTGGATAAACGGTTCAGAAGTTATAAGCCAAAATAGGCATTTTTCGTATCTCCGGACAGGTAGGTGGCGCTGCGCCGAAACGCTGCATGTTGCTTCAAGTCATGCTTGTGATGACATGTACCAAGGTTGGTTTGAATACGATAAAGCGTTGCGGAGATATAGCCTTTAGTGTGTTTTTGCAACCTCCACGTAAAATTTGTTTGTGCGTTTATTGAAAACGATTGGACGAATCAACTTGAATTCCATAACTTTTTGTCAACATGCTCTGAAGATGATCTGTTTCAATTTTCGTGAAAATCGGAGCAACGGCCTAGGAGGAGTTCGAAAAAGTAGGTTTTTCAGAAAATTCAAAATGGCGGGAAAATTTGCATACCGGAAAATGACATCATAGGGTGAAATCGAATCGGCTTGAGCCAAGGAATCCGATGAAAAAAGAATTTTGTTTCTAGCCCTTAGGGGTCAAAAGTTATAAGCATAAATATGAGTGAAACTTTGGACAGGTGGTGGCGCTAGAGGGATTGAGTTAGAGGCACCAAATTTGCTATAGTGACAGCTCAGACTGGCCTCTATGAGTGTGCCAAATTTCACAACTTTTTACCATACGGTTCTATGGGCTGCCAGAGACTCCTATGGCGGAAAAAGAAGAAGAAGCAGAATAATAATAGGAACACTAACGATTTCAATAGGTGCCTCCGCACCTTCGGTGCTTGGCCCCTAAATATAGCTGCAAGCAGCCATTATCGGGGCCAAGCGCAAAGAAGAAGACAAGACATGCCAGCATGGCTGGAAGTCTCAAGCCAACTGCAACAATGAGCCATTAAGGACCTATTAAGTTGATTTTAGGCAAAATAGCAGTCAAATTTTAAATACAGTCAATAATAATGGTTTAATGGTTTATCACTTTCGACCAATAGGTGTCACTGTTACGAAACTGATGTGGTTTAGTCAGATTGAGATGACAATGACACATGCAAAGTTTGGTGTCAATATGTCAAAGCATTGCAGAGATACAGCCTCAAGAGTAATTTTTGCATCATGGCTCAACTCTGTTGCAGTGGTATATGAAAACTGTTTTGTCTATCAATCCGAAATCCATAAGTATTTGTCAGCATGGTCTGAAGACGATACGGATCAATTTTGGTGAAAATCGGACAAACGGTCTAGGATGAGTTTGAAAAAGTAGATTTTTAACAAATAACAAGATGGAGCACAGATAGGTTTGCAAAATATGGCAAAATTGGTATCTATCTTCTCGGCATGAGCCAATGAATGTATTATGACCAGTCTCATTACAATAGGCTAATTTAATCAAAAGTTATTAGCATTTTTGTACATTTTATTACAACTTTTGACCACAAGGTGGCGCTGCCCCGAAACTTTTTGAATATGTTCGGGACATAGAGCGGAAGACACATACCGAGTTTTGTAACGATACACTAGTGCATTCTTAAATTATAGCATTAGCATTTTAAACCGTAATACTGCATTGAAGTCAATGGGAATTTCATGTTTTGTTTTATTATAGCGCCACCAAGAGGCACAATCCCACCAATTTTTTTATGTGTCCTCGTAGTGAGCCCATACATATGTGTGTCAAGTTTGGTGAAAATATTTCATTTTGTTTTGGAGTTATAGACATTTATATGAAAAAACACGTAAAAAATGACTGACACCTGACTTTGATTGGATTTTACTACCCCTTACTATCAATATTTTGAGATTTGGGCATTAGCGTATAGCTATCGACCTATGTTTCCGAACTTCTGAGGCTGGTTTCGTCTCGATCGGACTAGCGGTTTCGAAGATATCAGCAAATGTTTTTTAAGCACTAAATTACAACTCTGCGCAAACCATATGCCGAAACCTGGCAAGTCTGGTATCGTTGGAGTCGGCAAGGATTCAGGAGACCAAAAAACACACTCCCATCAAAATATGTCAACCACACCCAAAGTTATAAGCGTTTGAAAAAAAAAATTCTCCACTAGGTGGCGCTGTTTCGAAACTTCTCAGGCTACTTCAGGGCATCGTGGTGATGACCCATACCAAGTTTCATAACAATCTGTCCATGCGTTCATAAAATACAGCATTTTTGCACATAATTCAAAATGGCCGACATCCAAAATGGCCGACATGGTAAAATTGGATATCAGTCGACTCGGCATGACGCCCTGAATCTAATGAGACCAATTTTATGATTTTTGGATAAACGGTTCAGAAGTTATAAGCCAAAATAGGCATTTTTCGTATCTCCGGACAGGTAGGTGGCGCTGCGCCGAAACGCTGCATGTTGCTTCAAGTCATGCTTGTGATGACATGTACCAAGGTTGGTTTGAATACGATAAAGCGTTGCGGAGATATAGCCTTTAGTGTGTTTTTGCAACCTCCACGTAAAATTTGTTTGTGCGTTTATTGAAAACGATTGGACGAATCAACTTGAATTCCATAACTTTTTGTCAACATGCTCTGAAGATGATCTGTTTCAATTTTCGTGAAAATCGGAGCAACGGCCTAGGAGGAGTTCGAAAAAGTAGGTTTTTCAGAAAATTCAAAATGGCGGGAAAATTTGCATACCGGAAAATGACATCATAGGGTGAAATCGAATCGGCTTGAGCCAAGGAATCCGATGAAAAAAGAATTTTGTTTCTAGCCCTTAGGGGTCAAAAGTTATAAGCATAAATATGAGTGAAACTTTGGACAGGTGGTGGCGCTAGAGGGATTGAGTTAGAGGCACCAAATTTGCTATAGTGACAGCTCAGACTGGCCTCTATGAGTGTGCCAAATTTCACAACTTTTTACCATACGGTTCTATGGGCTGCCAGAGACTCCTATGGCGGAAGAAGAAGAAGAAGAAGAAGAAGAAGAAGAAGCAGAATAATAATAATAGGAACACTAACGATTTCAATAGGTGCCTCCGCACCTTCGGTGCTTGGCCCCTAATAATAGGAACACTAACGATTTCAATAGGTGCCTCCGCACCTTCGGTGCTTGGCCCCTAACAAGCAGCCATTATCGGGGCCAAGCGCAAAGAAGAAGACAAGACATGCCAGCATGGCTGGAAGTCTCAAGCCAACTGCAACAATGAGCCATTAAGGACCTATTAAGTTGATTTTAGGCAAAATAGCAGTCAAATTTTAAATACAGTCAATAATAATGGTTTAATGGTTTATCACTTTCGACCAATAGGTGTCACTGTTACGAAACTGATGTGGTTTAGTCAGATTGAGATGACAATGACACATGCAAAGTTTGGTGTCAATATGTCAAAGCATTGCAGAGATACAGCCTCAAGAGTAATTTTTGCATCATGGCTCAACTCTGTTGCAGTGGTATATGAAAACTGTTTTGTCTATCAATCCGAAATCCATAACTATTTGTCAGCATGGTCTGAAGACGATACGGATCAATTTTGGTGAAAATCGGACAAACGGTCTAGGATGAGTTTGAAAAAGTAGGTTTTTAACAAATAACAAGACGGAGGACAGATAGGTTTGCAAAATATGGCACAATTGGTATCCATGTTCTCGGCATGAGCCATTGACTGTATTATGACCAGTTTCATTACAATGGGTTAATTTAATCAAAAGTTATTCGCATTTCTGTACATTTTATTACAACTTTTGACCACAAGGTGGCGCTACCCCGAAACTTTTTGAGTATCTTCGGGACATGGAGCGGAAGACACATACCGAGTTTTGTAACGATACGCTAATGCATTCGTAAATTATAGCATTAGCATTTTAAACCATAATACTGCATTGAAGTCAATGGGAATTTCATGTTTTGTTTTATTATAGCGCCACCAAGAGGCACAATCCCACCAATTTTTTTATGTGTCCTCGTAGTGAGCCCATACATATGTGTGTCAAGTTTGGTGAAAATATCTCATTTTGTTTTGGAGTTATAGACATTTATATGAAAAAACACGTAAAAAAGGACTGACACCTGACTTTGATTGGATTTTACTACCCCTTACTATCAATATTTTGAGATTTGGGCATTAGCGTATAGCTATCGACCTATGTTTCCGAACTTCTGAGGCTGGTTTCGTCTCGATCGGACTAGCGGTTTCGAAGATATCAGCAAATGTTTTTTAAGCACTAAATTACAACTCTGCGCAAACCATATGCCGAAACCTGGCAAGTCTGGTATCGTTGGAGTCGGCAAGGATTCAGGAGACCAAAAAACACACTCCCATCAAAATATGTCAACCACACCCAAAGTTATAAGCGTTTGAAAAAAAAAATTCTCCACTAGGTGGCGCTGTTTCGAAACTTCTCAGGCTACTTCAGGGCATCGTGGTGATGACCCATACCAAGTTTCATAACAATCTGTTCATGCGTTCATAAAATACAGCATTTTTGCACATAATTCAAAATGGCCGACATCCAAAATGGCCGACATGGTAAAATTGGATATCAGTCGACTCGGCATGACGCCCTGAATCTAATGAGACCAATTTTATGATTTTTGGATAAACGGTTCAGAAGTTATAAGCCAAAATAGGCATTTTTCGTATCTCCGGACAGGTAGGTGGCGCTGCGCCGAAACGCTGCATGTTGCTTCAAGTCATGCTTGTGATGACATGTACCAAGGTTGGTTTGAATACGATAAAGCGTTGCGGAGATATAGCCTTTAGTGTGTTTTTGCAACCTCCACGTAAAATTTGTTTGTGCGTTTATTGAAAACGATTGGACGAATCAACTTGAATTCCATAACTTTTTGTCAACATGCTCTGAAGATGATCTGTTTCAATTTTCGTGAAAATCGGAGCAACGGCCTAGGAGGAGTTCGAAAAAGTAGGTTTTTCAGAAAATTCAAAATGGCGGGAAAATTTGCATACCGGAAAATGACATCATAGGGTGAAATCGAATCGGCTTGAGCCAAGGAATCCGATGAAAAAAGAATTTTGTTTCTAGCCCTTAGGGGTCAAAAGTTATAAGCATAAATATGAGTGAAACTTTGGACAGGTGGTGGCGCTAGAGGGATTGAGTTAGAGGCACCAAATTTGCTATAGTGACAGCTCAGACTGGCCTCTATGAGTGTGCCAAATTTCACAACTTTTTACCATACGGTTCTATGGGCTGCCAGAGACTCCTATGGCGGAAGAAGAAGAAGAAGAAGAAGAAGAAGAAGAAGCAGAATAATAATAATAGGAACACTAACGATTTCAATAGGTGCCTCCGCACCTTCGGTGCTTGGCCCCTAATAATAGGAACACTAACGATTTCAATAGGTGCCTCCGCACCTTCGGTGCTTGGCCCCTAAATATAGCTGCAAGCAGCCATTATCGGGGCCAAGCGCAAAGAAGAAGACAAGACATGCCAGCATGGCTGGAAGTCTCAAGCCAACTGCAACAATGAGCCATTAAGGACCTATTAAGTTGATTTTAGGCAAAATAGCAGTCAAATTTTAAATACAGTCAATAATAATGGTTTAATGGTTTATCACTTTCGACCAATAGGTGTCACTGTTACGAAACTGATGTGGTTTAGTCAGATTGAGATGACAATGACACATGCAAAGTTTGGTGTCAATATGTCAAAGCATTGCAGAGATACAGCCTCAAGAGTAATTTTTGCATCATGGCTCAACTCTGTTGCAGTGGTATATGAAAACTGTTTTGTCTATCAATCCGAAATCCATAACTATTTGTCAGCATGGTCTGAAGACGATACGGATCAATTTTGGTGAAAATCGGACAAACGGTCTAGGATGAGTTTGAAAAAGTAGGTTTTTAACAAATAACAAGACGGAGGACAGATAGGTTTGCAAAATATGGCACAATTGGTATCCATGTTCTCGGCATGAGCCATTGACTGTATTATGACCAGTCTCATTACAATAGGCTAATTTAATCAAAAGTTATTCGCATTTCTGTACATTTTATTACAACTTTTGACCACAAGGTGGCGCTACCCCGAAACTTTTTGAGTATCTTCAGGACATGGAGCGGAAGACACATACCGAGTTTTGTAACGATACGCTAATGCATTCTTAAATTATAGCATTAGCATTTTAAACCATAATACTGCATTGAAGTCAATGGGAATTTCATGTTTTGTTTTATTATAGCGCCACCAAGAGGCACAATCCCACCAATTTTTTTATGTGTCCTCATAGTGAGCCCATACATATGTGTGTCAAGTTTGGTGAAAATATCTCATTTTGTTTTGGAGTTATAGACATTTATATGAAAAAACACGTAAAAAAGGACTGACACCTGACTTTGATTGGATTTTACTACCCCTTACTATCAATATTTTGAGATTTGGGCATTAGCGTATAGCTATCGACCTATGTTTCCGAACTTCTGAGGCTGGTTTCGTCTCGATCGGACTAGCGGTTTCGAAGATATCAGCAAATGTTTTTTAAGCACTAAATTACAACTCTGCGCAAACCATATGCCGAAACCTGGCAAGTCTGGTATCGTTGGAGTCGGCAAGGATTCAGGAGACCAAAAAACACACTCCCATCAAAATATGTCAACCACACCCAAAGTTATAAGCGTTTGAAAAAAAAAATTCTCCACTAGGTGGCGCTGTTTCGAAACTTCTCAGGCTACTTCAGGGCATCGTGGTGATGACCCATACCAAGTTTCATAACAATCTGTTCATGCGTTCATAAAATACAGCATTTTTGCACATAATTCAAAATGGCCGACATCCAAAATGGCCGACATGGTAAAATTGGATATCAGTCGACTCGGCATGACGCCCTGAATCTAATGAGACCAATTTTATGATTTTTGGATAAACGGTTCAGAAGTTATAAGCCAAAATAGGCATTTTTCGTATCTCCGGACAGGTAGGTGGCGCTGCGCCGAAACGCTGCATGTTGCTTCAAGTCATGCTTGTGATGACATGTACCAAGGTTGGTTTGAATACGATAAAGCGTTGCGGAGATATAGCCTTTAGTGTGTTTTTGCAACCTCCACGTAAAATTTGTTTGTGCGTTTATTGAAAACGATTGGACGAATCAACTTGAATTCCATAACTTTTTGTCAACATGCTCTGAAGATGATCTGTTTCAATTTTCGTGAAAATCGGAGCAACGGCCTAGGAGGAGTTCGAAAAAGTAGGTTTTTCAGAAAATTCAAAATGGCGGGAAAATTTGCATACCGGAAAATGACATCATAGGGTGAAATCGAATCGGCTTGAGCCAAGGAATCCGATGAAAAAAGAATTTTGTTTCTAGCCCTTAGGGGTCAAAAGTTATAAGCATAAATATGAGTGAAACTTTGGACAGGTGGTGGCGCTAGAGGGATTGAGTTAGAGGCACCAAATTTGCTATAGTGACAGCTCAGACTGGCCTCTATGAGTGTGCCAAATTTCACAACTTTTTACCATACGGTTCTATGGGCTGCCAGAGACTCCTATGGCGGAAGAAGCAGAATAATAAATATAGCTGCAAGCAGCCATTATCGGGGCCAAGCGCAAAGAAGAAGACAAGACATGCCAGCATGGCTGGAAGTCTCAAGCCAACTGCAACAATGAGCCATTAAGGACCTATTAAGTTGATTTTAGGCAAAATAGCAGTCAAATTTTAAATACAGTCAATAATAATGGTTTAATGGTTTATCACTTTCGACCAATAGGTGTCACTGTTACGAAACTGATGTGGTTTAGTCAGATTGAGATGACAATGACACATGCAAAGTTTGGTGTCAATATGTCAAAGCATTGCAGAGATACAGCCTCAAGAGTCATTTTTGCATCATGGCTCAACTCTGTTGCAGTGGTATATGAAAACTGTTTTGTCTATCAACATGAAATCCATAACTATTTGTCGGCATGGTCTAAAGACGATACGGTTCAATTTTGGTGAAAATCGGACAAACGGTCTAGGATGAGTTTGAAAAAGTAGGTTTTTAACAAATAACAAGACGGAGGACAGATAGGTTTGCAAAATATGGCACAATTGGTATCCATGTTCTCGGCATGAGCCATTGACTGTATTATGACCAGTTTCATTACAATGGGTTAATTTAATCAAAAGTTATTCGCATTTCTGTACATTTTATTACAACTTTTGACCACAAGGTGGCGCTACCCCGAAACTTTTTGAGTATCTTCAGGACATGGAGCGGAAGACACATACCGAGTTTTGTAACGATACGCTAATGCATTCGTAAATTATAGCATTAGCATTTTAAACCGTAATACTGCATTGAAGTCAATGGGAATTTCATGTTTTGTTTTATTATAGCGCCACCAAGAGGCACAATCCCACCAATTTTTTTATGTGTCCTCGTAGTGAGCCCATACATATGTGTGTCAAGTTTGGTGAAAATATCTCATTTTGTTTTGGAGTTATAGACATTTATATGAAAAAACACGTAAAAAATGACTGACACCTGACTTTGATTGGATTTTACTACCCCTTACTATCAATATTTTGAGATTTGGGCATTAGCGTATAGCTATCGACCTATGTTTCCGAACTTCTGAGGCTGGTTTCGTCTCGATCGGACTAGCGGTTTCGAAGATATCAGCAAATGTTTTTTAAGCACTAAATTACAACTCTGCGCAAACCATATGCCGAAACCTGGCAAGTCTGGTATCGTTGGAGTCGGCAAGGATTCAGGAGACCAAAAAACACACTCCCATCAAAATATGTCAACCACACCCAAAGTTATAAGCGTTTGAAAAAAAAAATTCTCCACTAGGTGGCGCTGTTTCGAAACTTCTCAGGCTACTTCAGGGCATCGTGGTGATGACCCATACCAAGTTTCATAACAATCTGTTCATGCGTTCATAAAATACAGCATTTTTGCACATAATTCAAAATGGCCGACATCCAAAATGGCCGACATGGTAAAATTGGATATCAGTCGACTCGGCATGACGCCCTGAATCTAATGAGACCAATTTTATGATTTTTGGATAAACGGTTCAGAAGTTATAAGCCAAAATAGGCATTTTTCGTATCTCCGGACAGGTAGGTGGCGCTGCGCCGAAACGCTGCATGTTGCTTCAAGTCATGCTTGTGATGACATGTACCAAGGTTGGTTTGAATACGATAAAGCGTTGCGGAGATATAGCCTTTAGTGTGTTTTTGCAACCTCCACGTAAAATTTGTTTGTGCGTTTATTGAAAACGATTGGACGAATCAACTTGAATTCCATAACTTTTTGTCAACATGCTCTGAAGATGATCTGTTTCAATTTTCGTGAAAATCGGAGCAACGGCCTAGGAGGAGTTCGAAAAAGTAGGTTTTTCAGAAAATTCAAAATGGCGGGAAAATTTGCATACCGGAAAATGACATCATAGGGTGAAATCGAATCGGCTTGAGCCAAGGAATCCGATGAAAAAAGAATTTTGTTTCTAGCCCTTAGGGGTCAAAAGTTATAAGCATAAATATGAGTGAAACTTTGGACAGGTGGTGGCGCTAGAGGGATTGAGTTAGAGGCACCAAATTTGCTATAGTGACAGCTCAGACTGGCCTCTATGAGTGTGCCAAATTTCACAACTTTTTACCATACGGTTCTATGGGCTGCCAGAGACTCCTATGGCGGAAGAAGAAGAAGAAGAAGAAGCAGAATAATAATAATAGGAACACTAACAATTTCAATAGGTGCCTCCGCACCTTCGGTGCTTGGCCCCTAAATATAGCTGCAAGCAGCCATTATCGGGGCCAAGCGCAAAGAAGAAGACAAGACATGCCAGCATGGCTGGAAGTCTCAAGCCAACTGCAACAATGAGCCATTAAGGACCTATTAAGTTGATTTTAGGCAAAATAGCAGTCAAATTTTAAATACAGTCAATAATAATGGTTTAATGGTTTATCACTTTCGACCAATAGGTGTCACTGTTACGAAACTGATGTGGTTTAGTCAGATTGAGATGACAATGACACATGCAAAGTTTGGTGTCAATATGTCAAAGCATTGCAGAGATACAGCCTCAAGAGTAATTTTTGCATCATGGCTCAACTCTGTTGCAGTGGTATATGAAAACTGTTTTGTCTATCAATCCGAAATCCATAAGTATTTGTCAGCATGGTCTGAAGACGATACGGATCAATTTTGGTGAAAATCGGACAAACGGTCTAGGATGAGTTTGAAAAAGTAGATTTTTAACAAATAACAAGATGGAGCACAGATATGTTTGCAAAATATGGCAAAATTGGTATCTATCTTCTTGGCATGAGCCAATGAATGTATTATGACCAGTCTCATTACAATAGGCTAATTTAATCAAAAGTTATTAGCATTTTTGTACATTTTATTACAACTTTTGACCACAAGGTGGCGCTGCCCCGAAACTTTTTGAATATCTTCGGGACATAGAGCGGAAGACACATACCGAGTTTTGTAACGATACACTAGTGCATTCTTAAATTATAGCATTAGCATTTTAAACCGTAATACTGCATTGAAGTCAATGGGAATTTCATGTTTTGTTTTATTATAGCGCCACCAAGAGGCACAATCCCACCAATTTTTTTATGTGTCCTCGTAGTGAGCCCATACATATGTGTGTCAAGTTTGGTGAAAATATTTCATTTTGTTTTGGAGTTATAGACATTTATATGAAAAAACACGTAAAAAATGACTGACACCTGACTTTGATTGGATTTTACTACCCCTTACTATCAATATTTTGAGATTTGGGCATTAGCGTATAGCTATCGACCTATGTTTCCGAACTTCTGAGGCTGGTTTCGTCTCGATCGGACTAGCGGTTTCGAAGATATCAGCAAATGTTTTTTAAGCACTAAATTACAACTCTGCGCAAACCATATGCCGAAACCTGGCAAGTCTGGTATCGTTGGAGTCGGCAAGGATTCAGGAGACCAAAAAACACACTCCCATCAAAATATGTCAACCACACCCAAAGTTATAAGCGTTTGAAAAAAAAAATTCTCCACTAGGTGGCGCTGTTTCGAAACTTCTCAGGCTACTTCAGGGCATCGTGGTGATGACCCATACCAAGTTTCATAACAATCTGTTCATGCGTTCATAAAATACAGCATTTTTGCACATAATTCAAAATGGCCGACATCCAAAATGGCCGACATGGTAAAATTGGATATCAGTCGACTCGGCATGACGCCCTGAATCTAATGAGACCAATTTTATGATTTTTGGATAAACGGTTCAGAAGTTATAAGCCAAAATAGGCATTTTTCGTATCTCCGGACAGGTAGGTGGCGCTGCGCCGAAACGCTGCATGTTGCTTCAAGTCATGCTTGTGATGACATGTACCAAGGTTGGTTTGAATACGATAAAGCGTTGCGGAGATATAGCCTTTAGTGTGTTTTTGCAACCTCCACGTAAAATTTGTTTGTGCGTTTATTGAAAACAATTGGACGAATCAACTTGAATTCCATAACTTTTTGTCAACATGCTCTGAAGATGATCTGTTTCAATTTTCGTGAAAATCGGAGCAACGGCCTAGGAGGAGTTCGAAAAAGTAGGTTTTTCAGAAAATTCAAAATGGCGGGAAAATTTGCATACCGGAAAATGACATCATAGGGTGAAATCGAATCGGCTTGAGCCAAGGAATCCGATGAAAAAAGAATTTTGTTTCTAGCCCTTAGGGGTCAAAAGTTATAAGCATAAATATGAGTGAAACTTTGGACAGGTGGTGGCGCTAGAGGGATTGAGTTAGAGGCACCAAATTTGCTATAGTGACAGCTCAGACTGGCCTCTATGAGTGTGCCAAATTTCACAACTTTTTACCATACGGTTCTATGGGCTGCCAGAGACTCCTATGGCGGAAGAAGAAAAAGAAGAAGAAGAAGAAGAAGAAGAAGAAGCAGAATAATAATAATAGGAACACTAACAATTTCAATAGGTGCCTCCGCACCTTCGGTGCTTGGCCCCTAATAATAGGAACACTAACGATTTCAATAGGTGCCTCCGCACCTTCGGTGCTTGGCCCCTAATAATAGGAACACTAACGATTTCAATAGGTGCCTCCGCACCTTCGGTGCTTGGCCCCTAAATATAGCTGCAAGCAGCCATTATCGGGGCCAAGCGCAAAGAAGAAGACAAGACATGCCAGCATGGCTGGAAGTCTCAAGCCAACTGCAACAATGAGCCATTAAGGACCTATTAAGTTGATTTTAGGCAAAATAGCAGTAAAATTTTAAATACAGTCAATAATAATGGTTTAATGGTTTATCACTTTCGACCAATAGGTGTCACTGTTACGAAACTGATGTGGTTTAGTCAGATTGAGATGACAATGACACATGCAAAGTTTGGTGTCAATATGTCAAAGCATTGCAGAGATACAGCCTCAAGAGTCATTTTTGCATCATGGCTCAACTCTGTTGCAGTGGTATATGAAAACTGTTTTGTCTATCAATCCGAAATCCATAACTATTTGTCAGCATGGTCTGAAGACGATACGGATCAATTTTGGTGAAAATCGGACAAACGGTCTAGGATGAGTTTGAAAAAGTAGATTTTTAACAAATAACAAGATGGAGCACAGATATGTTTGCAAAATATGGCAAAATTGGTATCTATCTTCTCGGCATGAGCCAATGAATGTATTATGACCAGTCTCATTACAATAGGCTAATTTAATCAAAAGTTATTAGCATTTTTGTACATTTTATTACAACTTTTGACCACAAGGTGGCGCTGCCCCGAAACTTTTTGAATATCTTCGGGACATAGAGCGGAAGACACATACCGAGTTTTGTAACGATACACTAGTGCATTCTTAAATTATAGCATTAGCATTTTAAACCGTAATACTGCATTGAAGTCAATGGGAATTTCATGTTTTGTTTTATTATAGCGCCACCAAGAGGCACAATCCCACCAATTTTTTTATGTGTCCTCGTAGTGAGCCCATACATATGTGTGTCAAGTTTGGTGAAAATATTTCATTTTGTTTTGGAGTTATAGACATTTATATGAAAAAACACGTAAAAAATGACTGACACCTGACTTTGATTGGATTTTACTACCCCTTACTATCAATATTTTGAGATTTGGGCATTAGCGTATAGCTATCGACCTATGTTTCCGAACTTCTGAGGCTGGTTTCGTCTCGATCGGACTAGCGGTTTCGAAGATATCAGCAAATGTTTTTTAAGCACTAAATTACAACTCTGCGCAAACCATATGCCGAAACCTGGCAAGTCTGGTATCGTTGGAGTCGGCAAGGATTCAGGAGACCAAAAAACACACTCCCATCAAAATATGTCAACCACACCCAAAGTTATAAGCGTTTGAAAAAAAAAATTCTCCACTAGGTGGCGCTGTTTCGAAACTTCTCAGGCTACTTCAGGGCATCGTGGTGATGACCCATACCAAGTTTCATAACAATCTGTTCATGCGTTCATAAAATACAGCATTTTTGCACA
The DNA here is from genome assembly GCF_024679245.1 of Pseudorasbora parva. Lineage (NCBI taxonomy): Eukaryota > Metazoa > Chordata > Actinopteri > Cypriniformes > Gobionidae > Pseudorasbora > Pseudorasbora parva. The sequence goes on along the minus strand of NC_090185.1, from coordinate 36,924,109 downwards.
TAATTCAAAATGGCCGACATCCAAAATGGCCGACATGGTAAAATTGGATATCAGTCGACTCGGCATGACGCCCTGAATCTAATGAGACCAATTTTATGATTTTTGGATAAACGGTTCAGAAGTTATAAGCCAAAATAGGCATTTTTCGTATCTCCGGACAGGTAGGTGGCGCTGCGCCGAAACGCTGCATGTTGCTTCAAGTCATGCTTGTGATGACATGTACCAAGGTTGGTTTGAATACGATAAAGCGTTGCGGAGATATAGCCTTTAGTGTGTTTTTGCAACCTCCACGTAAAATTTGTTTGTGCGTTTATTGAAAACGATTGGACGAATCAACTTGAATTCCATAACTTTTTGTCAACATGCTCTGAAGATGATCTGTTTCAATTTTCGTGAAAATCGGAGCAACGGCCTAGGAGGAGTTCGAAAAAGTAGGTTTTTCAGAAAATTCAAAATGGCGGGAAAATTTGCATACCGGAAAATGACATCATAGGGTGAAATCGAATCGGCTTGAGCCAAGGAATCCGATGAAAAAAGAATTTTGTTTCTAGCCCTTAGGGGTCAAAAGTTATAAGCATAAATATGAGTGAAACTTTGGACAGGTGGTGGCGCTAGAGGGATTGAGTTAGAGGCACCAAATTTGCTATAGTGACAGCTCAGACTGGCCTCTATGAGTGTGCCAAATTTCACAACTTTTTACCATACGGTTCTATGGGCTGCCAGAGACTCCTATGGCGGAAGAAGAAGAAGAAGAAGAAGCAGAATAATAAATATAGCTGCAAGCAGCCATTATCGGGGCCAAGCGCAAAGAAGAAGACAAGACATGCCAGCATGGCTGGAAGTCTCAAGCCAACTGCAACAATGAGCCATTAAGGACCTATTAAGTTGATTTTAGGCAAAATAGCAGTCAAATTTTAAATACAGTCAATAATAATGGTTTAATGGTTTATCACTTTCGACCAATAGGTGTCACTGTTACGAAACTGATGTGGTTTAGTCAGATTGAGATGACAATGACACATGCAAAGTTTGGTGTCAATATGTCAAAGCATTGCAGAGATACAGCCTCAAGAGTAATTTTTGCATCATGGCTCAACTCTGTTGCAGTGGTATATGAAAACTGTTTTGTCTATCAATCCGAAATCCATAAGTATTTGTCAGCATGGTCTGAAGACGATACGGATCAATTTTGGTGAAAATCGGACAAACGGTCTAGGATGAGTTTGAAAAAGTAGATTTTTAACAAATAACAAGATGGAGCACAGATATGTTTGCAAAATATGGCAAAATTGGTATCTATCTTCTCGGCATGAGCCAATGAATGTATTATGACCAGTCTCATTACAATAGGCTAATTTAATCAAAAGTTATTAGCATTTTTGTACATTTTATTACAACTTTTGACCACAAGGTGGCGCTGCCCCGAAACTTTTTGAATATCTTCGGGACATAGAGCGGAAGACACATACCGAGTTTTGTAACGATACACTAGTGCATTCTTAAATTATAGCATTAGCATTTTAAACCGTAATACTGCATTGAAGTCAATGGGAATTTCATGTTTTGTTTTATTATAGCGCCACCAAGAGGCACAATCCCACCAATTTTTTTATGTGTCCTCGTAGTGAGCCCATACATATGTGTGTCAAGTTTGGTGAAAATATTTCATTTTGTTTTGGAGTTATAGACATTTATATGAAAAAACACGTAAAAAATGACTGACACCTGACTTTGATTGGATTTTACTACCCCTTACTATCAATATTTTGAGATTTGGGCATTAGCGTATGGCTATCGACCTATGTTTCCGAACTTCTGAGGCTGGTTTCGTCTCGATCGGACTAGCGGTTTCGAAGATATCAGCAAATGTTTTTTAAGCACTAAATTACAACTCTGCGCAAACCATATGCCGAAACCTGGCAAGTCTGGTATCGTTGGAGTCGGCAAGGATTCAGGAGACCAAAAAACACACTCCCATCAAAATATGTCAACCACACCCAAAGTTATAAGCGTTTGAAAAAAAAAATTCTCCACTAGGTGGCGCTGTTTCGAAACTTCTCAGGCTACTTCAGGGCATCGTGGTGATGACCCATACCAAGTTTCATAACAATCTGTTCATGCGTTCATAAAATACAGCATTTTTGCACATAATTCAAAATGGCCGACATCCAAAATGGCCGACATGGTAAAATTGGATATCAGTCGACTCGGCATGACGCCCTGAATCTAATGAGACCAATTTTATGATTTTTGGATAAACGGTTCAGAAGTTATAAGCCAAAATAGGCATTTTTCGTATCTCCGGACAGGTAGGTGGCGCTGCGCCGAAACGCTGCATGTTGCTTCAAGTCATGCTTGTGATGACATGTACCAAGGTTGGTTTGAATACGATAAAGCGTTGCGGAGATATAGCCTTTAGTGTGTTTTTGCAACCTCCACGTAAAATTTGTTTGTGCGTTTATTGAAAACGATTGGACGAATCAACTTGAATTCCATAACTTTTTGTCAACATGCTCTGAAGATGATCTGTTTCAATTTTCGTGAAAATCGGAGCAACGGCCTAGGAGGAGTTCGAAAAAGTAGGTTTTTCAGAAAATTCAAAATGGCGGGAAAATTTGCATACCGGAAAATGACATCATAGGGTGAAATCGAATCGGCTTGAGCCAAGGAATCCGATGAAAAAAGAATTTTGTTTCTAGCCCTTAGGGGTCAAAAGTTATAAGCATAAATATGAGTGAAACTTTGGACAGGTGGTGGCGCTAGAGGGATTGAGTTAGAGGCACCAAATTTGCTATAGTGACAGCTCAGACTGGCCTCTATGAGTGTGCCAAATTTCACAACTTTTTACCATACGGTTCTATGGGCTGCCAGAGACTCCTATGGCGGAAGAAGAAGAAGAAGAAGAAGAAGAAGAAGAAGAAGAAGAAGCAGAATAATAATAATAGGAACACTAACAATTTCAATAGGTGCCTCCGCACCTTCGGTGCTTGGCCCCTAAATATAGCTGCAAGCAGCCATTATCGGGGCCAAGCGCAAAGAAGAAGACAAGACATGCCAGCATGGCTGGAAGTCTCAAGCCAACTGCAACAATGAGCCATTAAGGACCTATTAAGTTGATTTTAGGCAAAATAGCAGTCAAATTTTAAATACAGTCAATAATAATGGTTTAATGGTTTATCACTTTCGACCAATAGGTGTCACTGTTACGAAACTGATGTGGTTTAGTCAGATTGAGATGACAATGACACATGCAAAGTTTGGTGTCAATATGTCAAAGCATTGCAGAGATACAGCCTCAAGAGTAATTTTTGCATCATGGCTCAACTCTGTTGCAGTGGTATATGAAAACTGTTTTGTCTATCAATCCGAAATCCATAAGTATTTGTCAGCATGGTCTGAAGACGATACGGATCAATTTTGGTGAAAATCGGACAAACGGTCTAGGATGAGTTTGAAAAAGTAGATTTTTAACAAATAACAAGATGGAGCACAGATATGTTTGCAAAATATGGCAAAATTGGTATCTATCTTCTCGGCATGAGCCAATGAATGTATTATGACCAGTCTCATTACAATAGGCTAATTTAATCAAAAGTTATTAGCATTTTTGTACATTTTATTACAACTTTTGACCACAAGGTGGCGCTGCCCCGAAACTTTTTGAATATCTTCGGGACATAGAGCGGAAGACACATACCGAGTTTTGTAACGATACACTAGTGCATTCTTAAATTATAGCATTAGCATTTTAAACCGTAATACTGCATTGAAGTCAATGGGAATTTCATGTTTTGTTTTATTATAGCGCCACCAAGAGGCACAATCCCACCAATTTTTTTATGTGTCCTCGTAGTGAGCCCATACATATGTGTGTCAAGTTTGGTGAAAATATTTCATTTTGTTTTGGAGTTATAGACATTTATATGAAAAAACACGTAAAAAATGACTGACACCTGACTTTGATTGGATTTTACTACCCCTTACTATCAATATTTTGAGATTTGGGCATTAGCGTATAGCTATCGACCTATGTTTCCGAACTTCTGAGGCTGGTTTCGTCTCGATCGGACTAGCGGTTTCGAAGATATCAGCAAATGTTTTTTAAGCACTAAATTACAACTCTGCGCAAACCATATGCCGAAACCTGGCAAGTCTGGTATCGTTGGAGTCGGCAAGGATTCAGGAGACCAAAAAACACACTCCCATCAAAATATGTCAACCACACCCAAAGTTATAAGCGTTTGAAAAAAAAAATTCTCCACTAGGTGGCGCTGTTTCGAAACTTCTCAGGCTACTTCAGGGCATCGTGGTGATGACCCATACCAAGTTTCATAACAATCTGTTCATGCGTTCATAAAATACAGCATTTTTGCACATAATTCAAAATGGCCGACATCCAAAATGGCCGACATGGTAAAATTGGATATCAGTCGACTCGGCATGACGCCCTGAATCTAATGAGACCAATTTTATGATTTTTGGATAAACGGTTCAGAAGTTATAAGCCAAAATAGGCATTTTTCGTATCTCCGGACAGGTAGGTGGCGCTGCGCCGAAACGCTGCATGTTGCTTCAAGTCATGCTTGTGATGACATGTACCAAGGTTGGTTTGAATACGATAAAGCGTTGCGGAGATATAGCCTTTAGTGTGTTTTTGCAACCTCCACGTAAAATTTGTTTGTGCGTTTATTGAAAACGATTGGACGAATCAACTTGAATTCCATAACTTTTTGTCAACATGCTCTGAAGATGATCTGTTTCAATTTTCGTGAAAATCGGAGCAACGGCCTAGGAGGAGTTCGAAAAAGTAGGTTTTTCAGAAAATTCAAAATGGCGGGAAAATTTGCATACCGGAAAATGACATCATAGGGTGAAATCGAATCGGCTTGAGCCAAGAAATCCGATGAAAAAAGAATTTTGTTTCTAGCTCTTAGGGGTCAAAAGTTATAAGCATAAATATGAGTGAAACTTTGGACAGGTGGTGGCGCTAGAGGGATTGAGTTAGAGGCACCAAATTTGCTATAGTGACAGCTCAGACTGGCATCTATGAGTGTGCCAAATTTCACAACTTTTTACCATACGGTTCTATGGGCTGCCAGAGACTCCTATGGCGGAAGAAGAAGAAGAAGAAGAAGCAGAATAATAATAATAGGAACACTAACGATTTCAATAGGTGCCTCCGCACCTTCGGTGCTTGGCCCCTAAATATAGCTGCAAGCAGCCATTATCGGGGCCAAGCGCAAAGAAGAAGACAAGACATGCCAGCATGGCTGGAAGTCTCAAGCCAACTGCAACAATGAGCCATTAAGGACCTATTAAGTTGATTTTAGGCAAAATAGCAGTCAAATTTTAAATACAGTCAATAATAATGGTTTAATGGTTTATCACTTTCGACCAATAGGTGTCACTGTTACGAAACTGATGTGGTTTAGTCAGATTGAGATGACAATGACACATGCAAAGTTTGGTGTCAATATGTCAAAGCATTGCAGAGATACAGCCTCAAGAGTAATTTTTGCATCATGGCTCAACTCTGTTGCAGTGGTATATGAAAACTGTTTTGTCTATCAATCCGAAATCCATAACTATTTGTCAGCATGGTCTGAAGACGATACGGATCAATTTTGGTGAAAATCGGACAAACGGTCTAGGATGAGTTTGAAAAAGTAGATTTTTAACAAATAACAAGATGGAGCACAGATATGTTTGCAAAATATGGCAAAATTGGTATCTATCTTCTCGGCATGAGCCAATGAATGTATTATGACCAGTCTCATTACAATAGGCTAATTTAATCAAAAGTTATTAGCATTTTTGTACATTTTATTACAACTTTTGACCACAAGGTGGCGCTGCCCCGAAACTTTTTGAATATCTTCGGGACATAGAGCGGAAGACACATACCGAGTTTTGTAATGATACACTAGTGCATTCTTAAATTATAGCATTAGCATTTTAAACCGTAATACTGCATTGAAGTCAATGGGAATTTCATGTTTTGTTTTATTATAGCGCCACCAAGAGGCACAATCCCACCAATTTTTTTATGTGTCCTCGTAGTGAGCCCATACATATGTGTGTCAAGTTTGGTGAAAATATTTCATTTTGTTTTGGAGTTATAGACATTTATATGAAAAAACACGTAAAAAATGACTGACACCTGACTTTGATTGGATTTTACTACCCCTTACTATCAATATTTTGAGATTTGGGCATTAGCGTATAGCTATCGACCTATGTTTCCGAACTTCTGAGGCTGGTTTCGTCTCGATCGGACTAGCGGTTTCGAAGATATCAGCAAATGTTTTTTAAGCACTAAATTACAACTCTGCGCAAACCATATGCCGAAACCTGGCAAGTCTGGTATCGTTGGAGTCGGCAAGGATTCAGGAGACCAAAAAACACACTCCCATCAAAATATGTCAACCACACCCAAAGTTATAAGCGTTTGAAAAAAAAAATTCTCCACTAGGTGGCGCTGTTTCGAAACTTCTCAGGCTACTTCAGGGCATCGTGGTGATGACCCATACCAAGTTTCATAACAATCTGTTCATGCGTTCATAAAATACAGCATTTTTGCACATAATTCAAAATGGCCGACATCCAAAATGGCCGACATGGTAAAATTGGATATCAGTCGACTCGGCATGACGCCCTGAATCTAATGAGACCAATTTTATGATTTTTGGATAAACGGTTCAGAAGTTATAAGCCAAAATAGGCATTTTTCATATCTCCGGACAGGTAGGTGGCGCTGCGCCGAAACGCTGCATGTTGCTTCAAGTCATGCTTGTGATGACATGTACCAAGTTTGGTTTGAATACAATAAAGCGTTGCGGAGATATAGCCTTTAGTGTGTTTTTGCAACCTCCACGTAAAATTTGTTTGTGCGTTTATTGAAAACGATTGGACGAATCAACTTGAATTCCATAACTTTTTGTCAACATGCTCTGAAGATGATCTGTTTCAATTTTCGTGAAAATCGGAGCAACGGCCTAGGAGGAGTTCGAAAAAGTAGGTTTTTCAGAAAATTCAAAATGGCGGGAAAATTTGCATACCGGAAAATGACATCATAGGGTGAAATCGAATCGGCTTGAGCCAAGGAATCCGATGAAAAAAGAATTTTGTTTCTAGCCCTTAGGGGTCAAAAGTTATAAGCATAAATATGAGTGAAACTTTGGACAGGTGGTGGCGCTAGAGGGATTGAGTTAGAGGCACCAAATTTGCTATAGTGACAGCTCAGACTGGCCTCTATGAGTGTGCCAAATTTCACAACTTTTTACCATACGGTTCTATGGGCTGCCAGAGACTCCTATGGCGGAAGAAAAAGAAAAAGAAGAAGAAGAAGAAGCAGAATAATAAATATAGCTGCAAGCAGCCATTATCGGGGCCAAGCGCAAAGAAGAAGACAAGACATGCCAGCATGGCTGGAAGTCTCAAGCCAACTGCAACAATGAGCCATTAAGGAACTATTAAGTTGATTTTAGGCAAAATAGCAGTCAAATTTTAAATACAGTCAATAATAATGGTTTAATGGTTTATCACTTTCGACCAATAGGTGTCACTGTTACGAAACTGATGTGGTTTAGTCAGATTGAGATGACAATGACACATGCAAAGTTTGGTGTCAATATGTCAAAGCATTGCAGAGATACAGCCTCAAGAGTAATTTTTGCATCATGGCTCAACTCTGTTGCAGTGGTATATGAAAACTGTTTTGTCTATCAATCCGAAATCCATAAGTATTTGTCAGCATGGTCTGAAGACGATACGGATCAATTTTGGTGAAAATCGGACAAACGGTCTAGGATGAGTTTGAAAAAGTAGATTTTTAACAAATAACAAGATGGAGCACAGATATGTTTGCAAAATATGGCAAAATTGGTATCTATCTTCTCGGCATGAGCCAATGAATGTATTATGACCAGTCTCATTACAATAGGCTAATTTAATCAAAAGTTATTAGCATTTTTGTACATTTTATTACAACTTTTGACCACAAGGTGGCGCTGCCCCGAAACTTTTTGAATATCTTCGGGACATAGAGCGGAAGACACATACCGAGTTTTGTAACGATACACTAGTGCATTCTTAAATTATAGCATTAGCATTTTAAACCGTAATACTGCATTGAAGTCAATGGGAATTTCATGTTTTGTTTTATTATAGCGCCACCAAGAGGCACAATCCCACCAATTTTTTTATGTGTCCTCGTAGTGAGCCCATACATATGTGTGTCAAGTTTGGTGAAAATATTTCATTTTGTTTTGGAGTTATAGACATTTATATGAAAAAACACGTAAAAAATGACTGACACCTGACTTTGATTGGATTTTACTACCCCTTACTATCAATATTTTGAGATTTGGGCATTAGCGTATAGCTATCGACCTATGTTTCCGAACTTCTGAGGCTGGTTTCGTCTCGATCGGACTAGCGGTTTCGAAGATATCAGCAAATGTTTTTTAAGCACTAAATTACAACTCTGCGCAAACCATATGCCGAAACCTGGCAAGTCTGGTATCGTTGGAGTCGGCAAGGATTCAGGAGACCAAAAAACACACTCCCATCAAAATATGTCAACCACACCCAAAGTTATAAGCGTTTGAAAAAAAAAATTCTCCACTAGGTGGCGCTGTTTCGAAACTTCTCAGGCTACTTCAGGGCATCGTGGTGATGACCCATACCAAGTTTCATAACAATCTGTTCATGCGTTCATAAAATACAGCATTTTTGCACATAATTCAAAATGGCCGACATCCAAAATGGCCGACATGGTAAAATTGGATATCAGTCGACTCGGCATGACGCCCTGAATCTAATGAGACCAATTTTATGATTTTTGGATAAACGGTTCAGAAGTTATAAGCCAAAATAGGCATTTTTCGTATCTCCGGACAGGTAGGTGGCGCTGCGCCGAAACGCTGCATGTTGCTTCAAGTCATGCTTGTGATGACATGTACCAAGGTTGGTTTGAATACGATAAAGCGTTGCGGAGATATAGCCTTTAGTGTGTTTTTGCAACCTCCACGTAAAATTTGTTTGTGCGTTTATTGAAAACGATTGGACGAATCAACTTGAATTCCATAACTTTTTGTCAACATGCTCTGAAGATGATCTGTTTCAATTTTCGTGAAAATCGGAGCAACGGCCTAGGAGGAGTTCGAAAAAGTAGGTTTTTCAGAAAATTCAAAATGGCGGGAAAATTTGCATACCGGAAAATGACATCATAGGGTGAAATCGAATCGGCTTGAGCCAAGGAATCCGATGAAAAAAGAATTTTGTTTCTAGCCCTTAGGGGTCAAAAGTTATAAGCATAAATATGAGTGAAACTTTGGACAGGTGGTGGCGCTAGAGGGATTGAGTTAGAGGCACCAAATTTGCTATAGTGACAGCTCAGACTGGCCTCTATGAGTGTGCCAAATTTCACAACTTTTTACCATACGGTTCTATGGGCTGCCAGAGACTCCTATGGCGGAAGAAGAAGAAGAAGAAGAAGAAGAAGAAGAAGAAGAAGCAGAATAATAATAATAGGAACACTAACGATTTCAATAGGTGCCTCCGCACCTTCGGTGCTTGGCCCCTAAATATAGCTGCAAGCAGCCATTATCGGGGCCAAGCGCAAAGAAGAAGACAAGACATGCCAGCATGGCTGGAAGTCTCAAGCCAACTGCAACAATGAGCCATTAAGGACCTATTAAGTTGATTTTAGGCAAAATAGCAGTCAAATTTTAAATACAGTCAATAATAATGGTTTAATGGTTTATCACTTTCGACCAATAGGTGTCACTGTTACGAAACTGATGTGGTTTAGTCAGATTGAGATGACAATGACACATGCAAAGTTTGGTGTCAATATGTCAAAGCATTGCAGAGATACAGCCTCAAGAGTAATTTTTGCATCATGGCTCAACTCTGTTGCAGTGGTATATGAAAACTGTTTTGTCTATCAATCCGAAATCCATAAGTATTTGTCAGCATGGTCTGAAGACGATACGGATCAATTTTGGTGAAAATCGGACAAACGGTCTAGGATGAGTTTGAAAAAGTAGATTTTTAACAAATAACAAGATGGAGCACAGATATGTTTGCAAAATATGGCAAAATTGGTATCTATCTTCTCGGCATGAGCCAATGAATGTATTATGACCAGTCTCATTACAATAGGCTAATTTAATCAAAAGTTATTAGCATTTTTGTACATTTTATTACAACTTTTGACCACAAGGTGGCGCTGCCCCGAAACTTTTTGAATATCTTCGGGACATAGAGCGGAAGACACATACCGAGTTTTGTAACGATAGACTAGTGCATTCTTAAATTATAGCATTAGCATTTTAAACCGTAATACTGCATTGAAGTCAATGGGAATTTCATGTTTTGTTTTATTATAGCGCCACCAAGAGGCACAATCCCACCAATTTTTTTATGTGTCCTCGTAGTGAGCCCATACATATGTGTGTCAAGTTTGGTGAAAATATTTCATTTTGTTTTGGAGTTATAGACATTTATATGAAAAAACACGTAAAAAATGACTGACACCTGACTTTGATTGGATTTTACTACCCCTTACTATCAATATTTTGAGATTTGGGCATTAGCGTATAGCTATCGACCTATGTTTCCGAACTTCTGAGGCTGGTTTCGTCTCGATCGGACTAGCGGTTTCGAAGATATCAGCAAATGTTTTTTAAGCACTAAATTACAACTCTGCGCAAACCATATGCCGAAACCTGGCAAGTCTGGTATCGTTGGAGTCGGCAAGGATTCAGGAGACCAAAAAACACACTCCCATCAAAATATGTCAACCACACCCAAAGTTATAAGCGTTTGAAAAAAAAAATTCTCCACTAGGTGGCGCTGTTTCGAAACTTCTCAGGCTACTTCAGGGCATCGTGGTGATGACCCATACCAAGTTTCATAACAATCTGTTCATGCGTTCATAAAATACAGCATTTTTGCACATAATTCAAAATGGCCGACATCCAAAATGGCCGACATGGTAAAATTGGATATCAGTCGACTCGGCATGACGCCCTGAATCTAATGAGACCAATTTTATGATTTTTGGATAAACGGTTCAGAAGTTATAAGCCAAAATAGGCATTTTTCGTATCTCCGGACAGGTAGGTGGCGCTGCGCCGAAACGCTGCATGTTGCTTCAAGTCATGCTTGTGATGACATGTACCAAGGTTGGTTTGAATACGATAAAGCGTTGCGGAGATATAGCCTTTAGTGTGTTTTTGCAACCTCCACGTAAAATTTGTTTGTGCGTTTATTGAAAACGATTGGACGAATCAACTTGAATTCCATAACTTTTTGTCAACATGCTCTGAAGATGATCTGTTTCAATTTTCGTGAAAATCGGAGCAACGGCCTAGGAGGAGTTCGAAAAAGTAGGTTTTTCAGAAAATTCAAAATGGCGGGAAAATTTGCATACCGGAAAATGACATCATAGCGTGAAATCGAATCGGCTTGAGCCAAGGAATCCGATGAAAAAAGAATTTTGTTTCTAGCCCTTAGGGGTCAAAAGTTATAAGCATAAATATGAGTGAAACTTTGGACAGGTGGTGGCGCTAGAGGGATTGAGTTAGAGGCACCAAATTTGCTATAGTGACAGCTCAGACTGGCCTCTATGAGTGTGCCAAATTTCACAACTTTTTACCATACGGTTCTATGGGCTGCCAGAGACTCCTATGGCGGAAGAAAAAGAAAAAGAAGAAGAAGAAGAAGAAGAAGAAGAAGAAGAAGAAGCAGAATAATAATAATAGGAACACTAACAATTTCAATAGGTGCCTCCGCACCTTCGGTGCTTGGCCCCTAATAATAGGAACACTAACGATTTCAATAGGTGCCTCCGCACCTTCGGTGCTTGGCCCCTAAATATAGCTGCAAGCAGCCATTATCGGGGCCAAGCGCAAAGAAGAAGACAAGACATGCCAGCATGGCTGGAAGTCTCAAGCCAACTGCAACAATGAGCCATTAAGGACCTATTAAGTTGATTTTAGGCAAAATAGCAGTCAAATTTTAAATACAGTCAATAATAATGGTTTAATGGTTTATCACTTTCGACCAATAGGTGTCACTGTTACGAAACTGATGTGGTTTAGTCAGATTGAGATGACAATGACACATGCAAAGTTTGGTGTCAATATGTCAAAGCATTGCAGAGATACAGCCTCAAGAGTAATTTTTGCATCATGGCTCAACTCTGTTGCAGTGGTATATGAAAACTGTTTTGTCTATCAATCCGAAATCCATAAGTATTTGTCAGCATGGTCTGAAGACGATACGGATCAATTTTGGTGAAAATCGGACAAACGGTCTAGGATGAGTTTGAAAAAGTAGATTTTTAACAAATAACAAGATGGAGCACAGATATGTTTGCAAAATATGGCAAAATTGGTATCTATCTTCTCGGCATGAGCCAATGAATGTATTATGACCAGTCTCATTACAATAGGCTAATTTAATCAAAAGTTATTAGCATTTTTGTACATTTTATTACAACTTTTGACCACAAGGTGGCGCTGCCCCGAAACTTTTTGAATATCTTCGGGACATAGAGCGGAAGACACATACCGAGTTTTGTAACGATAGACTAGTGCATTCTTAAATTATAGCATTAGCATTTTAAACCGTAATACTGCATTGAAGTCAATGGGAATTTCATGTTTTGTTTTATTAAAGCGCCACCAAGAGGCACAATCCCACCAATTTTTTTATGTGTCCTCGTAGTGAGCCCATACATATGTGTGTCAAGTTTGGTGAAAATATTTCATTTTGTTTTGGAGTTATAGACATTTATATGAAAAAACACGTAAAAAATGACTGACACCTGACTTTGATTGGATTTTACTACCCCTTACTATCAATATTTTGAGATTTGGGCATTAGCGTATAGCTATCGACCTATGTTTCCGAACTTCTGAGGCTGGTTTCGTCTCGATCGGACTAGCGGTTTCGAAGATATCAGCAAATGTTTTTTAAGCACTAAATTACAACTCTGCGCAAACCATATGCCGAAACCTGGCAAGTCTGGTATCGTTGGAGTCGGCAAGGATTCAGGAGACCAAAAAACACACTCCCATCAAAATATGTCAACCACACCCAAAGTTATAAGCGTTTGAAAAAAAAAATTCTCCACTAGGTGGCGCTGTTTCGAAACTTCTCAGGCTACTTCAGGGCATCGTGGTGATGACCCATACCAAGTTTCATAACAATCTGTTCATGCGTTCATAAAATACAGCATTTTTGCACATAATTCAAAATGGCCGACATCCAAAATGGCCGACATGGTAAAATTGGATATCAGTCGACTCGGCATGACGCCCTGAATCTAATGAGACCAATTTTATGATTTTTGGATAAACGGTTCAGAAGTTATAAGCCAAAATAGGCATTTTTCGTATCTCCGGACAGGTAGGTGGCGCTGCGCCGAAACGCTGCATGTTGCTTCAAGTCATGCTTGTGATGACATGTACCAAGGTTGGTTTGAATACGATAAAGCGTTGCGGAGATATAGCCTTTAGTGTGTTTTTGCAACCTCCACGTAAAATTTGTTTGTGCGTTTATTGAAAACGATTGGACGAATCAACTTGAATTCCATAACTTTTTGTCAACATGCTCTGAAGATGATCTGTTTCAATTTTCGTGAAAATCGGAGCAACGGCCTAGGAGGAGTTCGAAAAAGTAGGTTTTTCAGAAAATTCAAAATGGCGGGAAAATTTGCATACCGGAAAATGACATCATAGCGTGAAATCGAATCGGCTTGAGCCAAGGAATCCGATGAAAAAAGAATTTTGTTTCTAGCCCTTAGGGGTCAAAAGTTATAAGCATAAATATGAGTGAAACTTTGGACAGGTGGTGGCGCTAGAGGGATTGAGTTAGAGGCACCAAATTTGCTATAGTGACAGCTCAGACTGGCCTCTATGAGTGTGCCAAATTTCACAACTTTTTACCATACGGTTCTATGGGCTGCCAGAGACTCCTATGGCGGAAGAAAAAGAAAAAGAAGAAGAAGAAGAAGAAGAAGAAGAAGAAGCAGAATAATAATAATAGGAACACTAACAATTTCAATAGGTGCCTCCGCACCTTCGGTGCTTGGCCCCTAATAATAGGAACACTAACGATTTCAATAGGTGCCTCCGCACCTTCGGTGCTTGGCCCCTAAATATAGCTGCAAGCAGCCATTATCGGGGCCAAGCGCAAAGAAGAAGACAAGACATGCCAGCATGGCTGGAAGTCTCAAGCCAACTGCAACAATGAGCCATTAAGGACCTATTAAGTTGATTTTAGGCAAAATAGCAGTCAAATTTTAAATACAGTCAATAATAATGGTTTAATGGTTTATCACTTTCGACCAATAGGTGTCACTGTTACGAAACTGATGTGGTTTAGTCAGATTGAGATGACAATGACACATGCAAAGTTTGGTGTCAATATGTCAAAGCATTGCAGAGATACAGCCTCAAGAGTAATTTTTGCATCATGGCTCAACTCTGTTGCAGTGGTATATGAAAACTGTTTTGTCTATCAATCCGAAATCCATAAGTATTTGTCAGCATGGTCTGAAGACGATACGGATCAATTTTGGTGAAAATCGGACAAACGGTCTAGGATGAGTTTGAAAAAGTAGATTTTTAACAAATAACAAGATGGAGCACAGATATGTTTGCAAAATATGGCAAAATTGGTATCTATCTTCTCGGCATGAGCCAATGAATGTATTATGACCAGTCTCATTACAATAGGCTAATTTAATCAAAAGTTATTAGCATTTTTGTACATTTTATTACAACTTTTGACCACAAGGTGGCGCTGCCCCGAAACTTTTTGAATATCTTCGGGACATAGAGCGGAAGACACATACCGAGTTTTGTAATGATACACTAGTGCATTCTTAAATTATAGCATTAGCATTTTAAACCGTAATACTGCATTGAAGTCAATGGGAATTTCATGTTTTGTTTTATTATAGCGCCACCAAGAGGCACAATCCCACCAATGTTTTTATGTGTCCTCGTAGTGAGCCCATACATATGTGTGTCAAGTTTGGTGAAAATATTTCATTTTGTTTTGGAGTTATAGACATTTATATGAAAAAACACGTAAAAAATGACTGACACCTGACTTTGATTGGATTTTACTACCCCTTACTATCAATATTTTGAGATTTGGGCATTAGCGTATAGCTATCGACCTATGTTTCCGAACTTCTGAGGCTGGTTTCGTCTCGATCGGACTAGCGGTTTCGAAGATATCAGCAAATGTTTTTTAAGCACTAAATTACAACTCTGCGCAAACCATATGCCGAAACCTGGCAAGTCTGGTATCGTTGGAGTCGGCAAGGATTCAGGAGACCAAAAAACACACTCCCATCAAAATATGTCAACCACACCCAAAGTTATAAGCGTTTGAAAAAAAAAATTCTCCACTAGGTGGCGCTGTTTCGAAACTTCTCAGGCTACTTCAGGGCATCGTGGTGATGACCCATACCAAGTTTCATAACAATCTGTTCATGCGTTCATAAAATACAGCATTTTTGCACATAATTCAAAATGGCCGACATCCAAAATGGCCGACATGGTAAAATTGGATATCAGTCGACTCGGCATGACGCCCTGAATCTAATGAGACCAATTTTATGATTTTTGGATAAACGGTTCAGAAGTTATAAGCCAAAATAGGCATTTTTCGTATCTCCGGACAGGTAGGTGGCGCTGCGCCGAAACGCTGCATGTTGCTTCAAGTCATGCTTGTGATGACATGTACCAAGGTTGGTTTGAATACGATAAAGCGTTGCGGAGATATAGCCTTTAGTGTGTTTTTGCAACCTCCACGTAAAATTTGTTTGTGCGTTTATTGAAAACGATTGGACGAATCAACTTGAATTCCATAACTTTTTGTCAACATGCTCTGAAGATGATCTGTTTCAATTTTCGTGAAAATCGGAGCAACGGCCTAGGAGGAGTTCGAAAAAGTAGGTTTTTCAGAAAATTCAAAATGGCGGGAAAATTTGCATACCGGAAAATGACATCATAGGGTGAAATCGAATCGGCTTGAGCCAAGGAATCCGATGAAAAAAGAATTTTGTTTCTAGCCCTTAGGGGTCAAAAGTTATAAGCATAAATATGAGTGAAACTTTGGACAGGTGGTGGCGCTAGAGGGATTGAGTTAGAGGCACCAAATTTGCTATAGTGACAGCTCAGACTGGCCTCTATGAGTGTGCCAAATTTCACAACTTTTTACCATACGGTTCTATGGGCTGCCAGAGACTCCTATGGCGGAAGAAGAAGAAGAAGAAGAAGAAGAAGAAGAAGAAGCAGAATAATAATAATAGGAACACTAACGATTTCAATAGGTGCCTCCGCACCTTCGGTGCTTGGCCCCTAATAATAGGAACACTAACAATTTCAATAGGTGCCTCCGCACCTTCGGTGCTTGGCCCCTAAATATAGCTGCAAGCAGCCATTATCGGGGCCAAGCGCAAAGAAGAAGACAAGACATGCCAGCATGGCTGGAAGTCTCAAGCCAACTGCAACAATGAGCCATTAAGGACCTATTAAGTTGATTTTAGGCAAAATAGCAGTCAAATTTTAAATACAGTCAATAATAATGGTTTAATGGTTTATCACTTTCGACCAATAGGTGTCACTGTTACGAAACTGATGTGGTTTAGTCAGATTGAGATGACAATGACACATGCAAAGTTTGGTGTCAATATGTCAAAGCATTGCAGAGATACAGCGTCAAGAGTAATTTTTGCATCATGGCTCAACTCTGTTGCAGTGGTATATGAAAACTGTTTTGTCTATCAATCCGAAATCCATAAGTATTTGTCAGCATGGTCTGAAGACGATACGGATCAATTTTGGTGAAAATCGGACAAACGGTCTAGGATGAGTTTGAAAAAGTAGATTTTTAACAAATAACAAGATGGAGCACAGATATGTTTGCAAAATATGGCAAAATTGGTATCTATCTTCTCGGCATGAGCCAATGAATGTATTATGACCAGTCTCATTACAATAGGCTAATTTAATCAAAAGTTATTAGCATTTTTGTACATTTTATTACAACTTTTGACCACAAGGTGGCGCTGCCCCGAAACTTTTTGAATATCTTCGGGACATAGAGCGGAAGACACATACCGAGTTTTGTAACGATACACTAGTGCATTCTTAAATTATAGCATTAGCATTTTAAACCGTAATACTGCATTGAAGTCAATGGGAATTTCATGTTTTGTTTTATTATAGCGCCACCAAGAGGCACAATCCCACCAATTTTTTTATGTGTCCTCGTAGTGAGCCCATACATATGTGTGTCAAGTTTGGTGAAAATATTTCATTTTGTTTTGGAGTTATAGACATTTATATGAAAAAACACGTAAAAAATGACTGACACCTGACTTTGATTGGATTTTACTACCCCTTACTATCAATATTTTGAGATTTGGGCATTAGCGTATAGCTATCGACCTATGTTTCCGAACTTCTGAGGCTGGTTTCGTCTCGATCGGACTAGCGGTTTCGAAGATATCAGCAAATGTTTTTTAAGCACTAAATTACAACTCTGCGCAAACCATATGCCGAAACCTGGCAAGTCTGGTATCGTTGGAGTCGGCAAGGATTCAGGAGACCAAAAAACACACTCCCATCAAAATATGTCAACCACACCCAAAGTTATAAGCGTTTGAAAAAAAAAATTCTCCACTAGGTGGCGCTGTTTCGAAACTTCTCAGGCTACTTCAGGGCATCGTGGTGATGACCCATACCAAGTTTCATAACAATCTGTTCATGCGTTCATAAAATACAGCATTTTTGCACATAATTCAAAATGGCCGACATCCAAAATGGCCGACATGGTAAAATTGGATATCAGTCGACTCGGCATGACGCCCTGAATCTAATGAGACCAATTTTATGATTTTTGGATAAACGGTTCAGAAGTTATAAGCCAAAATAGGCATTTTTCGTATCTCCGGACAGGTAGGTGGCGCTGCGCCGAAACGCTGCATGTTGCTTCAAGTCATGCTTGTGATGACATGTACCAAGTTTGGTTTGAATACGATAAAGCGTTGCGGAGATATAGCCTTTAGTGTGTTTTTGCAACCTCCACGTAAAATTTGTTTGTGCGTTTATTGAAAACGATTGGACGAATCAACTTGAATTCCATAACTTTTTGTCAACATGCTCTGAAGATGATCTGTTTCAATTTTCGTGAAAATCGGAGCAACGGCCTAGGAGGAGTTCGAAAAAGTAGGTTTTTCAGAAAATTCAAAATGGCGGGAAAATTTGCATACCGGAAAATGACATCATAGGGTGAAATCGAATCGGCTTGAGCCAAGGAATCCGATGAAAAAAGAATTTTGTTTCTAGCCCTTAGGGGTCAAAAGTTATAAGCATAAATATGAGTGAAACTTTGGACAGGTGGTGGCGCTAGAGGGATTGAGTTAGAGGCACCAAATTTGCTATAGTGACAGCTCAGACTGGCCTCTATGAGTGTGCCAAATTTCACAACTTTTTACCATACGGTTCTATGGGCTGCCAGAGACTCCTATGGCGGAAGAAGAAGAAGAAGAAGAAGAAGCAGAATAATAAATATAGCTGCAAGCAGCCATTATCGGGGCCAAGCGCAAAGAAGAAGACAAGACATGCCAGCATGGCTGGAAGTCTCAAGCCAACTGCAACAATGAGCCATTAAGGACCTATTAAGTTGATTTTAGGCAAAATAGCAGTCAAATTTTAAATACAGTCAATAATAATGGTTTAATGGTTTATCACTTTCGACCAATAGGTGTCACTGTTACGAAACTGATGTGGTTTAGTCAGATTGAGATGACAATGACACATGCAAAGTTTGGTGTCAATATGTCAAAGCATTGCAGAGATACAGCCTCAAGAGTAATTTTTGCATCATGGCTCAACTCTGTTGCAGTGGTATATGAAAACTGTTTTGTCTATCAATCCGAAATCCATAAGTATTTGTCAGCATGGTCTGAAGACGATACGGATCAATTTTGGTGAAAATCGGACAAACGGTCTAGGATGAGTTTGAAAAAGTAGATTTTTAACAAATAACAAGATGGAGCACAGATATGTTTGCAAAATATGGCAAAATTGGTATCTATCTTCTCGGCATGAGCCAATGAATGTATTATGACCAGTCTCATTACAATAGGCTAATTTAATCAAAAGTTATTAGCATTTTTGTACATTTTATTACAACTTTTGACCACAAGGTGGCGCTGCCCCGAAACTTTTTGAATATCTTCGGGACATAGAGCGGAAGACACATACCGAGTTTTGTAACGATACACTAGTGCATTCTTAAATTATAGCATTAGCATTTTAAACCGTAATACTGCATTGAAGTCAATGGGAATTTCATGTTTTGTTTTATTATAGCGCCACCAAGAGGCACAATCCCACCAATTTTTTTATGTGTCCTCGTAGTGAGCCCATACATATGTGTGTCAAGTTTGGTGAAAATATTTCATTTTGTTTTGGAGTTATAGACATTTATATGAAAAAACACGTAAAAAATGACTGACACCTGACTTTGATTGGATTTTACTACCCCTTACTATCAATATTTTGAGATTTGGGCATTAGCGTATAGCTATCGACCTATGTTTCCGAACTTCTGAGGCTGGTTTCGTCTCGATCGGACTAGCGGTTTCGAAGATATCAGCAAATGTTTTTTAAGCACTAAATTACAACTCTGCGCAAACCATATGCCGAAACCTGGCAAGTCTGGTATCGTTGGAGTCGGCAAGGATTCAGGAGACCAAAAAACACACTCCCATCAAAATATGTCAACCACACCCAAAGTTATAAGCGTTTGAAAAAAAAAATTCTCCACTAGGTGGCGCTGTTTCGAAACTTCTCAGGCTACTTCAGGGCATCGTGGTGATGACCCATACCAAGTTTCATAACAATCTGTTCATGCGTTCATAAAATACAGCATTTTTGCACATAATTCAAAATGGCCGACATCCAAAATGGCCGACATGGTAAAATTGGATATCAGTCGACTCCGCATGACGCCCTGAATCTAATGAGACCAATTTTATGATTTTTGGATAAACGGTTCAGAAGTTATAAGCCAAAATAGGCATTTTTTGTATCTCCGGACAGGTAGGTGGCGCTGCGTCGAAACGCTGCATGTTGCTTCAAGTCATGCTTGTGATGACATGTACCAAGGTTGGTTTGAATACGATAAAGCGTTGCGGAGATATAGCCTTTAGTGTGTTTTTGCAACCTCCACGTAAAATTTGTTTGTGCGTTTATTGAAAACGATTGGACGAATCAACTTGAATTCCATAACTTTTTGTCAACATGCTCTGAAGATGATCTGTTTCAATTTTCGTGAAAATCGGAGCAACGGCCTAGGAGGAGTTCGAAAAAGTAGGTTTTTCAGAAAATTCAAAATGGCGGGAAAATTTGCATACCGGAAAATGACATCATAGGGTGAAATCGAATCGGCTTGAGCCAAGGAATCCGATGAAAAAAGAATTTTGTTTCTAGCCCTTAGGGGTCAAAAGTTATAAGCATAAATATGAGTGAAACTTTGGACAGGTGGTGGCGCTAGAGGGATTGAGTTAGAGGCACCAAATTTGCTATAGTGACAGCTCAGACTGGCCTCTATGAGTGTGCCAAATTTCACAACTTTTTACCATACGGTTCTATGGGCTGCCAGAGACTCCTATGGCGGAAAAAGAAGAAGAAGAAGAAGCAGAATAATAATAGGAACACTAACGATTTCAATAGGTGCCTCCGCACCTTCGGTGCTTGGCCCCTAATAATAGGAACACTAACGATTTCAATAGGTGCCTCCGCACCTTCGGTGCTTGGCCCCTAAATATAGCTGCAAGCAGCCATTATCGGGGCCAAGCGCAAAGAAGAAGACAAGACATGCCAGCATGGCTGGAAGTCTCAAGCCAACTGCAACAATGAGCCATTAAGGACCTATTAAGTTGATTTTAGGCAAAATAGCAGTCAAATTTTAAATACAGTCAATAATAATGGTTTAATGGTTTATCACTTTCGACCAATAGGTGTCACTGTTACGAAACTGATGTGGTTTAGTCAGATTGAGATGACAATGACACATGCAAAGTTTGGTGTCAATATGTCAAAGCATTGCAGAGATACAGCCTCAAGAGTCATTTTTGCATCATGGCTCAACTCTGTTGCAGTGGTATATGAAAACTGTTTTGTCTATCAATCCGAAATCCATAACTATTTGTCAGCATGGTCTGAAGACGATACGGATCAATTTTGGTGAAAATCGGACAAACGGTCTAGGATGAGTTTGAAAAAGTAGGTTTTTAACAAATAACAAGACGGAGGACAGATAGGTTTGCAAAATATGGCACAATTGGTATCCATGTTCTCGGCATGAGCCATTGACTGTATTATGACCAGTTTCATTACAATGGGTTAATTTAATCAAAAGTTATTCGCATTTCTGTACATTTTATTACAACTTTTGACCACAAGGTGGCGCTACCCCGAAACTTTTTGAGTATCTTCAGGACATGGAGCGGAAGACACATACCGAGTTTTGTAACGATACGCTAATGCATTCTTAAATTATAGCATTAGCATTTTAAACCATAATACTGCATTGAAGTCAATGGGAATTTCATGTTTTGTTTTATTATAGCGCCACCAAGAGGCACAATCCCACCAATTTTTTTATGTGTCCTCATAGTGAGCCCATACATATGTGTGTCAAGTTTGGTGAAAATATCTCATTTTGTTTTGGAGTTATAGACATTTATATGAAAAAACACGTAAAAAAGGACTGACACCTGACTTTGATTGGATTTTACTACCCCTTACTATCAATATTTTGAGATTTGGGCATTAGCGTATAGCTATCGACCTATGTTTCCGAACTTCTGAGGCTGGTTTCGTCTCGATCGGACTAGCGGTTTCGAAGATATCAGCAAATGTTTTTTAAGCACTAAATTACAACTCTGCGCAAACCATATGCCGAAACCTGGCAAGTCTGGTATCGTTGGAGTCGGCAAGGATTCAGGAGACCAAAAAACACACTCCCATCAAAATATGTCAACCACACCCAAAGTTATAAGCGTTTGAAAAAAAAAATTCTCCACTAGGTGGCGCTGTTTCGAAACTTCTCAGGCTACTTCAGGGCATCGTGGTGATGACCCATACCAAGTTTCATAACAATCTGTTCATGCGTTCATAAAATACAGCATTTTTGCACATAATTCAAAATGGCCGACATCCAAAATGGCCGACATGGTAAAATTGGATATCAGTCGACTCGGCATGACGCCCTGAATCTAATGAGACCAATTTTATGATTTTTGGATAAACGGTTCAGAAGTTATAAGCCAAAATAGGCATTTTTCGTATCTCCGGACAGGTAGGTGGCGCTGCGCCGAAACGCTGCATGTTGCTTCAAGTCATGCTTGTGATGACATGTACCAAGGTTGGTTTGAATACGATAAAGCGTTGCGGAGATATAGCCTTTAGTGTGTTTTTGCAACCTCCACGTAAAATTTGTTTGTGCGTTTATTGAAAACGATTGGACGAATCAACTTGAATTCCATAACTTTTTGTCAACATGCTCTGAAGATGATCTGTTTCAATTTTCGTGAAAATCGGAGCAACGGCCTAGGAGGAGTTCGAAAAAGTAGGTTTTTCAGAAAATTCAAAATGGCGGGAAAATTTGCATACCGGAAAATGACATCATAGGGTGAAATCGAATCGGCTTGAGCCAAGGAATCCGATGAAAAAAGAATTTTGTTTCTAGCCCTTAGGGGTCAAAAGTTATAAGCATAAATATGAGTGAAACTTTGGACAGGTGGTGGCGCTAGAGGGATTGAGTTAGAGGCACCAAATTTGCTATAGTGACAGCTCAGACTGGCCTCTATGAGTGTGCCAAATTTCACAACTTTTTACCATACGGTTCTATGGGCTGCCAGAGACTCCTATGGCGGAAAAAGAAGAAGAATAAATATAGCTGCAAGCAGCCATTATCGGGGCCAAGCGCAAAGAAGAAGACAAGACATGCCAGCATGGCCGGAAGTCTCAAGCCAACTGCAACAATGAGCCATTAAGGACCTATTAAGTTGATTTTAGGCAAAATAGCAGTCAAATTTTAAATACAATCAATAATAATGGTTTAATGGTTTATCACTTTCGACCAATAGGTGTCACTGTTACGAAACTGATGTGGTTTAGTCAGATTGAGATGACAATGACACATGCAAAGTTTGGTGTCAATATGTCAAAGCATTGCAGAGATACAGCCTCAAGAGTAATTTTTGCATCATGGCTCAACTCTGTTGCAGTGGTATATGAAAACTGTTTTGTCTATCAATCCGAAATCCATAACTATTTGTCAGCATGGTCTGAAGACGATACGGATCAATTTTGGTGAAAATCGGACAAACGGTCTAGGATGAGTTTGAAAAAGTAGGTTTTTAACAAATAACAAGACGGAGGACAGATAGGTTTGCAAAATATGGCACAATTGGTATCCATGTTCTCGGCATGAGCCATTGACTGTATTATGACCAGTTTCATTACAATGGGTTAATTTAATCAAAAGTTATTCGCATTTCTGTACATTTTATTACAACTTTTGACCACAAGGTGGCGCTACCCCGAAACTTTTTGAGTATCTTCAGGACATGGAGCGGAAGACACATACCGAGTTTTGTAACGATACGCTAATGCATTCTTAAATTATAGCATTAGCATTTTAAACCATAATACTGCATTGAAGTCAATGGGAATTTCATGTTTTGTTTTATTATAGCGCCACCAAGAGGCACAATCCCACCAATTTTTTTATGTGTCCTCATAGTGAGCCCATACATATGTGTGTCAAGTTTGGTGAAAATATCTCATTTTGTTTTGGAGTTATAGACATTTATATGAAAAAACACGTAAAAAATGACTGACACCTGACTTTGATTGGATTTTACTACCCCTTACTATCAATATTTTGAGATTTGGGCATTAGCGTATAGCTATCGACCTATGTTTCCGAACTTCTGAGGCTGGTTTCGTCTCGATCGGACTAGCGGTTTCGAAGATATCAGCAAATGTTTTTTAAGCACTAAATTACAACTCTGCGCAAACCATATGCCGAAACCTGGCAAGTCTGGTATCGTTGGAGTCGGCAAGGATTCAGGAGACCAAAAAACACACTCCCATCAAAATATGTCAACCACACCCAAAGTTATAAGCGTTTGAAAAAAAAAATTCTCCACTAGGTGGCGCTGTTTCGAAACTTCTCAGGCTACTTCAGGGCATCGTGGTGATGACCCATACCAAGTTTCATAACAATCTGTTCATGCGTTCATAAAATACAGCATTTTTGCACATAATTCAAAATGGCCGACATCCAAAATGGCCGACATGGTAAAATTGGATATCAGTCGACTCGGCATGACGCCCTGAATCTAATGAGACCAATTTTATGATTTTTGGATAAACGGTTCAGAAGTTATAAGCCAAAATAGGCATTTTTCGTATCTCCGGACAGGTAGGTGGCGCTGCGCCGAAACGCTGCATGTTGCTTCAAGTCATGCTTGTGATGACATGTACCAAGGTTGGTTTGAATACGATAAAGCGTTGCGGAGATATAGCCTTTAGTGTGTTTTTGCAACCTCCACGTAAAATTTGTTTGTGCGTTTATTGAAAACGATTGGACGAATCAACTTGAATTCCATAACTTTTTGTCAACATGCTCTGAAGATGATCTGTTTCAATTTTCGTGAAAATCGGAGCAACGGCCTAGGAGGAGTTCGAAAAAGTAGGTTTTTCAGAAAATTCAAAATGGCGGGAAAATTTGCATACCGGAAAATGACATCATAGGGTGAAATCGAATCGGCTTGAGCCAAGGAATCCGATGAAAAAAGAATTTTGTTTCTAGCCCTTAGGGGTCAAAAGTTATAAGCATAAATATGAGTGAAACTTTGGACAGGTGGTGGCGCTAGAGGGATTGAGTTAGAGGCACCAAATTTGCTATAGTGACAGCTCAGACTGGCCTCTATGAGTGTGCCAAATTTCACAACTTTTTACCATACGGTTCTATGGGCTGCCAGAGACTCCTATGGCGGAAGAAGAAGAAGAAGAAGAAGAAGCAGAATAATAATAATAGGAACACTAACGATTTCAATAGGTGCCTCCGCACCTTCGGTGCTTGGCCCCTAATAAATATAGCTGCAAGCAGCCATTATCGGGGCCAAGCGCAAAGAAGAAGACAAGACATGCCAGCATGGCTGGAAGTCTCAAGCCAACTGCAACAATGAGCCATTAAGGACCTATTAAGTTGATTTTAGGCAAAATAGCAGTCAAATTTTAAATACAGTCAATAATAATGGTTTAATGGTTTATCACTTTCGACCAATAGGTGTCACTGTTACGAAACTGATGTGGTTTAGTCAGATTGAGATGACAATGACACATGCAAAGTTTGGTGTCAATATGTCAAAGCATTGCAGAGATACAGCCTCAAGAGTAATTTTTGCATCATGGCTCAACTCTGTTGCAGTGGTATATGAAAACTGTTTTGTCTATCAATCCGAAATCCATAAGTATTTGTCAGCATGGTCTGAAGACGATACGGATCAATTTTGGTGAAAATCGGACAAACGGTCTAGGATGAGTTTGAAAAAGTAGGTTTTTAACAAATAACAAGACGGAGGACAGATAGGTTTGCAAAATATGGCACAATTGGTATCCATGTTCTCGGCATGAGCCATTGACTGTATTATGACCAGTTTCATTACAATGGGTTAATTTAATCAAAAGTTATTCGCATTTCTGTACATTTTATTACAACTTTTGACCACAAGGTGGCGCTACCCCGAAACTTTTTGAGTATCTTCAGGACATGGAGCGGAAGACACATACCGAGTTTTGTAACGATACGCTAATGCATTCTTAAATTATAGCATTAGCATTTTAAACCATAATACTGCATTGAAGTCAATGGGAATTTCATGTTTTGTTTTATTATAGCGCCACCAAGAGGCACAATCCCACCAATTTTTTTATGTGTCCTCATAGTGAGCCCATACATATGTGTGTCAAGTTTGGTGAAAATATCTCATTTTGTTTTGGAGTTATAGACATTTATATGAAAAAACACGTAAAAAAGGACTGACACCTGACTTTGATTG
Organism: Pseudorasbora parva; assembly: GCF_024679245.1. Classification (NCBI taxonomy): domain Eukaryota; kingdom Metazoa; phylum Chordata; class Actinopteri; order Cypriniformes; family Gobionidae; genus Pseudorasbora; species Pseudorasbora parva. Next base: position 36,897,927 of record NC_090185.1, on the reverse strand, counting down.
GATTTTACTACCCCTTACTATCAATATTTTGAGATTTGGGCATTAGCGTATAGCTATCGACCTATGTTTCCGAACTTCTGAGGCTGGTTTCGTCTCGATCGGACTAGCGGTTTCGAAGATATCAGCAAATGTTTTTTAAGCACTAAATTACAACTCTGCGCAAACCATATGCCGAAACCTGGCAAGTCTGGTATCGTTGGAGTCGGCAAGGATTCAGGAGACCAAAAAACACACTCCCATCAAAATATGTCAACCACACCCAAAGTTATAAGCGTTTGAAAAAAAAAATTCTCCACTAGGTGGCGCTGTTTCGAAACTTCTCAGGCTACTTCAGGGCATCGTGGTGATGACCCATACCAAGTTTCGTAACAATCCGTTCATGCGTTCATAAAATACAGCATTTTTGCACATAATTCAAAATGGCCGACATCCAAAATGGCCGACATGGTAAAATTGGATATCAGTCGACTCGGCATGACGCCCTGAATCTAATGAGACCAATTTTATGATTTTTGGATAAACGGTTCAGAAGTTATAAGCCAAAATATGCATTTTTCGTATCTCCGGACCAGTAGGTGGCGCTGCGCCGAAACGCTGCATGTTGCTTCAGGTCATGCTTGTGATGACATGTACCAAGTTTGGTTTGAATACGATAAAGCGTTGTGGAGATATAGCCTTTAGTGTGTTTTTGCAACCTCCACGTAAAATTTGTTTGTGCGTTTATTGAAAACGATTGGACGAATCAACTTGAATTCCATAACTTTTTGTCAACATGCTCTGAAGATGATCTGTTTCAATTTTCGTGAAAATCGGAGCAACGGCCTAGGAGGAGTTCGAAAAAGTAGGTTTTTCAGAAAATTCAAAATGGCGGGAAAATTTGCATACCGGAAAATGACATCATAGGGTGAAATCGAATCGGCTTGAGCCAAGGAATCCGATGAAAAAAGAATTTTGTTTCTAGCCCTTAGGGGTCAAAAGTTATAAGCATAAATATGAGTGAAACTTTGGACAGGTGGTGGCGCTAGAGGGATTGAGTTAGAGGCACCAAATTTGCTATAGTGACAGCTCAGACTGGCCTCTATGAGTGTGCCAAATTTCACAACTTTTTACCATACGGTTCTATGGGCTGCCAGAGACTCCTATGGCGGAAGAAAAAGAAGAAGAAGAAGAAGAAGCAGAATAATAAATATAGCTGCAAGCAGCAATTGTCGGGGCCAAGCGCAAAGAAGAAGACAAGACATGCCAGCATGACTGGAAGTGTCAAACCAACTGCAACAATGAGCCATTAAAGAATTATTAAGTTGATTTTAGGCAAAAAAGCAGTACAATTTTAAATACAGTCAATAATAATGATTTAATGGTTTATCATTTTCGACCAATAGGTGGCACTGTTACTAAACTGATGTGTTGTAGTCAGATTGAGGAGACAATGACACATTTGGTGTCAATATGTCAAAGCATTGCAGAGATACAGCCTCAAGAGTCATTTTTGCATCAGAGCTCAACTGCGTTGCTGTGGTATATGACAACTGTTTTGTCTATCAACACAAAATCCATAATTATTTGTTCACATGGTCTGAAGACAATACGATTTAATTTTGGTGAAAATTGGACAAACGGTCTAGGACGAGTTTGAAAAAGTAGGTTTTTAACCAATAACAAGATAGAGGGGAGAGAGGTTTGCCAAATATGGGAAAAATTGGTATCTATATTCTCGGCATGAGCCATAGAATGATTTATAACCAGTCTCATTGCAATAGGCTAATTTAATCAAAAGTTATTAGCATTTTTGTACACTTTATTACAACTTTTACACAAGGTGGCGTTGCCCGAAAACTTTTTGAGTACCTTCAGGACATAGAGCGGAAGACACATACTGAGTTTTGTAATTATACACTAATGCATTCGTAAAGTATAGCATATGCATTTTATACCCTAATACTGCATTGAAGTCAATGGGAATTTCATGTTTTGTTCTATTATAGCGCCACCAAGAGGCAGAATCCCACCATTTTTTATATGTCATCAGAGTGAGCCCATACATATGTGTGTCGAGTTTGGTGAAAATATCTCATTTTGTTTTGGAGTTATAAACAGTTGTATGAAAAAAACACGTAAAAAATGACTGACACCTGACTTTGATTGGATTTTACTACCCCTTACTATCAATATTTTGAGATTTGGGAATTAGTGTATAGCTATCGACCTATGTTTCCGAACTTCCGGCGCTGGTTTCGTCTCGATCGGAATGAAAATATACAATGAACTACTATTAGATATTACATATTTTAAGAAGTAAAATTAGTTTTAAAAGGAAGGGACATTTAATGGGATTTGTATGTTTCATTTTATTGTTGTGGATTTAATTAGGGCCCGAGCACTGATGGTGGTCTACATGTCAATATTTAGTCAGTTATATTGTCACCTGTGGGCAAGAGTAAATTGTGATTAACTACTAATTAAGATTGAACCAAAACAACATCATATTTGGTCAGTCTAATAGTTAATAGACTTAATGATGTTAAATTTCAAAGATCTTGAGTTTTGTTGAACATGTCCGTGGTATCCTGACAAAGTCTGATGTTTCGGCAAAATTTTAGTTATTCATAGTGCCACTAGCTGGTCAAGTCACCTTTATTTATATAGCACTTTTAACAAGTCCAGTTTCAAAGCAGCTTCACAGTTTTAACAGGAAAATAATGCAACAGATTTTGTACAACTGCTCTGTTGAAAATGGTGATGTTATCCAGCTAATTTCAATTATCATGTAGTGTCAATGCGGGCAGATCAGTAATATAGTTGAAATTTAGGTGTCCCCAACTGAGCAAGCCAAGCCAAAGGCAACGGTGGCAAGGAACCAAAATTCCTTCAGGGCCAGGATGGAGATAAAAAAATCTTGGGAGAAACCAGGCTAAGTCGGGGTGCCAGTTCTCCTCTGGCCGACGAACAAACAGTGTATGATTATTATTTTGCGTATAACAGTGTATGATTATTTTTTACCTTTTAAACTGGCAACATTACAGTTCAGAAGTCATATTAGATAAATAGATATTCGTAAGATCATTTGATAGATTGGAGTTGTCGTGCCGGAGACAGGTTTATAAGGATGTCTTTTCGAGTCTGCATTTACAGGGCAGAGTTTAATTGACGCACTCTCTTCAGACATTTCAGGGATGCATTAGTCATGTCCTGGTACAGGTCCACCCTCTGATAAGAGTACAGCCCAGTAGCAGGAAGTGTGGCAAATACAAATGATTGATATAGTCCTCCTATTTTTATATACTTAAATGCATATTGCCCACCGTGCTCTGTGTTCCTACAACCACAAGGTAGTGGTGGCACAGTTGCGAGGACCCTTTTATTCCTCTTGCAGCTTCAATGTAGTTTTGTATTTTTTACTTTTTGGGACCTCAGGAAGAGTAGTCACTGCCTAGGTATTGGCTAATGGGGATCCAAATAAACAAATAAACTTAGATCATAGATGGGATAGAGCATTCATGGGTAAATTAACTAAGGAAAAATATAATATCATAGCTTTTTTAGGTGTCCTCAAAGGGGTCCATAAATATATGTCAAATTTGTTGTAAATATCTAATTTTCTTTTAAAGTTATAGCAAAATATATTTGAGAGCATGGGCTGCATTGATTGGATTTTTTTTTTCTTCCAAAATTTTGGCTTTGTTTTGGTCATTATTGTTTAGCTATTGACCTATGTAAGTATTCAGAATTTCCTATTGTGGTTTTGTTTTAATTGGACTAACTGTTTCCTACATTCGCAAAGGTTTTTTAGGTGCTAAAGTACACCTTTTTACAAACCATAAGGTGAAACCAGGAATGTTTGGTATTATTGGACTCGGCAAGGATTCAGGAGTCTAATGAGGTGAATACTGTGAAAAACACTGGCTTGAAAATTCTCAGGCTCCTTCAGGGCATTGCACCAATGAAGTATGCTTTGTTTGTGATACGCCATTGTCCTCATAGACTATCATGGCACCAAGGATAAAGACAATGAATGCCCATTTTCATCTGACTAATGTTTGGGTGCGTATATTGCCAGTTTCATGAGTTTTTCCCCTGTTATAGCGCCACCAAGTGATCAATCGTTGCGATTTTTTTCATGTGATCTCAGACTGACCTCACTCACACGTGACCTTAATTTGGTGGAAATATCTCGTTCTGTTCACAAGTTATAGCCATTTTATTAAATAAGGTCCGGGTCACATCAAACATTTTGGCTCCCCTTAGCAACCATAAATCAAAATGTTTTGTTTTTTTTGATAATTATTGATAGTCTCTCTCCAGAGAACATTTCTGCAGTGGTTTGGTTCCGATCAGTCAAATAAGCTGGGAGTAATTTGCAAAAGTAGGTTTTGCAAAAAACCCGAAATACCCGAATTTTTTCCCACTATTCCGAGCCAATCCGGGGCATGCATTTTGTCCGTCTCGAGCCAAGGATTCCAGCAATATAAGACACTCGAGGCTAAGCCTTACGGTTGAGGAGTTATGAGCCGTTTCGTACTTTTGATCGCCGTTTCGCACTTTTGATCGCTGTAGCGCCCCCGTCAGGCCGATCGGGGCGGGCTTCGGTGACGTCTGCAGTGGTTGTGAGTACTACCAGCCCTGAAAGTTTCAAGTCTCTACGACTTACGGTTTGGTCTGCCCGAGCAGTTTTAGCTGGAAAATGATGCATCATGGGGAAATGAACAGTTCCAATAGGGTTTCAGCCTGACGCTTGACTTTGATTGGATTTTACTACCCCTTACTATCAAAATTTTGAGATTTGGCCTCACGACTGTGCCTAGCGACCTATGTTTCCGAACTTCTGACGCTGGTTTCGTCTCGATCGGACCAGTGGTTTCGAAGATATCGGCTAATTTTCTTAAAGCGCTAAATTACAACGGTGCACAAACCATACGCCGAAACCTGGCAAGTGTGGTATCGTTGGACTCTGCAACGACTCAGGAGTCTAAGGAGATGAGTCGCGTGAAAATAAGTCAACCACACCCAAAGTTATAAGCACTTTTTAAAAAAAATCTCAACTAGGTGGCGCTGTTTCGAAACTTCTCAGGCTACTTCAGGGCATCGTGGTGATGACCCATGCCGAGTTCCGTAACAATCCGTTCATGCGTTCATAAAATACAGCATTTTGGCACATAATTCAAGATGGCCGACAGCCAAAATGGCCGACATGGTAAAATTGGACATCAGTTGACTCGGCATGACGTCTCGAATCTGACGAGACCACTTTTGTGATTTTTGGGCAAACGGTTCAGCAAAAAAAAGCAAAAATAGCCATTTTTCCTATCTCCGGGCCAGTAGGTGGCGCTGCGCCGAAACGCAGCAGGTTGCCTCAAGACATGCTTGTGCCAACATGTACCAAGTTTGGTCTGAATACGATAAAGCGTTGCGGAGATACAGCCATACGTCTGTTTTTGCAAGCGCTACGTAAAATTTGTTTGCGCGTTTAACGGAAAATATTTGACGAATCAACTTGAATTCCATAACTTTTTGTCGACACTGGCTGCAGATGATCTGGTTCAATTTTCGTGCAAATCAGACGAACAGTCTAGGACGAGTTCGCAAAAGTAGGATTTTGGGGAAATTCAAAATGGCGGGAAACATATAATGTCGGAAATGACGTCATAGGGTGCTTTCGGATTGGCAGGAGCTCAGAAATCTGAGGAAATAAGAATTTTGTTTCTAGCCCTTAAGGTTCAAAAGTTATTAGCATAAACATGAGTGCAACTTTGGACAGGTGGTGGCGCTAGAGGGATTGAGTTGGAGACACCAAAATTGGTGTATTTAATGTTGGGACTGCCCTCTATCAGAATGTCAAATCGTTACAACTTTCCCGCAAACGGTTCTATGGGCTGCCATAGACCTCCATGGCGGAAGAAGAAAGTGCGACAACGGTTTCAATAGGTGCCTCCGCACCTTCGGTGCTTGGCCCCTAATAAAAAGGCAATAAAAAGGGTATAAAAAGGCATATAAAAAATAGACCATAGGGTTTGAGCACTTGAGTTTTGAGCTGCTGGTTGCTAAAACTTTATCAAGCCTGGTGACATGTGCATCGCCGAGGTCAAAGGTCAATTTTTGCATTTTCAGCTCATTTATCATGAAAATGGGGTGTTTTTATTTATTTATTTTTTTACCTTTTAAACTGGTATGCCTCTACTGATGGCCCGATCTCCGCCAAAGTTTGCACGCGTCTTTACAATAATGCGGCGCACATGCTCAGCCGATTTGGTGAAGTTCTGCGCAAAGCAGGCAATTTTTAGTCATTTAAATGTCATTTTGCATAGGATAATATAGGGCATTTGTTTTTCACCAGTTTAACAGTTGGAGGGCCCGATCTCCGCCAAAGTTTGCACGCGTCTTTACAATAATGCGGCGCACATGCCCAGCCGATTTGGTGAAGTTCTGCGCAGAGCAGGCAATTTTTAGTCATTTAAATGTCAATTTGCATAGGATAATAATAGGGCATTTGTTTTCACCAATTTAACAGTTAAAGCGCCCCGGCGGCCATAAAAGTCTGCAAGCCTCTTTAGGGTCACGTGACGCATGCGCACGCGTGATTTCGTAAAGCTGTATGCCAATCAGGCAGGAAGAGGGCCGCTTTCAGGCCTTTAATGGGATTTTCCATAGAAATACATCATTTTGACCCCTTTTTAACCATTATAGCGCCACCAAGTGGCCGGTCCCCACGTCCTTTTTCACTTGGCCACAGAATGAGCTCTTACATAGGCGTGCTGAGTTTGGTGAAAATACCTCATTCCGTTCACGAGTTTTAGCCAATTTAGTAAAAGGGGCTACTCCCCCTTCCAACGTTTTGGCTGCCTTTAGGGTCCAGGAACCCAAATTTCCGTTTTTTTTAAATGACTTTTGACAATTAGACTACAGAGAATCTCGCTGCGCTGGTTTGGTTCCGGGTGGGCCAAAAACCTAGGACTAGTTGGCAAAAGTAGGTTTTGCAAAAAACCCGAAATACCCGAATTTTTTCCCACTATTCCGAGCCAATCCGGGGCATGCATTTTGTCCGTCTCGAGCCAAGGATTCCAGCAATATAAGACACTCGAGGCTAAGCCTTACGGTTGAGGAGTTATGAGCCGTTTCGTACTTTTGATCGCCGTTTCGCACTTTTGATCGCTGTAGCGCCCCCGTCAGGCCGATCGGGGCGGGCTTCGGTGACGTCTGCAGTGGTTGTGAGTACTACCAGCCCTGAAAGTTTCAAGTCTCTACGACTTACGGTTTGGTCTGCCCGAGCAGTTTTAGCTGGAAAATGATGCATCATGGGGAAATGAACAGTTCCAATAGGGTTTCAGCCTGACGCTTGACTTTGATTGGATTTTACTACCCCTTACTATCAAAATTTTGAGATTTGGCCTCACGACTGTGCCTAGCGACCTATGTTTCCGAACTTCTGACGCTGGTTTCGTCTCGATCGGACCAGTGGTTTCGAAGATATCGGCTAATTTTCTTAAAGCGCTAAATTACAACGGTGCACAAACCATACGCCGAAACCTGGCAAGTGTGGTATCGTTGGACTCTGCAACGATTCAGGAGTCTAAGGAGATGAGTCGCGTGAAAATAAGTCAACCACACCCAAAGTTATAAGCACTTTTTAAAAAAAATCTCAACTAGGTGGCGCTGTTTCGAAACTTCTCAGGCTACTTCAGGGCATCGTGGTGATGACCCATGCCGAGTTCCGTAACAATCCGTTCATGCGTTCATAAAATACAGCATTTTGGCACATAATTCAAGATGGCCGACAGCCAAAATGGCCGACATGGTAAAATTGGACATCAGTTGACTCGGCATGACGTCTCGAATCTGACGAGACCACTTTTGTGATTTTTGGGCAAACGGTTCAGCAAAAAAAAGCAAAAATAGCCATTTTTCCTATCTCCGGGCCAGTAGGTGGCGCTGCGCCGAAACGCAGCAGGTTGCCTCAAGACATGCTTGTGCCAACATGTACCAAGTTTGGTCTGAATACGATAAAGCGTTGCGGAGATACAGCCATACGTCTGTTTTTGCAAGCGCTACGTAAAATTTGTTTGCGCGTTTAACGGAAAATATTTGACGAATCAACTTGAATTCCATAACTTTTTGTCGACACTGGCTGCAGATGATCTGGTTCAATTTTCGTGCAAATCAGACGAACAGTCTAGGACGAGTTCGCAAAAGTAGGATTTTGGGGAAATTCAAAATGGCGGGAAACATATAATGTCGGAAATGACGTCATAGGGTGCTTTCGGATTGGCAGGAGCTCAGAAATCTGAGGAAATAAGAATTTTGTTTCTAGCCCTTAAGGTTCAAAAGTTATTAGCATAAACATGAGTGCAACTTTGGACAGGTGGTGGCGCTAGAGGGATTGAGTTGGAGACACCAAAATTGGTGTATTTAATGTTGGGACTGCCCTCTATCAGAATGTCAAATCGTTACAACTTTCCCGCAAACGGTTCTATGGGCTGCCATAGACCTCCATGGCGGAAGAAGAAAGTGCGACAACGGTTTCAATAGGTGCCTCCGCACCTTCGGTGCTTGGCCCCTAATAAAAAGGCAATAAAAAGGGTATAAAAAGGCATATAAAAAATAGACCATAGGGTTTGAGCACTTGAGTTTTGAGCTGCTGGTTGCTAAAACTTTATCAAGCCTGGTGACATGTGCATCGCCGAGGTCAAAGGTCAATTTTTGCATTTTCAGCTCATTTATCATGAAAATGGGGTGTTTTTATTTATTTATTTTTTTACCTTTTAAACTGGTATGCCTCTACTGATGGCCCGATCTCCGCCAAAGTTTGCACGCGTCTTTACAATAATGCGGCGCACATGCTCAGCCGATTTGGTGAAGTTCTGCGCAAAGCAGGCAATTTTTAGTCATTTAAATGTCATTTTGCATAGGATAATATAGGGCATTTGTTTTTCACCAGTTTAACAGTTGGAGGGCCCGATCTCCGCCAAAGTTTGCACGCGTCTTTACAATAATGCGGCGCACATGCCCAGCCGATTTGGTGAAGTTCTGCGCAGAGCAGGCAATTTTTAGTCATTTAAATGTCAATTTGCATAGGATAATAATAGGGCATTTGTTTTCACCAATTTAACAGTTAAAGCGCCCCGGCGGCCATAAAAGTCTGCAAGCCTCTTTAGGGTCACGTGACGCATGCGCACGCGTGATTTCGTAAAGCTGTATGCCAATCAGGCAGGAAGAGGGCCGCTTTCAGGCCTTTAATGGGATTTTCCATAGAAATACATCATTTTGACCCCTTTTTAACCATTATAGCGCCACCAAGTGGCCGGTCCCCACGTCCTTTTTCACTTGGCCACAGAATGAGCTCTTACATAGGCGTGCTGAGTTTGGTGAAAATACCTCATTCCGTTCACGAGTTTTAGCCAATTTAGTAAAAGGGGCTACTCCCCCTTCCAACGTTTTGGCTGCCTTTAGGGTCCAGGAACCCAAATTTCCGTTTTTTTTAAATGACTTTTGACAATTAGACTCCAGAGAATCTCGCTGCGCTGGTTTGGTTCCGGGTGGGCCAAAAACCTAGGACTAGTTGGCAAAAGTAGGTTTTGCAAAAAACCCGAAATACCCGAATTTTTTCCCACTATTCCGAGCCAATCCGGGGCATGCATTTTGTCCGTCTCGAGCCAAGGATTCCAGCAATATAAGACACTCGAGGCTAAGCCTTACGGTTGAGGAGTTATGAGCCGTTTCGTACTTTTGATCGCCGTTTCGCACTTTTGATCGCTGTAGCGCCCCCGTCAGGCCGATCGGGGCGGGCTTCGGTGACGTCTGCAGTGGTTGTGAGTACTACCAGCCCTGAAAGTTTCAAGTCTCTACGACTTACGGTTTGGTCTGCCCGAGCAGTTTTAGCTGGAAAATGATGCATCATGGGGAAATGAACAGTTCCAATAGGGTTTCAGCCTGACGCTTGACTTTGATTGGATTTTACTACCCCTTACTATCAAAATTTTGAGATTTGGCCTCACGACTGTGCCTAGCGACCTATGTTTCCGAACTTCTGACGCTGGTTTCGTCTCGATCGGACCAGTGGTTTCGAAGATATCGGCTAATTTTCTTAAAGCGCTAAATTACAACGGTGCACAAACCATACGCCGAAACCTGGCAAGTGTGGTATCGTTGGACTCTGCAACGATTCAGGAGTCTAAGGAGATGAGTCGCGTGAAAATAAGTCAACCACACCCAAAGTTATAAGCACTTTTTAAAAAAAATCTCAACTAGGTGGCGCTGTTTCGAAACTTCTCAGGCTACTTCAGGGCATCGTGGTGATGACCCATGCCGAGTTCCGTAACAATCCGTTCATGCGTTCATAAAATACAGCATTTTGGCACATAATTCAAGATGGCCGACAGCCAAAATGGCCGACATGGTAAAATTGGACATCAGTTGACTCGGCATGACGTCTCGAATCTGACGAGACCACTTTTGTGATTTTTGGGCAAACGGTTCAGCAAAAAAAAGCAAAAATAGCCATTTTTCCTATCTCCGGGCCAGTAGGTGGCGCTGCGCCGAAACGCAGCAGGTTGCCTCAAGACATGCTTGTGCCAACATGTACCAAGTTTGGTCTGAATACGATAAAGCGTTGCGGAGATACAGCCATACGTCTGTTTTTGCAAGCGCTACGTAAAATTTGTTTGCGCGTTTAACGGAAAATATTTGACGAATCAACTTGAATTCCATAACTTTTTGTCGACACTGGCTGCAGATGATCTGGTTCAATTTTCGTGCAAATCAGACGAACAGTCTAGGACGAGTTCGCAAAAGTAGGATTTTGGGGAAATTCAAAATGGCGGGAAACATATAATGTCGGAAATGACGTCATAGGGTGCTTTCGGATTGGCAGGAGCTCAGAAATCTGAGGAAATAAGAATTTTGTTTCTAGCCCTTAAGGTTCAAAAGTTATTAGCATAAACATGAGTGCAACTTTGGACAGGTGGTGGCGCTAGAGGGATTGAGTTGGAGACACCAAAATTGGTGTATTTAATGTTGGGACTGCCCTCTATCAGAATGTCAAATCGTTACAACTTTCCCGCAAACGGTTCTATGGGCTGCCATAGACCTCCATGGCGGAAGAAGAAAGTGCGACAACGGTTTCAATAGGTGCCTCCGCACCTTCGGTGCTTGGCCCCTAATAAAAAGGCAATAAAAAGGGTATAAAAAGGCATATAAAAAATAGACCATAGGGTTTGAGCACTTGAGTTTTGAGCTGCTGGTTGCTAAAACTTTATCAAGCCTGGTGACATGTGCATCGCCGAGGTCAAAGGTCAATTTTTGCATTTTCAGCTCATTTATCATGAAAATGGGGTGTTTTTATTTATTTATTTTTTTACCTTTTAAACTGGTATGCCTCTACTGATGGCCCGATCTCCGCCAAAGTTTGCACGCGTCTTTACAATAATGCGGCGCACATGCTCAGCCGATTTGGTGAAGTTCTGCGCAAAGCAGGCAATTTTTAGTCATTTAAATGTCATTTTGCATAGGATAATATAGGGCATTTGTTTTTCACCAGTTTAACAGTTGGAGGGCCCGATCTCCGCCAAAGTTTGCACGCGTCTTTACAATAATGCGGCGCACATGCCCAGCCGATTTGGTGAAGTTCTGCGCAGAGCAGGCAATTTTTAGTCATTTAAATGTCAATTTGCATAGGATAATAATAGGGCATTTGTTTTCACCAATTTAACAGTTAAAGCGCCCCGGCGGCCATAAAAGTCTGCAAGCCTCTTTAGGGTCACGTGACGCATGCGCACGCGTGATTTCGTAAAGCTGTATGCCAATCAGGCAGGAAGAGGGCCGCTTTCAGGCCTTTAATGGGATTTTCCATAGAAATACATCATTTTGACCCCTTTTTAACCATTATAGCGCCACCAAGTGGCCGGTCCCCACGTCCTTTTTCACTTGGCCACAGAATGAGCTCTTACATAGGCGTGCTGAGTTTGGTGAAAATACCTCATTCCGTTCACGAGTTTTAGCCAATTTAGTAAAAGGGGCTACTCCCCCTTCCAACGTTTTGGCTGCCTTTAGGGTCCAGGAACCCAAATTTCCGTTTTTTTTAAATGACTTTTGACAATTAGACTCCAGAGAATCTCGCTGCGCTGGTTTGGTTCCGGGTGGGCCAAAAACCTAGGACTAGTTGGCAAAAGTAGGTTTTGCAAAAAACCCGAAATACCCGAATTTTTTCCCACTATTCCGAGCCAATCCGGGGCATGCATTTTGTCCGTCTCGAGCCAAGGATTCCAGCAATATAAGACACTCGAGGCTAAGCCTTACGGTTGAGGAGTTATGAGCCGTTTCGTACTTTTGATCGCCGTTTCGCACTTTTGATCGCTGTAGCGCCCCCGTCAGGCCGATCGGGGCGGGCTTCGGTGACGTCTGCAGTGGTTGTGAGTACTACCAGCCCTGAAAGTTTCAAGTCTCTACGACTTACGGTTTGGTCTGCCCGAGCAGTTTTAGCTGGAAAATGATGCATCATGGGGAAATGAACAGTTCCAATAGGGTTTCAGCCTGACGCTTGACTTTGATTGGATTTTACTACCCCTTACTATCAAAATTTTGAGATTTGGCCTCACGACTGTGCCTAGCGACCTATGTTTCCGAACTTCTGACGCTGGTTTCGTCTCGATCGGACCAGTGGTTTCGAAGATATCGGCTAATTTTCTTAAAGCGCTAAATTACAACGGTGCACAAACCATACGCCGAAACCTGGCAAGTGTGGTATCGTTGGACTCTGCAACGATTCAGGAGTCTAAGGAGATGAGTCGCGTGAAAATAAGTCAACCACACCCAAAGTTATAAGCACTTTTTAAAAAAAATCTCAACTAGGTGGCGCTGTTTCGAAACTTCTCAGGCTACTTCAGGGCATCGTGGTGATGACCCATGCCGAGTTCCGTAACAATCCGTTCATGCGTTCATAAAATACAGCATTTTGGCACATAATTCAAGATGGCCGACAGCCAAAATGGCCGACATGGTAAAATTGGACATCAGTTGACTCGGCATGACGTCTCGAATCTGACGAGACCACTTTTGTGATTTTTGGGCAAACGGTTCAGCAAAAAAAAGCAAAAATAGCCATTTTTCCTATCTCCGGGCCAGTAGGTGGCGCTGCGCCGAAACGCAGCAGGTTGCCTCAAGACATGCTTGTGCCAACATGTACCAAGTTTGGTCTGAATACGATAAAGCGTTGCGGAGATACAGCCATACGTCTGTTTTTGCAAGCGCTACGTAAAATTTGTTTGCGCGTTTAACGGAAAATATTTGACGAATCAACTTGAATTCCATAACTTTTTGTCGACACTGGCTGCAGATGATCTGGTTCAATTTTCGTGCAAATCAGACGAACAGTCTAGGACGAGTTCGCAAAAGTAGGATTTTGGGGAAATTCAAAATGGCGGGAAACATATAATGTCGGAAATGACGTCATAGGGTGCTTTCGGATTGGCAGGAGCTCAGAAATCTGAGGAAATAAGAATTTTGTTTCTAGCCCTTAAGGTTCAAAAGTTATTAGCATAAACATGAGTGCAACTTTGGACAGGTGGTGGCGCTAGAGGGATTGAGTTGGAGACACCAAAATTGGTGTATTTAATGTTGGGACTGCCCTCTATCAGAATGTCAAATCGTTACAACTTTCCCGCAAACGGTTCTATGGGCTGCCATAGACCTCCATGGCGGAAGAAGAAAGTGCGACAACGGTTTCAATAGGTGCCTCCGCACCTTCGGTGCTTGGCCCCTAATAAAAAGGCAATAAAAAGGGTATAAAAAGGCATATAAAAAATAGACCATAGGGTTTGAGCACTTGAGTTTTGAGCTGCTGGTTGCTAAAACTTTATCAAGCCTGGTGACATGTGCATCGCCGAGGTCAAAGGTCAATTTTTGCATTTTCAGCTCATTTATCATGAAAATGGGGTGTTTTTATTTATTTATTTTTTTACCTTTTAAACTGGTATGCCTCTACTGATGGCCCGATCTCCGCCAAAGTTTGCACGCGTCTTTACAATAATGCGGCGCACATGCTCAGCCGATTTGGTGAAGTTCTGCGCAAAGCAGGCAATTTTTAGTCATTTAAATGTCATTTTGCATAGGATAATATAGGGCATTTGTTTTTCACCAGTTTAACAGTTGGAGGGCCCGATCTCCGCCAAAGTTTGCACGCGTCTTTACAATAATGCGGCGCACATGCCCAGCCGATTTGGTGAAGTTCTGCGCAGAGCAGGCAATTTTTAGTCATTTAAATGTCAATTTGCATAGGATAATAATAGGGCATTTGTTTTCACCAATTTAACAGTTAAAGCGCCCCGGCGGCCATAAAAGTCTGCAAGCCTCTTTAGGGTCACGTGACGCATGCGCACGCGTGATTTCGTAAAGCTGTATGCCAATCAGGCAGGAAGAGGGCCGCTTTCAGGCCTTTAATGGGATTTTCCATAGAAATACATCATTTTGACCCCTTTTTAACCATTATAGCGCCACCAAGTGGCCGGTCCCCACGTCCTTTTTCACTTGGCCACAGAATGAGCTCTTACATAGGCGTGCTGAGTTTGGTGAAAATACCTCATTCCGTTCACGAGTTTTAGCCAATTTAGTAAAAGGGGCTACTCCCCCTTCCAACGTTTTGGCTGCCTTTAGGGTCCAGGAACCCAAATTTCCGTTTTTTTTAAATGACTTTTGACAATTAGACTACAGAGAATCTCGCTGCGCTGGTTTGGTTCCGGGTGGGCCAAAAACCTAGGACTAGTTGGCAAAAGTAGGTTTTGCAAAAAACCCGAAATACCCGAATTTTTTCCCACTATTCCGAGCCAATCCGGGGCATGCATTTTGTCCGTCTCGAGCCAAGGATTCCAGCAATATAAGACACTCGAGGCTAAGCCTTACGGTTGAGGAGTTATGAGCCGTTTCGTACTTTTGATCGCCGTTTCGCACTTTTGATCGCTGTAGCGCCCCCGTCAGGCCGATCGGGGCGGGCTTCGGTGACGTCTGCAGTGGTTGTGAGTACTACCAGCCCTGAAAGTTTCAAGTCTCTACGACTTACGGTTTGGTCTGCCCGAGCAGTTTTAGCTGGAAAATGATGCATCATGGGGAAATGAACAGTTCCAATAGGGTTTCAGCCTGACGCTTGACTTTGATTGGATTTTACTACCCCTTACTATCAAAATTTTGAGATTTGGCCTCACGACTGTGCCTAGCGACCTATGTTTCCGAACTTCTGACGCTGGTTTCGTCTCGATCGGACCAGTGGTTTCGAAGATATCGGCTAATTTTCTTAAAGCGCTAAATTACAACGGTGCACAAACCATACGCCGAAACCTGGCAAGTGTGGTATCGTTGGACTCTGCAACGATTCAGGAGTCTAAGGAGATGAGTCGCGTGAAAATAAGTCAACCACACCCAAAGTTATAAGCACTTTTTAAAAAAAATCTCAACTAGGTGGCGCTGTTTCGAAACTTCTCAGGCTACTTCAGGGCATCGTGGTGATGACCCATGCCGAGTTCCGTAACAATCCGTTCATGCGTTCATAAAATACAGCATTTTGGCACATAATTCAAGATGGCCGACAGCCAAAATGGCCGACATGGTAAAATTGGACATCAGTTGACTCGGCATGACGTCTCGAATCTGACGAGACCACTTTTGTGATTTTTGGGCAAACGGTTCAGCAAAAAAAAGCAAAAATAGCCATTTTTCCTATCTCCGGGCCAGTAGGTGGCGCTGCGCCGAAACGCAGCAGGTTGCCTCAAGACATGCTTGTGCCAACATGTACCAAGTTTGGTCTGAATACGATAAAGCGTTGCGGAGATACAGCCATACGTCTGTTTTTGCAAGCGCTACGTAAAATTTGTTTGCGCGTTTAACGGAAAATATTTGACGAATCAACTTGAATTCCATAACTTTTTGTCGACACTGGCTGCAGATGATCTGGTTCAATTTTCGTGCAAATCAGACGAACAGTCTAGGACGAGTTCGCAAAAGTAGGATTTTGGGGAAATTCAAAATGGCGGGAAACATATAATGTCGGAAATGACGTCATAGGGTGCTTTCGGATTGGCAGGAGCTCAGAAATCTGAGGAAATAAGAATTTTGTTTCTAGCCCTTAAGGTTCAAAAGTTATTAGCATAAACATGAGTGCAACTTTGGACAGGTGGTGGCGCTAGAGGGATTGAGTTGGAGACACCAAAATTGGTGTATTTAATGTTGGGACTGCCCTCTATCAGAATGTCAAATCGTTACAACTTTCCCGCAAACGGTTCTATGGGCTGCCATAGACCTCCATGGCGGAAGAAGAAAGTGCGACAACGGTTTCAATAGGTGCCTCCGCACCTTCGGTGCTTGGCCCCTAATAAAAAGGCAATAAAAAGGGTATAAAAAGGCATATAAAAAATAGACCATAGGGTTTGAGCACTTGAGTTTTGAGCTGCTGGTTGCTAAAACTTTATCAAGCCTGGTGACATGTGCATCGCCGAGGTCAAAGGTCAATTTTTGCATTTTCAGCTCATTTATCATGAAAATGGGGTGTTTTTATTTATTTATTTTTTTACCTTTTAAACTGGTATGCCTCTACTGATGGCCCGATCTCCGCCAAAGTTTGCACGCGTCTTTACAATAATGCGGCGCACATGCTCAGCCGATTTGGTGAAGTTCTGCGCAAAGCAGGCAATTTTTAGTCATTTAAATGTCATTTTGCATAGGATAATATAGGGCATTTGTTTTTCACCAGTTTAACAGTTGGAGGGCCCGATCTCCGCCAAAGTTTGCACGCGTCTTTACAATAATGCGGCGCACATGCCCAGCCGATTTGGTGAAGTTCTGCGCAGAGCAGGCAATTTTTAGTCATTTAAATGTCAATTTGCATAGGATAATAATAGGGCATTTGTTTTCACCAATTTAACAGTTAAAGCGCCCCGGCGGCCATAAAAGTCTGCAAGCCTCTTTAGGGTCACGTGACGCATGCGCACGCGTGATTTCGTAAAGCTGTATGCCAATCAGGCAGGAAGAGGGCCGCTTTCAGGCCTTTAATGGGATTTTCCATAGAAATACATCATTTTGACCCCTTTTTAACCATTATAGCGCCACCAAGTGGCCGGTCCCCACGTCCTTTTTCACTTGGCCACAGAATGAGCTCTTACATAGGCGTGCTGAGTTTGGTGAAAATACCTCATTCCGTTCACGAGTTTTAGCCAATTTAGTAAAAGGGGCTACTCCCCCTTCCAACGTTTTGGCTGCCTTTAGGGTCCAGGAACCCAAATTTCCGTTTTTTTTAAATGACTTTTGACAATTAGACTCCAGAGAATCTCGCTGCGCTGGTTTGGTTCCGGGTGGGCCAAAAACCTAGGACTAGTTGGCAAAAGTAGGTTTTGCAAAAAACCCGAAATACCCGAATTTTTTCCCACTATTCCGAGCCAATCCGGGGCATGCATTTTGTCCGTCTCGAGCCAAGGATTCCAGCAATATAAGACACTCGAGGCTAAGCCTTACGGTTGAGGAGTTATGAGCCGTTTCGTACTTTTGATCGCCGTTTCGCACTTTTGATCGCTGTAGCGCCCCCGTCAGGCCGATCGGGGCGGGCTTCGGTGACGTCTGCAGTGGTTGTGAGTACTACCAGCCCTGAAAGTTTCAAGTCTCTACGACTTACGGTTTGGTCTGCCCGAGCAGTTTTAGCTGGAAAATGATGCATCATGGGGAAATGAACAGTTCCAATAGGGTTTCAGCCTGACGCTTGACTTTGATTGGATTTTACTACCCCTTACTATCAAAATTTTGAGATTTGGCCTCACGACTGTGCCTAGCGACCTATGTTTCCGAACTTCTGACGCTGGTTTCGTCTCGATCGGACCAGTGGTTTCGAAGATATCGGCTAATTTTCTTAAAGCGCTAAATTACAACGGTGCACAAACCATACGCCGAAACCTGGCAAGTGTGGTATCGTTGGACTCTGCAACGATTCAGGAGTCTAAGGAGATGAGTCGCGTGAAAATAAGTCAACCACACCCAAAGTTATAAGCACTTTTTAAAAAAAATCTCAACTAGGTGGCGCTGTTTCGAAACTTCTCAGGCTACTTCAGGGCATCGTGGTGATGACCCATGCCGAGTTCCGTAACAATCCGTTCATGCGTTCATAAAATACAGCATTTTGGCACATAATTCAAGATGGCCGACAGCCAAAATGGCCGACATGGTAAAATTGGACATCAGTTGACTCGGCATGACGTCTCGAATCTGACGAGACCACTTTTGTGATTTTTGGGCAAACGGTTCAGCAAAAAAAAGCAAAAATAGCCATTTTTCCTATCTCCGGGCCAGTAGGTGGCGCTGCGCCGAAACGCAGCAGGTTGCCTCAAGACATGCTTGTGCCAACATGTACCAAGTTTGGTCTGAATACGATAAAGCGTTGCGGAGATACAGCCATACGTCTGTTTTTGCAAGCGCTACGTAAAATTTGTTTGCGCGTTTAACGGAAAATATTTGACGAATCAACTTGAATTCCATAACTTTTTGTCGACACTGGCTGCAGATGATCTGGTTCAATTTTCGTGCAAATCAGACGAACAGTCTAGGACGAGTTCGCAAAAGTAGGATTTTGGGGAAATTCAAAATGGCGGGAAACATATAATGTCGGAAATGACGTCATAGGGTGCTTTCGGATTGGCAGGAGCTCAGAAATCTGAGGAAACAAGAATTTTGTTTCTAGCCCTTAAGGTTCAAAAGTTATTAGCATAAACATGAGTGCAACTTTGGACAGGTGGTGGCGCTAGAGGGATTGAGTTGGAGACACCAAAATTGGTGTATTTAATGTTGGGACTGCCCTCTATCAGAATGTCAAATCGTTACAACTTTCCCGCAAACGGTTCTATGGGCTGCCATAGACCTCCATGGCGGAAGAAGAAAGTGCGACAACGGTTTCAATAGGTGCCTCCGCACCTTCGGTGCTTGGCCCCTAATAAAAAGGCAATAAAAAGGGTATAAAAAGGCATATAAAAAATAGACCATAGGGTTTGAGCACTTGAGTTTTGAGCTGCTGGTTGCTAAAACTTTATCAAGCCTGGTGACATGTGCATCGCCGAGGTCAAAGGTCAATTTTTGCATTTTCAGCTCATTTATCATGAAAATGGGGTGTTTTTATTTATTTATTTTTTTACCTTTTAAACTGGTATGCCTCTACTGATGGCCCGATCTCCGCCAAAGTTTGCACGCGTCTTTACAATAATGCGGCGCACATGCTCAGCCGATTTGGTGAAGTTCTGCGCAAAGCAGGCAATTTTTAGTCATTTAAATGTCATTTTGCATAGGATAATATAGGGCATTTGTTTTTCACCAGTTTAACAGTTGGAGGGCCCGATCTCCGCCAAAGTTTGCACGCGTCTTTACAATAATGCGGCGCACATGCCCAGCCGATTTGGTGAAGTTCTGCGCAGAGCAGGCAATTTTTAGTCATTTAAATGTCAATTTGCATAGGATAATAATAGGGCATTTGTTTTCACCAATTTAACAGTTAAAGCGCCCCGGCGGCCATAAAAGTCTGCAAGCCTCTTTAGGGTCACGTGACGCATGCGCACGCGTGATTTCGTAAAGCTGTATGCCAATCAGGCAGGAAGAGGGCCGCTTTCAGGCCTTTAATGGGATTTTCCATAGAAATACATCATTTTGACCCCTTTTTAACCATTATAGCGCCACCAAGTGGCCGGTCCCCACGTCCTTTTTCACTTGGCCACAGAATGAGCTCTTACATAGGCGTGCTGAGTTTGGTGAAAATACCTCATTCCGTTCACGAGTTTTAGCCAATTTAGTAAAAGGGGCTACTCCCCCTTCCAACGTTTTGGCTGCCTTTAGGGTCCAGGAACCCAAATTTCCGTTTTTTTTAAATGACTTTTGACAATTAGACTACAGAGAATCTCGCTGCGCTGGTTTGGTTCCGGGTGGGCCAAAAACCTAGGACTAGTTGGCAAAAGTAGGTTTTGCAAAAAACCCGAAATACCCGAATTTTTTCCCACTATTCCGAGCCAATCCGGGGCATGCATTTTGTCCGTCTCGAGCCAAGGATTCCAGCAATATAAGACACTCGAGGCTAAGCCTTACGGTTGAGGAGTTATGAGCCGTTTCGTACTTTTGATCGCCGTTTCGCACTTTTGATCGCTGTAGCGCCCCCGTCAGGCCGATCGGGGCGGGCTTCGGTGACGTCTGCAGTGGTTGTGAGTACTACCAGCCCTGAAAGTTTCAAGTCTCTACGACTTACGGTTTGGTCTGCCCGAGCAGTTTTAGCTGGAAAATGATGCATCATGGGGAAATGAACAGTTCCAATAGGGTTTCAGCCTGACGCTTGACTTTGATTGGATTTTACTACCCCTTACTATCAAAATTTTGAGATTTGGCCTCACGACTGTGCCTAGCGACCTATGTTTCCGAACTTCTGACGCTGGTTTCGTCTCGATCGGACCAGTGGTTTCGAAGATATCGGCTAATTTTCTTAAAGCGCTAAATTACAACGGTGCACAAACCATACGCCGAAACCTGGCAAGTGTGGTATCGTTGGACTCTGCAACGATTCAGGAGTCTAAGGAGATGAGTCGCGTGAAAATAAGTCAACCACACCCAAAGTTATAAGCACTTTTTAAAAAAAATCTCAACTAGGTGGCGCTGTTTCGAAACTTCTCAGGCTACTTCAGGGCATCGTGGTGATGACCCATGCCGAGTTCCGTAACAATCCGTTCATGCGTTCATAAAATACAGCATTTTGGCACATAATTCAAGATGGCCGACAGCCAAAATGGCCGACATGGTAAAATTGGACATCAGTTGACTCGGCATGACGTCTCGAATCTGACGAGACCACTTTTGTGATTTTTGGGCAAACGGTTCAGCAAAAAAAAGCAAAAATAGCCATTTTTCCTATCTCCGGGCCAGTAGGTGGCGCTGCGCCGAAACGCAGCAGGTTGCCTCAAGACATGCTTGTGCCAACATGTACCAAGTTTGGTCTGAATACGATAAAGCGTTGCGGAGATACAGCCATACGTCTGTTTTTGCAAGCGCTACGTAAAATTTGTTTGCGCGTTTAACGGAAAATATTTGACGAATCAACTTGAATTCCATAACTTTTTGTCGACACTGGCTGCAGATGATCTGGTTCAATTTTCGTGCAAATCAGACGAACAGTCTAGGACGAGTTCGCAAAAGTAGGATTTTGGGGAAATTCAAAATGGCGGGAAACATATAATGTCGGAAATGACGTCATAGGGTGCTTTCGGATTGGCAGGAGCTCAGAAATCTGAGGAAATAAGAATTTTGTTTCTAGCCCTTAAGGTTCAAAAGTTATTAGCATAAACATGAGTGCAACTTTGGACAGGTGGTGGCGCTAGAGGGATTGAGTTGGAGACACCAAAATTGGTGTATTTAATGTTGGGACTGCCCTCTATCAGAATGTCAAATCGTTACAACTTTCCCGCAAACGGTTCTATGGGCTGCCATAGACCTCCATGGCGGAAGAAGAAAGTGCGACAACGGTTTCAATAGGTGCCTCCGCACCTTCGGTGCTTGGCCCCTAATAAAAAGGCAATAAAAAGGGTATAAAAAGGCATATAAAAAATAGACCATAGGGTTTGAGCACTTGAGTTTTGAGCTGCTGGTTGCTAAAACTTTATCAAGCCTGGTGACATGTGCATCGCCGAGGTCAAAGGTCAATTTTTGCATTTTCAGCTCATTTATCATGAAAATGGGGTGTTTTTATTTATTTATTTTTTTACCTTTTAAACTGGTATGCCTCTACTGATGGCCCGATCTCCGCCAAAGTTTGCACGCGTCTTTACAATAATGCGGCGCACATGCTCAGCCGATTTGGTGAAGTTCTGCGCAAAGCAGGCAATTTTTAGTCATTTAAATGTCATTTTGCATAGGATAATATAGGGCATTTGTTTTTCACCAGTTTAACAGTTGGAGGGCCCGATCTCCGCCAAAGTTTGCACGCGTCTTTACAATAATGCGGCGCACATGCCCAGCCGATTTGGTGAAGTTCTGCGCAGAGCAGGCAATTTTTAGTCATTTAAATGTCAATTTGCATAGGATAATAATAGGGCATTTGTTTTCACCAATTTAACAGTTAAAGCGCCCCGGCGGCCATAAAAGTCTGCAAGCCTCTTTAGGGTCACGTGACGCATGCGCACGCGTGATTTCGTAAAGCTGTATGCCAATCAGGCAGGAAGAGGGCCGCTTTCAGGCCTTTAATGGGATTTTCCATAGAAATACATCATTTTGACCCCTTTTTAACCATTATAGCGCCACCAAGTGGCCGGTCCCCACGTCCTTTTTCACTTGGCCACAGAATGAGCTCTTACATAGGCGTGCTGAGTTTGGTGAAAATACCTCATTCCGTTCACGAGTTTTAGCCAATTTAGTAAAAGGGGCTACTCCCCCTTCCAACGTTTTGGCTGCCTTTAGGGTCCAGGAACCCAAATTTCCGTTTTTTTTAAATGACTTTTGACAATTAGACTCCAGAGAATCTCGCTGCGCTGGTTTGGTTCCGGGTGGGCCAAAAACCTAGGACTAGTTGGCAAAAGTAGGTTTTGCAAAAAACCCGAAATACCCGAATTTTTTCCCACTATTCCGAGCCAATCCGGGGCATGCATTTTGTCCGTCTCGAGCCAAGGATTCCAGCAATATAAGACACTCGAGGCTAAGCCTTACGGTTGAGGAGTTATGAGCCGTTTCGTACTTTTGATCGCCGTTTCGCACTTTTGATCGCTGTAGCGCCCCCGTCAGGCCGATCGGGGCGGGCTTCGGTGACGTCTGCAGTGGTTGTGAGTACTACCAGCCCTGAAAGTTTCAAGTCTCTACGACTTACGGTTTGGTCTGCCCGAGCAGTTTTAGCTGGAAAATGATGCATCATGGGGAAATGAACAGTTCCAATAGGGTTTCAGCCTGACGCTTGACTTTGATTGGATTTTACTACCCCTTACTATCAAAATTTTGAGATTTGGCCTCACGACTGTGCCTAGCGACCTATGTTTCCGAACTTCTGACGCTGGTTTCGTCTCGATCGGACCAGTGGTTTCGAAGATATCGGCTAATTTTCTTAAAGCGCTAAATTACAACGGTGCACAAACCATACGCCGAAACCTGGCAAGTGTGGTATCGTTGGACTCTGCAACGATTCAGGAGTCTAAGGAGATGAGTCGCGTGAAAATAAGTCAACCACACCCAAAGTTATAAGCACTTTTTAAAAAAAATCTCAACTAGGTGGCGCTGTTTCGAAACTTCTCAGGCTACTTCAGGGCATCGTGGTGATGACCCATGCCGAGTTCCGTAACAATCCGTTCATGCGTTCATAAAATACAGCATTTTGGCACATAATTCAAGATGGCCGACAGCCAAAATGGCCGACATGGTAAAATTGGACATCAGTTGACTCGGCATGACGTCTCGAATCTGACGAGACCACTTTTGTGATTTTTGGGCAAACGGTTCAGCAAAAAAAAGCAAAAATAGCCATTTTTCCTATCTCCGGGCCAGTAGGTGGCGCTGCGCCGAAACGCAGCAGGTTGCCTCAAGACATGCTTGTGCCAACATGTACCAAGTTTGGTCTGAATACGATAAAGCGTTGCGGAGATACAGCCATACGTCTGTTTTTGCAAGCGCTACGTAAAATTTGTTTGCGCGTTTAACGGAAAATATTTGACGAATCAACTTGAATTCCATAACTTTTTGTCGACACTGGCTGCAGATGATCTGGTTCAATTTTCGTGCAAATCAGACGAACAGTCTAGGACGAGTTCGCAAAAGTAGGATTTTGGGGAAATTCAAAATGGCGGGAAACATATAATGTCGGAAATGACGTCATAGGGTGCTTTCGGATTGGCAGGAGCTCAGAAATCTGAGGAAACAAGAATTTTGTTTCTAGCCCTTAAGGTTCAAAAGTTATTAGCATAAACATGAGTGCAACTTTGGACAGGTGGTGGCGCTAGAGGGATTGAGTTGGAGACACCAAAATTGGTGTATTTAATGTTGGGACTGCCCTCTATCAGAATGTCAAATCGTTACAACTTTCCCGCAAACGGTTCTATGGGCTGCCATAGACCTCCATGGCGGAAGAAGAAAGTGCGACAACGGTTTCAATAGGTGCCTCCGCACCTTCGGTGCTTGGCCCCTAATAATAGGAACACTAACGATTTCAATAGGTGCCTCCGCACCTTCGGTGCTTGGCCCCTAATAATAGGAACACTAACGATTTCAATAGGTGCCTCCGCACCTTCGGTGCTTGGCCCCTAAATATAGCTGCAAGCAGCCATTATCGGGGCCAAGCGCAAAGAAGAAGACAAGACATGCCAGCATGGCTGGAAGTCTCAAGCCAACTGCAACAATGAGCCATTAAGGACCTATTAAGTTGATTTTAGGCAAAATAGCAGTCAAATTTTAAATACAGTCAATAATAATGGTTTAATGGTTTATCACTTTCGACCAATAGGTGTCACTGTTACGAAACTGATGTGGTTTAGTCAGATTGAGATGACAATGACACATGCAAAGTTTGGTGTCAATATGTCAAAGCATTGCAGAGATACAGCCTCAAGAGTAATTTTTGCATCATGGCTCAACTCTGTTGCAGTGGTATATGAAAACTGTTTTGTCTATCAATCCGAAATCCATAAGTATTTGTCAGCATGGTCTGAAGACGATACGGATCAATTTTGGTGAAAATCGGACAAACGGTCTAGGATGAGTTTGAAAAAGTAGATTTTTAACAAATAACAAGATGGAGCACAGATATGTTTGCAAAATATGGCAAAATTGGTATCTATCTTCTCGGCATGAGCCAATGAATGTATTATGACCAGTCTCATTACAATAGGCTAATTTAATCAAAAGTTATTCGCATTTCTGTACATTTTATTACAACTTTTGACCACAAGGTGGCGCTGCCCCGAAACTTTTTGAATATCTTCGGGACATAGAGCGGAAGACACATACCGAGTTTTGTAACGATACACTAGTGCATTCTTAAATTATAGCATTAGCATTTTAAACCGTAATACTGCATTGAAGTCAATGGGAATTTCATGTTTTGTTTTATTATAGCGCCACCAAGAGGCACAATCCCACCAATTTTTTTATGTGTCCTCGTAGTGAGCCCATACATATGTGTGTCAAGTTTGGTGAAAATATTTCATTTTGTTTTGGAGTTATAGACATTTATATGAAAAAACACGTAAAAAATGACTGACACCTGACTTTGATTGGATTTTACTACCCCTTACTATCAATATTTTGAGATTTGGGCATTAGCGTGTAGCTATCGACCTATGTTTCCGAACTTCTGAGGCTGGTTTCGTCTCGATCGGACTAGCGGTTTCGAAGATATCAGCAAATGTTTTTTAAGCACTAAATTACAACTCTGCGCAAACCATATGCCGAAACCTGGCAAGTCTGGTATCGTTGGAGTCGGCAAGGATTCAGGAGACCAAAAAACACACTCCCATCAAAATATGTCAACCACACCCAAAGTTATAAGCGTTTGGAAAAAAAAATTCTCCACTAGGTGGCGCTGTTTCGAAACTTCTCAGGCTACTTCAGGGCATCGTGGTGATGACCCATACCAAGTTTCATAACAATCTGTTCATGCGTTCATAAAATACAGCATTTTTGCACATAATTCAAAATGGCCGACATCCAAAATGGCCGACATGGTAAAATTGGATATCAGTCGACTCGGCATGACGCCCTGAATCTAATGAGACCAATTTTATGATTTTTGGATAAACGGTTCAGAAGTTATAAGCCAAAATAGGCATTTTTCGTATCTCCGGACAGGTAGGTGGCGCTGCGCCGAAACGCTGCATGTTGCTTCAAGTCATGCTTGTGATGACATGTACCAAGGTTGGTTTGAATACGATAAAGCGTTGCGGAGATATAGCCTTTAGTGTGTTTTTGCAACCTCCACGTAAAATTTGTTTGTGCGTTTATTGAAAACGATTGGACGAATCAACTTGAATTCCATAACTTTTTGTCAACATGCTCTGAAGATGATCTGTTTCAATTTTCGTGAAAATCGGAGCAACGGCCTAGGAGGAGTTCGAAAAAGTAGGTTTTTCAGAAAATTCAAAATGGCGGGAAAATTTGCATACCGGAAAATGACATCATAGGGTGAAATCGAATCGGCTTGAGCCAAGGAATCCGATGAAAAAAGAATTTTGTTTCTAGCCCTTAGGGGTCAAAAGTTATAAGCATAAATATGAGTGAAACTTTGGACAGGTGGTGGCGCTAGAGGGATTGAGTTAGAGGCACCAAATTTGCTATAGTGACAGCTCAGACTGGCCTCTATGAGTGTGCCAAATTTCACAACTTTTTACCATACGGTTCTATGGGCTGCCAGAGACTCCTATGGCGGAAGAAGAAAAAGAAGAAGAAGAAGAAGAAGAAGAAGAAGAAGAAGCAGAATAATAATAATAGGAACACTAACGATTTCAATAGGTGCCTCCGCACCTTCGGTGCTTGGCCCCTAATAATAGGAACACTAACGATTTCAATAGGTGCCTCCGCACCTTCGGTGCTTGGCCCCTAATAATAGGAACACTAACGATTTCAATAGGTGCCTCCGCACCTTCGGTGCTTGGCCCCTAATAATAGGAACACTAACGATTTCAATAGGTGCCTCCGCACCTTCGGTGCTTGGCCCCTAACAAGCAGCCATTATCGGGGCCAAGCGCAAAGAAGAAGACAAGACATGCCAGCATGGCTGGAAGTCTCAAGCCAACTGCAACAATGAGCCATTAAGGACCTATTAAGTTGATTTTAGGCAAAATAGCAGTCAAATTTTAAATACAGTCAATAATAATGGTTTAATGGTTTATCACTTTCGACCAATAGGTGTCACTGTTACGAAACTGATGTGGTTTAGTCAGATTGAGATGACAATGACACATGCAAAGTTTGGTGTCAATATGTCAAAGCATTGCAGAGATACAGCCTCAAGAGTAATTTTTGCATCATGGCTCAACTCTGTTGCAGTGGTATATGAAAACTGTTTTGTCTATCAATCCGAAATCCATAAGTATTTGTCAGCATGGTCTGAAGACGATACGGATCAATTTTGGTGAAAATCGGACAAACGGTCTAGGATGAGTTTGAAAAAGTAGATTTTTAACAAATAACAAGATGGAGCACAGATATGTTTGCAAAATATGGCAAAATTGGTATCTATCTTCTCGGCATGAGCCAATGAATGTATTATGACCAGTCTCATTACAATAGGCTAATTTAATCAAAAGTTATTAGCATTTTTGTACATTTTATTACAACTTTTGACCACAAGGTGGCGCTGCCCCGAAACTTTTTGAATATGTTCGGGACATAGAGCGGAAGACACATACCGAGTTTTGTAATGATACACTAGTGCATTCTTAAATTATAGCATTAGCATTTTAAACCGTAATACTGCATTGAAGTCAATGGGAATTTCATGTTTTGTTTTATTATAGCGCCACCAAGAGGCACAATCCCACCAATTTTTTTATGTGTCCTCGTAGTGAGCCCATACATATGTGTGTCAAGTTTGGTGAAAATATTTCATTTTGTTTTGGAGTTATAGACATTTATATGAAAAAACACGTAAAAAATGACTGACACCTGACTTTGATTGGATTTTACTACCCCTTACTATCAATATTTTGAGATTTGGGCATTAGCGTATAGCTATCGACCTATGTTTCCGAACTTCTGAGGCTGGTTTCGTCTCGATCGGACTAGCGGTTTCGAAGATATCAGCAAATGTTTTTTAAGCACTAAATTACAACTCTGCGCAAACCATATGCCGAAACCTGGCAAGTCTGGTATCGTTGGAGTCGGCAAGGATTCAGGAGACCAAAAAACACACTCCCATCAAAATATGTCAACCACACCCAAAGTTATAAGCGTTTGAAAAAAAAAATTCTCCACTAGGTGGCGCTGTTTCGAAACTTCTCAGGCTACTTCAGGGCATCGTGGTGATGACCCATACCAAGTTTCATAACAATCTGTTCATGCGTTCATAAAATACAGCATTTTTGCACATAATTCAAAATGGCCGACATCCAAAATGGCCGACATGGTAAAATTGGATATCAGTCGACTCGGCATGACGCCCTGAATCTAATGAGACCAATTTTATGATTTTTGGATAAACGGTTCAGAAGTTATAAGCCAAAATAGGCATTTTTCGTATCTCCGGACAGGTAGGTGGCGCTGCGCCGAAACGCTGCATGTTGCTTCAAGTCATGCTTGTGATGACATGTACCAAGGTTGGTTTGAATACGATAAAGCGTTGCGGAGATATAGCCTTTAGTGTGTTTTTGCAACCTCCACGTAAAATTTGTTTGTGCGTTTATTGAAAACGATTGGACGAATCAACTTGAATTCCATAACTTTTTGTCAACATGCTCTGAAGATGATCTGTTTCAATTTTCGTGAAAATCGGAGCAACGGCCTAGGAGGAGTTCGAAAAAGTAGGTTTTTCAGAAAATTCAAAATGGCGGGAAAATTTGCATATCGGAAAATGACATCATAGGGTGAAATCGAATCGGCTTGAGCCAAGGAATCCGATGAAAAAAGAATTTTGTTTCTAGCCCTTAGGGGTCAAAAGTTATAAGCATAAATATGAGTGAAACTTTGGACAGGTGGTGGCGCTAGAGGGATTGAGTTAGAGGCACCAAATTTGCTATAGCGACAGCTCAGACTGGCCTCTATGAGTGTGCCAAATTTCACAACTTTTTACCATACGGTTCTATGGGCTGCCAGAGACTCCTATGGCGGAAGAAGAAAAAGAAGAAGAAGAAGAAGAAGAAGAAGAAGAAGCAGAATAATAATAATAGGAACACTAACGATTTCAATAGGTGCCTCCGCACCTTCGGTGCTTGGCCCCTAATAATAGGAACACTAACGATTTCAATAGGTGCCTCCGCACCTTCGGTGCTTGGCCCCTAAATATAGCTGCAAGCAGCCATTATCGGGGCCAAGCGCAAAGAAGAAGACAAGACATGCCAGCATGGCTGGAAGTCTCAAGCCAACTGCAACAATGAGCCATTAAGGACCTATTAAGTTGATTTTAGGCAAAATAGCAGTCAAATTTTAAATACAGTCAATAATAATGGTTTAATGGTTTATCACTTTCGACCAATAGGTGTCACTGTTACGAAACTGATGTGGTTTAGTCAGATTGAGATGACAATGACACATGCAAAGTTTGGTGTCAATATGTCAAAGCATTGCAGAGATACAGCCTCAAGAGTAATTTTTGCATCATGGCTCAACTCTGTTGCAGTGGTATATGAAAACTGTTTTGTCTATCAATCCGAAATCCATAAGTATTTGTCAGCATGGTCTGAAGACGATACGGATCAATTTTGGTGAAAATCGGACAAACGGTCTAGGATGAGTTTGAAAAAGTAGATTTTTAACAAATAACAAGATGGAGCACAGATATGTTTGCAAAATATGGCAAAATTGGTATCTATCTTCTCGGCATGAGCCAATGAATGTATTATGACCAGTCTCATTACAATAGGCTAATTTAATCAAAAGTTATTAGCATTTTTGTACATTTTATTACAACTTTTGACCACAAGGTGGCGCTGCCCCGAAACTTTTTGAATATCTTCGGGACATAGAGCGGAAGACACATACCGAGTTTTGTAATGATACACTAGTGCATTCTTAAATTATAGCATTAGCATTTTAAACCGTAATACTGCATTGAAGTCAATGGGAATTTCATGTTTTGTTTTATTATAGCGCCACCAAGAGGCACAATCCCACCAATTTTTTTATGTGTCCTCGTAGTGAGCCCATACATATGTGTGTCAAGTTTGGTGAAAATATTTCATTTTGTTTTGGAGTTATAGACATTTATATGAAAAAACACGTAAAAAATGACTGACACCTGACTTTGATTGGATTTTACTACCCCTTACTATCAATATTTTGAGATTTGGGCATTAGCGTTTAGCTATCGACCTATGTTTCCGAACTTCTGAGGCTGGTTTCGTCTCGATCGGACTAGCGGTTTCGAAGATATCAGCAAATGTTTTTTAAGCACTAAATTACAACTCTGCGCAAACCATATGCCGAAACCTGGCAAGTCTGGTATCGTTGGAGTCGGCAAGGATTCAGGAGACCAAAAAACACACTCCCATCAAAATATGTCAACCACACCCAAAGTTATAAGCGTTTGAAAAAAAAAATTCTCCACTAGGTGGCGCTGTTTCGAAACTTCTCAGGCTACTTCAGGGCATCGTGGTGATGACCCATACCAAGTTTCATAACAATCTGTTCATGCGTTCATAAAATACAGCATTTTTGCACATAATTCAAAATGGCCGACATCCAAAATGGCCGACATGGTAAAATTGGATATCAGTCGACTCGGCATGACGCCCTGAATCTAATGAGACCAATTTTATGATTTTTGGATAAACGGTTCAGAAGTTATAAGCCAAAATAGGCATTTTTCGTATCTCCGGACAGGTAGGTGGCGCTGCGCCGAAACGCTGCATGTTGCTTCAAGTCATGCTTGTGATGACATGTACCAAGGTTGGTTTGAATACGATAAAGCGTTGCGGAGATATAGCCTTTAGTGTGTTTTTGCAACCTCCACGTAAAATTTGTTTGTGCGTTTATTGAAAACGATTGGACGAATCAACTTGAATTCCATAACTTTTTGTCAACATGCTCTGAAGATGATCTGTTTCAATTTTCGTGAAAATCGGAGCAACGGCCTAGGAGGAGTTCGAAAAAGTAGGTTTTTCAGAAAATTCAAAATGGCGGGAAAATTTGCATACCGGAAAATGACATCATAGGGTGAAATCGAATCGGCTTGAGCCAAGGAATCCGATGAAAAAAGAATTTTGTTTCTAGCCCTTAGGGGTCAAAAGTTATAAGCATAAATATGAGTGAAACTTTGGACAGGTGGTGGCGCTAGAGGGATTGAGTTAGAGGCACCAAATTTGCTATAGTGACAGCTCAGACTGGCCTCTATGAGTGTGCCAAATTTCACAACTTTTTACCATACGGTTCTATGGGCTGCCAGAGACTCCTATGGCGGAAAAAGAAGAAGAAGAAGAAGAAGCAGAATAATAAATATAGCTGCAAGCAGCCATTATCGGGGCCAAGCGCAAAGAAGAAGACAAGACATGCCAGCATGGCTGGAAGTCTCAAGCCAACTGCAACAATGAGCCATTAAGGACCTATTAAGTTGATTTTAGGCAAAATAGCAGTCAAATTTTAAATACAGTCAATAATAATGGTTTAATGGTTTATCACTTTCGACCAATAGGTGTCACTGTTACGAAACTGATGTGGTTTAGTCAGATTGAGATGACAATGACACATGCAAAGTTTGGTGTCAATATGTCAAAGCATTGCAGAGATACAGCCTCAAGAGTAATTTTTGCATCATGGCTCAACTCTGTTGCAGTGGTATATGAAAACTGTTTTGTCTATCAATCCGAAATCCATAACTATTTGTCAGCATGGTCTGAAGACGATACGGATCAATTTTGGTGAAAATCGGACAAACGGTCTAGGATGAGTTTGAAAAAGTAGATTTTTAACAAATAACAAGATGGAGCACAGATATGTTTGCAAAATATGGCAAAATTGGTATCTATCTTCTCGGCATGAGCCAATGAATGTATTATGACCAGTCTCATTACAATAGGCTAATTTAATCAAAAGTTATTAGCATTTTTGTACATTTTATTACAACTTTTGACCACAAGGTGGCGCTACCCCGAAACTTTTTGAGTATCTTCAGGACATGGAGCGGAAGACACATACCGAGTTTTGTAACGATACGCTAATGCATTCGTAAATTATAGCATTAGCATTTTAAACCATAATACTGCATTGAAGTCAATGGGAATTTCATGTTTTGTTTTATTATAGCGCCACCAAGAGGCACAATCCCACCAATTTTTTTTATGTGTCCTCATAGTGAGCCCATACATATGTGTGTCAAGTTTGGTGAAAATATCTCATTTTGTTTTGGAGTTATAGACATTTATATGAAAAAACACGTAAAAAAGGACTGACACCTGACTTTGATTGGATTTTACTACCCCTTACTATCAATATTTTGAGATTTGGGCATTAGCGTGTAGCTATCGACCTATGTTTCCGAACTTCTGAGGCTGGTTTCGTCTCGATCGGACTAGCGGTTTCGAAGATATCAGCAAATGTTTTTTAAGCACTAAATTACAACTCTGCGCAAACCATATGCCGAAACCTGGCAAGTCTGGTATCGTTGGAGTCGGCAAGGATTCAGGAGACCAAAAAACACACTCCCATCAAAATATGTCAACCACACCCAAAGTTATAAGCGTTTGAAAAAAAAAATTCTCCACTAGGTGGCGCTGTTTCGAAACTTCTCAGGCTACTTCAGGGCATCGTGGTGATGACCCATACCAAGTTTCATAACAATCTGTTCATGCGTTCATAAAATACAGCATTTTTGCACATAATTCAAAATGGCCGACATCCAAAATGGCCGACATGGTAAAATTGGATATCAGTCGACTCGGCATGACGCCCTGAATCTAATGAGACCAATTTTATGATTTTTGGATAAACGGTTCAGAAGTTATAAGCCAAAATAGGCATTTTTCGTATCTCCGGACAGGTAGGTGGCGCTGCGCCGAAACGCTGCATGTTGCTTCAAGTCATGCTTGTGATGACATGTACCAAGGTTGGTTTGAATACGATAAAGCGTTGCGGAGATATAGCCTTTAGTGTGTTTTTGCAACCTCCACGTAAAATTTGTTTGTGCGTTTATTGAAAACGATTGGACGAATCAACTTGAATTCCATAACTTTTTGTCAACATGCTCTGAAGATGATCTGTTTCAATTTTCGTGAAAATCGGAGCAACGGCCTAGGAGGAGTTCGAAAAAGTAGGTTTTTCAGAAAATTCAAAATGGCGGGAAAATTTGCATACCGGAAAATGACATCATAGGGTGAAATCGAATCGGCTTGAGCCAAGGAATCCGATGAAAAAAGAATTTTGTTTCTAGCCCTTAGGGGTCAAAAGTTATAAGCATAAATATGAGTGAAACTTTGGACAGGTGGTGGCGCTAGAGGGATTGAGTTAGAGGCACCAAATTTGCTATAGTGACAGCTCAGACTGGCCTCTATGAGTGTGCCAAATTTCACAACTTTTTACCATACGGTTCTATGGGCTGCCAGAGACTCCTATGGCGGAAGAAGAAGCAGAATAATAAATATAGCTGCAAGCAGCCATTATCGGGGCCAAGCGCAAAGAAGAAGACAAGACATGCCAGCATGGCTGGAAGTCTCAAGCCAACTGCAACAATGAGCCATTAAGGACCTATTAAGTTGATTTTAGGCAAAATAGCAGTAAAATTTTAAATACAGTCAATAATAATGGTTTAATGGTTTATCACTTTCGACCAATAGGTGTCACTGTTACGAAACTGATGTGGTTTAGTCAGATTGAGATGACAATGACACATGCAAAGTTTGGTGTCAATATGTCAAAGCATTGCAGAGATACAGCCTCAAGAGTCATTTTTGCATCATGGCTCAACTCTGTTGCAGTGGTATATGAAAACTGTTTTGTCTATCAATCCGAAATCCATAACTATTTGTCAGCATGGTCTGAAGACGATACGGATCAATTTTGGTGAAAATCGGACAAACGGTCTAGGATGAGTTTGAAAAAGTAGATTTTTAACAAATAACAAGATGGAGCACAGATATGTTTGCAAAATATGGCAAAATTGGTATCTATCTTCTCGGCATGAGCCAATGAATGTATTATGACCAGTCTCATTACAATAGGCTAATTTAATCAAAAGTTATTAGCATTTTTGTACATTTTATTACAACTTTTGACCACAAGGTGGCGCTGCCCCGAAACTTTTTGAATATCTTCGGGACATAGAGCGGAAGACACATACCGAGTTTTGTAATGATACACTAGTGCATTCTTAAATTATAGCATTAGCATTTTAAACCGTAATACTGCATTGAAGTCAATGGGAATTTCATGTTTTGTTTTATTATAGCGCCACCAAGAGGCACAATCCCACCAATTTTTTTATGTGTCCTCGTAGTGAGCCCATACATATGTGTGTCAAGTTTGGTGAAAATATTTCATTTTGTTTTGGAGTTATAGACATTTATATGAAAAAACACGTAAAAAATGACTGACACCTGACTTTGATTGGATTTTACTACCCCTTACTATCAATATTTTGAGATTTGGGCATTAGCGTGTAGCTATCGACCTATGTTTCCGAACTTCTGAGGCTGGTTTCGTCTCGATCGGACTAGCGGTTTCGAAGATATCAGCAAATGTTTTTTAAGCACTAAATTACAACTCTGCGCAAACCATATGCCGAAACCTGGCAAGTCTGGTATCGTTGGAGTCGGCAAGGATTCAGGAGACCAAAAAACACACTCCCATCAAAATATGTCAACCACACCCAAAGTTATAAGCGTTTGAAAAAAAAAATTCTCCACTAGGTGGCGCTGTTTCGAAACTTCTCAGGCTACTTCAGGGCATCGTGGTGATGACCCATACCAAGTTTCATAACAATCTGTTCATGCGTTCATAAAATACAGCATTTTTGCACATAATTCAAAATGGCCGACATCCAAAATGGCCGACATGGTAAAATTGGATATCAGTCGACTCGGCATGACGCCCTGAATCTAATGAGACCAATTTTATGATTTTTGGATAAACGGTTCAGAAGTTATAAGCCAAAATAGGCATTTTTCGTATCTCCGGACAGGTAGGTGGCGCTGCGCCGAAACGCTGCATGTTGCTTCAAGTCATGCTTGTGATGACATGTACCAAGGTTGGTTTGAATACGATAAAGCGTTGCGGAGATATAGCCTTTAGTGTGTTTTTGCAACCTCCACGTAAAATTTGTTTGTGCGTTTATTGAAAACGATTGGACGAATCAACTTGAATTCCATAACTTTTTGTCAACATGCTCTGAAGATGATCTGTTTCAATTTTCGTGAAAATCAGAGCAACGGCCTAGGAGGAGTTCGAAAAAGTAGGTTTTTCAGAAAATTCAAAATGGCGGGAAAATTTGCATACCGGAAAATGACATCATAGGGTGAAATCGAATCGGCTTGAGCCAAGGAATCCGATGAAAAAAGAATTTTGTTTCTAGCCCTTAGGGGTCAAAAGTTATAAGCATAAATATGAGTGAAACTTTGGACAGGTGGTGGCGCTAGAGGGATTGAGTTAGAGGCACCAAATTTGCTATAGTGACAGCTCAGACTGGCCTCTATGAGTGTGCCAAATTTCACAACTTTTTACCATACGGTTCTATGGGCTGCCAGAGACTCCTATGGCGGAAGAAGAAGAAGAAGAAGAAGAAGAAGAAGAAGAAGCAGAATAATAAATATAGCTGCAAGCAGCCATTATCGGGGCCAAGCGCAAAGAAGAAGACAAGACATGCCAGCATGGCTGGAAGTCTCAAGCCAACTGCAACAATGAGCCATTAAGGACCTATTAAGTTGATTTTAGGCAAAATAGCAGTCAAATTTTAAATACAGTCAATAATAATGGTTTAATGGTTTATCACTTTCGACCAATAGGTGTCACTGTTACGAAACTGATGTGGTTTAGTCAGATTGAGATGACAATGACACATGCAAAGTTTGGTGTCAATATGTCAAAGCATTGCAGAGATACAGCCTCAAGAGTAATTTTTGCATCATGGCTCAACTCTGTTGCAGTGGTATATGAAAACTGTTTTGTCTATCAATCCGAAATCCATAACTATTTGTCAGCATGGTCTGAAGACGATACGGATCAATTTTGGTGAAAATCGGACAAACGGTCTAGGATGAGTTTGAAAAAGTAGGTTTTTAACAAATAACAAGACGGAGGACAGATAGGTTTGCAAAATATGGCACAATTGGTATCCATGTTCTCGGCATGAGCCATTGACTGTATTATGACCAGTTTCATTACAATGGGTTAATTTAATCAAAAGTTATTCGCATTTCTGTACATTTTATTACAACTTTTGACCACAAGGTGGCGCTACCCCGAAACTTTTTGAGTATCTTCAGGACATGGAGCGGAAGACACATACCGAGTTTTGTAACGATACGCTAATGCATTCTTAAATTATAGCATTAGCATTTTAAACCATAATACTGCATTGAAGTCAATGGGAATTTCATGTTTTGTTTTATTATAGCGCCACCAAGAGGCACAATCCCACCAATTTTTTTATGTGTCCTCATAGTGAGCCCATACATATGTGTGTCAAGTTTGGTGAAAATATCTCATTTTGTTTTGGAGTTATAGACATTTATATGAAAAAACACGTAAAAAATGACTGACACCTGACTTTGATTGGATTTTACTACCCCTTACTATCAATATTTTGAGATTTGGGCATTAGCGTATAGCTATCGACCTATGTTTCCGAACTTCTGAGGCTGGTTTCGTCTCGATCGGACTAGCGGTTTCGAAGATATCAGCAAATGTTTTTTAAGCACTAAATTACAACTCTGCGCAAACCATATGCCGAAACCTGGCAAGTCTGGTATCGTTGGAGTCGGCAAGGATTCAGGAGACCAAAAAACACACTCCCATCAAAATATGTCAACCACACCCAAAGTTATAAGCGTTTGAAAAAAAAAATTCTCCACTAGGTGTCGCTGTTTCGAAACTTCTCAGGCTACTTCAGGGCATCGTGGTGATGACCCATACCAAGTTTCATAACAATCTGTTCATGCGTTCATAAAATACAGCATTTTTGCACATAATTCAAAATGGCCGACATCCAAAATGGCCGACATGGTAAAACTGGATATCAGTCGACTCGGCATGACGCCCTGAATCTAATGAGACCAATTTTATGATTTTTGGATAAACGGTTCAGAAGTTATAAGCCAAAATAGGCATTTTTCGTATCTCCGGACAGGTAGGTGGCGCTGCGCCGAAACGCTGCATGTTGCTTCAAGTCATGCTTGTGATGACATGTACCAAGGTTGGTTTGAATACGATAAAGCGTTGCGGAGATATAGCCTTTAGTGTGTTTTTGCAACCTCCACGTAAAATTTGTTTGTGCGTTTATTGAAAACGATTGGACGAATCAACTTGAATTCCATAACTTTTTGTCAACATGCTCTGAAGATGATCTGTTTCAATTTTCGTGAAAATCGGAGCAACGGCCTAGGAGGAGTTCGAAAAAGTAGGTTTTTCAGAAAATTCAAAATGGCGGGAAAATTTGCATACCGGAAAATGACATCATAGGGTGAAATCGAATCGGCTTGAGCCAAGGAATCCGATGAAAAAAGAATTTTGTTCCTAGCCCTTAGGGGTCAAAAGTTATAAGCATAAATATGAGTGAAACTTTGGACAGGTGGTGGCGCTAGAGGGATTGAGTTAGAGGCACCAAATTTGCTATAGTGACAGCTCAGACTGGCCTCTATGAGTGTGCCAAATTTCACAACTTTTTACCATACGGTTCTATGGGCTGCCAGAGACTCCTATGGCGGAAGAAGAAGAAGCAGAAATATAGCTGCAAGCAGCCATTATCGGGGCCAAGCGCAAAGAAGAAGACAAGACATGCCAGCATGGCTGGAAGTCTCAAGCCAACTGCAACAATGAGCCATTAAGGACCTATTAAGTTGATTTTAGGCAAAATAGCAGTCAAATTTTAAATACAGTCAATAATAATGGTTTAATGGTTTATCACTTTCGACCAATAGGTGTCACTGTTACGAAACTGATGTGGTTTAGTCAGATTGAGATGACAATGACACATGCAAAGTTTGGTGTCAATATGTGAAAGCATTGCAGAGATACAGCCTCAAGAGTAATTTTTGCATCATGGCTCAACTCTGTTGCAGTGGTATATGAAAACTGTTTTGTCTATCAATCCGAAATCCATAAGTATTTGTCAGCATGGTCTGAAGACGATACGGATCAATTTTGGTGAAAATCGGACAAACGGTCTAGGATGAGTTTGAAAAAGTAGATTTTTAACAAATAACAAGATGGAGCACAGATATGTTTGCAAAATATGGCAAAATTGGTATCTATCTTCTCGGCATGAGCCAATGAATGTATTATGACCAGTCTCATTACAATAGGCTAATTTAATCAAAAGTTATTAGCATTTTTGTACATTTTATTACAACTTTTGACCACAAGGTGGCGCTGCCCCAAAACTTTTTGAATATCTTCGGGACATAGAGCGGAAGACACATACCGAGTTTTGTAATGATACACTAGTGCATTCTTAAATTATAGCATTAGCATTTTAAACCGTAATACTGCATTGAAGTCAATGGGAATTTCATGTTTTGTTTTATTATAGCGCCACCAAGAGGCACAATCCCACCAATTTTTTTATGTGTCCTCGTAGTGAGCCCATACATATGTGTGTCAAGTTTGGTGAAAATATTTCATTTTGTTTTGGAGTTATAGACATTTATATGAAAAAACACGTAAAAAATGACTGACACCTGACTTTGATTGGATTTTACTACCCCTTACTATCAATATTTTGAGATTTGGGCATTAGCGTATAGCTATCGACCTATGTTTCCGAACTTCTGAGGCTGGTTTCGTCTCGATCGGACTAGCGGTTTCGAAGATATCAGCAAATGTTTTTTAAGCACTAAATTACAACTCTGCGCAAACCATATGCCGAAACCTGGCAAGTCTGGTATCGTTGGAGTCGGCAAGGATTCAGGAGACCAAAAAACACACTCCCATCAAAATATGTCAACCACACCCAAAGTTATAAGCGTTTGAAAAAAAAAATTCTCCACTAGGTGGCGCTGTTTCGAAACTTCTCAGGCTACTTCAGGGCATCGTGGTGATGACCCATACCAAGTTTCATAACAATCTGTTCATGCGTTCATAAAATACAGCATTTTTGCACATAATTCAAAATGGCCGACATCCAAAATGGCCGACATGGTAAAATTGGATATCAGTCGACTCGGCATGACGCCCTGAATCTAATGAGACCAATTTTATGATTTTTGGATAAACGGTTCAGAAGTTATAAGCCAAAATAGGCATTTTTCGTATCTCCGGACAGGTAGGTGGCGCTGCGCCGAAACGCTGCATGTTGCTTCAAGTCATGCTTGTGATGACATGTACCAAGGTTGGTTTGAATACGATAAAGCGTTGCGGAGATATAGCCTTTAGTGTGTTTTTGCAACCTCCACGTAAAATTTGTTTGTGCGTTTATTGAAAACGATTGGACGAATCAACTTGAATTCCATAACTTTTTGTCAACATGCTCTGAAGATGATCTGTTTCAATTTTCGTGAAAATCAGAGCAACGGCCTAGGAGGAGTTCGAAAAAGTAGGTTTTTCAGAAAATTCAAAATGGCGGGAAAATTTGCATACCGGAAAATGACATCATAGGGTGAAATCGAATCGGCTTGAGCCAAGGAATCCGATGAAAAAAGAATTTTGTTTCTAGCCCTTAGGGGTCAAAAGTTATAAGCATAAATATGAGTGAAACTTTGGACAGGTGGTGGCGCTAGAGGGATTGAGTTAGAGGCACCAAATTTGCTATAGTGACAGCTCAGACTGGCCTCTATGAGTGTGCCAAATTTCACAACTTTTTACCATACGGTTCTATGGGCTGCCAGAGACTCCTATGGCGGAAGAAGAAGAAGAAGAAGAAGAAGAAGAAGAAGAAGCAGAATAATAAATATAGCTGCAAGCAGCCATTATCGGGGCCAAGCGCAAAGAAGAAGACAAGACATGCCAGCATGGCTGGAAGTCTCAAGCCAACTGCAACAATGAGCCATTAAGGACCTATTAAGTTGATTTTAGGCAAAATAGCAGTCAAATTTTAAATACAGTCAATAATAATGGTTTAATGGTTTATCACTTTCGACCAATAGGTGTCACTGTTACGAAACTGATGTGGTTTAGTCAGATTGAGATGACAATGACACATGCAAAGTTTGGTGTCAATATGTCAAAGCATTGCAGAGATACAGCCTCAAGAGTAATTTTTGCATCATGGCTCAACTCTGTTGCAGTGGTATATGAAAACTGTTTTGTCTATCAATCCGAAATCCATAACTATTTGTCAGCATGGTCTGAAGACGATACGGATCAATTTTGGTGAAAATCGGACAAACGGTCTAGGATGAGTTTGAAAAAGTAGGTTTTTAACAAATAACAAGACGGAGGACAGATAGGTTTGCAAAATATGGCACAATTGGTATCCATGTTCTCGGCATGAGCCATTGACTGTATTATGACCAGTTTCATTACAATGGGTTAATTTAATCAAAAGTTATTCGCATTTCTGTACATTTTATTACAACTTTTGACCACAAGGTGGCGCTACCCCGAAACTTTTTGAGTATCTTCAGGACATGGAGCGGAAGACACATACCGAGTTTTGTAACGATACGCTAATGCATTCTTAAATTATAGCATTAGCATTTTAAACCATAATACTGCATTGAAGTCAATGGGAATTTCATGTTTTGTTTTATTATAGCGCCACCAAGAGGCACAATCCCACCAATTTTTTTATGTGTCCTCATAGTGAGCCCATACATATGTGTGTCAAGTTTGGTGAAAATATCTCATTTTGTTTTGGAGTTATAGACATTTATATGAAAAAACACGTAAAAAATGACTGACACCTGACTTTGATTGGATTTTACTACCCCTTACTATCAATATTTTGAGATTTGGGCATTAGCGTATAGCTATCGACCTATGTTTCCGAACTTCTGAGGCTGGTTTCGTCTCGATCGGACTAGCGGTTTCGAAGATATCAGCAAATGTTTTTTAAGCACTAAATTACAACTCTGCGCAAACCATATGCCGAAACCTGGCAAGTCTGGTATCGTTGGAGTCGGCAAGGATTCAGGAGACCAAAAAACACACTCCCATCAAAATATGTCAACCACACCCAAAGTTATAAGCGTTTGAAAAAAAAAATTCTCCACTAGGTGTCGCTGTTTCGAAACTTCTCAGGCTACTTCAGGGCATCGTGGTGATGACCCATACCAAGTTTCATAACAATCTGTTCATGCGTTCATAAAATACAGCATTTTTGCACATAATTCAAAATGGCCGACATCCAAAATGGCCGACATGGTAAAACTGGATATCAGTCGACTCGGCATGACGCCCTGAATCTAATGAGACCAATTTTATGATTTTTGGATAAACGGTTCAGAAGTTATAAGCCAAAATAGGCATTTTTCGTATCTCCGGACAGGTAGGTGGCGCTGCGCCGAAACGCTGCATGTTGCTTCAAGTCATGCTTGTGATGACATGTACCAAGGTTGGTTTGAATACGATAAAGCGTTGCGGAGATATAGCCTTTAGTGTGTTTT
Source organism: Pseudorasbora parva (assembly GCF_024679245.1). Classification (NCBI taxonomy): domain Eukaryota; kingdom Metazoa; phylum Chordata; class Actinopteri; order Cypriniformes; family Gobionidae; genus Pseudorasbora; species Pseudorasbora parva. The sequence goes on along the minus strand of NC_090185.1, from coordinate 36,856,579 downwards.
TGCAACCTCCACGTAAAATTTGTTTGTGCGTTTATTGAAAACGATTGGACGAATCAACTTGAATTCCATAACTTTTTGTCAACATGCTCTGAAGATGATCTGTTTCAATTTTCGTGAAAATCGGAGCAACGGCCTAGGAGGAGTTCGAAAAAGTAGGTTTTTCAGAAAATTCAAAATGGCGGGAAAATTTGCATACCGGAAAATGACATCATAGGGTGAAATCGAATCGGCTTGAGCCAAGGAATCCGATGAAAAAAGAATTTTGTTCCTAGCCCTTAGGGGTCAAAAGTTATAAGCATAAATATGAGTGAAACTTTGGACAGGTGGTGGCGCTAGAGGGATTGAGTTAGAGGCACCAAATTTGCTATAGTGACAGCTCAGACTGGCCTCTATGAGTGTGCCAAATTTCACAACTTTTTACCATACGGTTCTATGGGCTGCCAGAGACTCCTATGGCGGAAGAAGAAGAAGCAGAAATATAGCTGCAAGCAGCCATTATCGGGGCCAAGCGCAAAGAAGAAGACAAGACATGCCAGCATGGCTGGAAGTCTCAAGCCAACTGCAACAATGAGCCATTAAGGACCTATTAAGTTGATTTTAGGCAAAATAGCAGTCAAATTTTAAATACAGTCAATAATAATGGTTTAATGGTTTATCACTTTCGACCAATAGGTGTCACTGTTACGAAACTGATGTGGTTTAGTCAGATTGAGATGACAATGACACATGCAAAGTTTGGTGTCAATATGTGAAAGCATTGCAGAGATACAGCCTCAAGAGTAATTTTTGCATCATGGCTCAACTCTGTTGCAGTGGTATATGAAAACTGTTTTGTCTATCAATCCGAAATCCATAAGTATTTGTCAGCATGGTCTGAAGACGATACGGATCAATTTTGGTGAAAATCGGACAAACGGTCTAGGATGAGTTTGAAAAAGTAGATTTTTAACAAATAACAAGATGGAGCACAGATATGTTTGCAAAATATGGCAAAATTGGTATCTATCTTCTCGGCATGAGCCAATGAATGTATTATGACCAGTCTCATTACAATAGGCTAATTTAATCAAAAGTTATTAGCATTTTTGTACATTTTATTACAACTTTTGACCACAAGGTGGCGCTGCCCCAAAACTTTTTGAATATCTTCGGGACATAGAGCGGAAGACACATACCGAGTTTTGTAATGATACACTAGTGCATTCTTAAATTATAGCATTAGCATTTTAAACCGTAATACTGCATTGAAGTCAATGGGAATTTCATGTTTTGTTTTATTATAGCGCCACCAAGAGGCACAATCCCACCAATTTTTTTATGTGTCCTCGTAGTGAGCCCATACATATGTGTGTCAAGTTTGGTGAAAATATTTCATTTTGTTTTGGAGTTATAGACATTTATATGAAAAAACACGTAAAAAATGACTGACACCTGACTTTGATTGGATTTTACTACCCCTTACTATCAATATTTTGAGATTTGGGCATTAGCGTATAGCTATCGACCTATGTTTCCGAACTTCTGAGGCTGGTTTCGTCTCGATCGGACTAGCGGTTTCGAAGATATCAGCAAATGTTTTTTAAGCACTAAATTACAACTCTGCGCAAACCATATGCCGAAACCTGGCAAGTCTGGTATCGTTGGAGTCGGCAAGGATTCAGGAGACCAAAAAACACACTCCCATCAAAATATGTCAACCACACCCAAAGTTATAAGCGTTTGAAAAAAAAAATTCTCCACTAGGTGGCGCTGTTTCGAAACTTCTCAGGCTACTTCAGGGCATCGTGGTGATGACCCATACCAAGTTTCATAACAATCTGTTCATGCGTTCATAAAATACAGCATTTTTGCACATAATTCAAAATGGCCGACATCCAAAATGGCCGACATGGTAAAATTGGATATCAGTCGACTCGGCATGACGCCCTGAATCTAATGAGACCAATTTTATGATTTTTGGATAAACGGTTCAGAAGTTATAAGCCAAAATAGGCATTTTTCGTATCTCCGGACAGGTAGGTGGCGCTGCGCCGAAACGCTGCATGTTGCTTCAAGTCATGCTTGTGATGACATGTACCAAGGTTGGTTTGAATACGATAAAGCGTTGCGGAGATATAGCCTTTAGTGTGTTTTTGCAACCTCCACGTAAAATTTGTTTGTGCGTTTATTGAAAACGATTGGACGAATCAACTTGAATTCCATAACTTTTTGTCAACATGCTCTGAAGATGATCTGTTTCAATTTTCGTGAAAATCGGAGCAACGGCCTAGGAGGAGTTCGAAAAAGTAGGTTTTTCAGAAAATTCAAAATGGCGGGAAAATTTGCATACCGGAAAATGACATCATAGGGTGAAATCGAATCGGCTTGAGCCAAGGAATCCGATGAAAAAAGAATTTTGTTTCTAGCCCTTAGGGGTCAAAAGTTATAAGCATAAATATGAGTGAAACTTTGGACAGGTGGTGGCGCTAGAGGGATTGAGTTAGAGGCACCAAATTTGCTATAGTGACAGCTCAGACTGGCCTCTATGAGTGTGCCAAATTTCACAACTTTTTACCATACGGTTCTATGGGCTGCCAGAGACTCCTATGGCGGAAGAAGAAAAAGAAGAAGAAGAAGAAGAAGAAGAAGAAGAAGAAGCAGAATAATAATAATAGGAACACTAACGATTTCAATAGGTGCCTCCGCACCTTCGGTGCTTGGCCCCTAATAATAGGAACACTAACGATTTCAATAGGTGCCTCCGCACCTTCGGTGCTTGGCCCCTAATAATAGGAACACTAACGATTTCAATAGGTGCCTCCGCACCTTCGGTGCTTGGCCCCTAATAATAGGAACACTAACGATTTCAATAGGTGCCTCCGCACCTTCGGTGCTTGGCCCCTAACAAGCAGCCATTATCGGGGCCAAGCGCAAAGAAGAAGACAAGACATGCCAGCATGGCTGGAAGTCTCAAGCCAACTGCAACAATGAGCCATTAAGGACCTATTAAGTTGATTTTAGGCAAAATAGCAGTCAAATTTTAAATACAGTCAATAATAATGGTTTAATGGTTTATCACTTTCGACCAATAGGTGTCACTGTTACGAAACTGATGTGGTTTAGTCAGATTGAGATGACAATGACACATGCAAAGTTTGGTGTCAATATGTCAAAGCATTGCAGAGATACAGCCTCAAGAGTAATTTTTGCATCATGGCTCAACTCTGTTGCAGTGGTATATGAAAACTGTTTTGTCTATCAATCCGAAATCCATAAGTATTTGTCAGCATGGTCTGAAGACGATACGGATCAATTTTGGTGAAAATCGGACAAACGGTCTAGGATGAGTTTGAAAAAGTAGATTTTTAACAAATAACAAGATGGAGCACAGATATGTTTGCAAAATATGGCAAAATTGGTATCTATCTTCTCGGCATGAGCCAATGAATGTATTATGACCAGTCTCATTACAATAGGCTAATTTAATCAAAAGTTATTAGCATTTTTGTACATTTTATTACAACTTTTGACCACAAGGTGGCGCTGCCCCGAAACTTTTTGAATATCTTCGGGACATAGAGCGGAAGACACATACCGAGTTTTGTAATGATACACTAGTGCATTCTTAAATTATAGCATTAGCATTTTAAACCGTAATACTGCATTGAAGTCAATGGGAATTTCATGTTTTGTTTTATTATAGCGCCACCAAGAGGCACAATCCCACCAATTTTTTTATGTGTCCTCGTAGTGAGCCCATACATATGTGTGTCAAGTTTGGTGAAAATATTTCATTTTGTTTTGGAGTTATAGACATTTATATGAAAAAACACGTAAAAAATGACTGACACCTGACTTTGATTGGATTTTACTACCCCTTACTATCAATATTTTGAGATTTGGGCATTAGCGTATAGCTATCGACCTATGTTTCCGAACTTCTGAGGCTGGTTTCGTCTCGATCGGACTAGCGGTTTCGAAGATATCAGCAAATGTTTTTTAAGCACTAAATTACAACTCTGCGCAAACCATATGCCGAAACCTGGCAAGTCTGGTATCGTTGGAGTCGGCAAGGATTCAGGAGACCAAAAAACACACTCCCATCAAAATATGTCAACCACACCCAAAGTTATAAGCGTTTGAAAAAAAAAATTCTCCACTAGGTGGCGCTGTTTCGAAACTTCTCAGGCTACTTCAGGGCATCGTGGTGATGACCCATACCAAGTTTCATAACAATCTGTTCATGCGTTCATAAAATACAGCATTTTTGCACATAATTCAAAATGGCCGACATCCAAAATGGCCGACATGGTAAAATTGGATATCAGTCGACTCGGCATGACGCCCTGAATCTAATGAGACCAATTTTATGATTTTTGGATAAACGGTTCAGAAGTTATAAGCCAAAATAGGCATTTTTCGTATCTCCGGACAGGTAGGTGGCGCTGCGCCGAAACGCTGCATGTTGCTTCAAGTCATGCTTGTGATGACATGTACCAAGGTTGGTTTGAATACGATAAAGCGTTGCGGAGATATAGCCTTTAGTGTGTTTTTGCAACCTCCACGTAAAATTTGTTTGTGCGTTTATTGAAAACGATTGGACGAATCAACTTGAATTCCATAACTTTTTGTCAACATGCTCTGAAGATGATCTGTTTCAATTTTCGTGAAAATCGGAGCAACGGCCTAGGAGGAGTTCGAAAAAGTAGGTTTTTCAGAAAATTCAAAATGGCGGGAAAATTTGCATACCGGAAAATGACATCATAGGGTGAAATCGAATCGGCTTGAGCCAAGGAATCCGATGAAAAAAGAATTTTGTTTCTAGCCCTTAGGGGTCAAAAGTTATAAGCATAAATATGAGTGAAACTTTGGACAGGTGGTGGCGCTAGAGGGATTGAGTTAGAGGCACCAAATTTGCTATAGTGACAGCTCAGACTGGCCTCTATGAGTGTGCCAAATTTCACAACTTTTTACCATACGGTTCTATGGGCTGCCAGAGACTCCTATGGCGGAAGAAGAAGAAGAAGAAGCAGAATAATAAATATAGCTGCAAGCAGCCATTATCGGGGCCAAGCGCAAAGAAGAAGACAAGACATGCCAGCATGGCTGGAAGTCTCAAGCCAACTGCAACAATGAGCCATTAAGGACCTATTAAGTTGATTTTAGGCAAAATAGCAGTCAAATTTTAAATACAGTCAATAATAATGGTTTAATGGTTTATCACTTTCGACCAATAGGTGTCACTGTTACGAAACTGATGTGGTTTAGTCAGATTGAGATGACAATGACACATGCAAAGTTTGGTGTCAATATGTCAAAGCATTGCAGAGATACAGCCTCAAGAGTAATTTTTGCATCATGGCTCAACTCTGTTGCAGTGGTATATGAAAACTGTTTTGTCTATCAATCCGAAATCCATAAGTATTTGTCAGCATGGTCTGAAGACGATACGGATCAATTTTGGTGAAAATCGGACAAACGGTCTAGGATGAGTTTGAAAAAGTAGATTTTTAACAAATAACAAGATGGAGCACAGATATGTTTGCAAAATATGGCAAAATTGGTATCTATCTTCTCGGCATGAGCCAATGAATGTATTATGACCAGTCTCATTACAATAGGCTAATTTAATCAAAAGTTATTAGCATTTTTGTACATTTTATTACAACTTTTGACCACAAGGTGGCGCTGCCCCGAAACTTTTTGAATATCTTCGGGACATAGAGCGGAAGACACATACCGAGTTTTGTAATGATACACTAGTGCATTCTTAAATTATAGCATTAGCATTTTAAACCGTAATACTGCATTGAAGTCAATGGGAATTTCATGTTTTGTTTTATTATAGCGCCACCAAGAGGCACAATCCCACCAATTTTTTTATGTGTCCTCGTAGTGAGCCCATACATATGTGTGTCAAGTTTGGTGAAAATATTTCATTTTTTGTTTTGGAGTTATAGACATTTATATGAAAAAACACGTAAAAAATGACTGACACCTGACTTTGATTGGATTTTACTACCCCTTACTATCAATATTTTGAGATTTGGGCATTAGCGTATAGCTATCGACCTATGTTTCCGAACTTCTGAGGCTGGTTTCGTCTCGATCGGACTAGCGGTTTCGAAGATATCAGCAAATGTTTTTTAAGCACTAAATTACAACTCTGCGCAAACCATATGCCGAAACCTGGCAAGTCTGGTATCGTTGGAGTCGGCAAGGATTCAGGAGACCAAAAAACACACTCCCATCAAAATATGTCAACCACACCCAAAGTTATAAGCGTTTGAAAAAAAAAATTCTCCACTAGGTGGCGCTGTTTCGAAACTTCTCAGGCTACTTCAGGGCATCGTGGTGATGACCCATACCAAGTTTCATAACAATCTGTTCATGCGTTCATAAAATACAGCATTTTTGCACATAATTCAAAATGGCCGACATCCAAAATGGCCGACATGGTAAAATTGGATATCAGTCGACTCGGCATGACGCCCTGAATCTAATGAGACCAATTTTATGATTTTTGGATAAACGGTTCAGAAGTTATAAGCCAAAATAGGCATTTTTCGTATCTCCGGACAGGTAGGTGGCGCTGCGCCGAAACGCTGCATGTTGCTTCAAGTCATGCTTGTGATGACATGTACCAAGGTTGGTTTGAATACGATAAAGCGTTGCGGAGATATAGCCTTTAGTGTGTTTTTGCAACCTCCACGTAAAATTTGTTTGTGCGTTTATTGAAAACGATTGGACGAATCAACTTGAATTCCATAACTTTTTGTCAACATGCTCTGAAGATGATCTGTTTCAATTTTCGTGAAAATCGGAGCAACGGCCTAGGAGGAGTTCGAAAAAGTAGGTTTTTCAGAAAATTCAAAATGGCGGGAAAATTTGCATACCGGAAAATGACATCATAGGGTGAAATCGAATCGGCTTGAGCCAAGGAATCCGATGAAAAAAGAATTTTGTTTCTAGCCCTTAGGGGTCAAAAGTTATAAGCATAAATATGAGTGAAACTTTGGACAGGTGGTGGCGCTAGAGGGATTGAGTTAGAGGCACCAAATTTGCTATAGTGACAGCTCAGACTGGCCTCTATGAGTGTGCCAAATTTCACAACTTTTTACCATACGGTTCTATGGGCTGCCAGAGACTCCTATGGCGGAAGAAGAAGAAGAAGAAGCAGAATAAATATAGCTGCAAGCAGCCATTATCGGGGCCAAGCGCAAAGAAGAAGACAAGACATGCCAGCATGGCTGGAAGTCTCAAGCCAACTGCAACAATGAGCCATTAAGGACCTATTAAGTTGATTTTAGGCAAAATAGCAGTCAAATTTTAAATACAGTCAATAATAATGGTTTAATGGTTTATCACTTTCGACCAATAGGTGTCACTGTTACGAAACTGATGTGGTTTAGTCAGATTGAGATGACAATGACACATGCAAAGTTTGGTGTCAATATGTCAAAGCATTGCAGAGATACAGCCTCAAGAGTAATTTTTGCATCATGGCTCAACTCTGTTGCAGTGGTATATGAAAACTGTTTTGTCTATCAATCCGAAATCCATAACTATTTGTCAGCATGGTCTGAAGACGATACGGATCAATTTTGGTGAAAATCGGACAAACGGTCTAGGATGAGTTTGAAAAAGTAGGTTTTTAACAAATAACAAGACGGAGGACAGATAGGTTTGCAAAATATGGCACAATTGGTATCCATGTTCTCGGCATGAGCCATTGACTGTATTATGACCAGTTTCATTACAATGGGTTAATTTAATCAAAAGTTATTCGCATTTCTGTACATTTTATTACAACTTTTGACCACAAGGTGGCGCTACCCCGAAACTTTTTGAGTATCTTCAGGACATGGAGCGGAAGACACATACCGAGTTTTGTAACGATACGCTAATGCATTCTTAAATTATAGCATTAGCATTTTAAACCATAATACTGCATTGAAGTCAATGGGAATTTCATGTTTTGTTTTATTATAGCGCCACCAAGAGGCACAATCCCACCAATTTTTTTATGTGTCCTCATAGTGAGCCCATACATATGTGTGTCAAGTTTGGTGAAAATATCTCATTTTGTTTTGGAGTTATAGACATTTATATGAAAAAACACGTAAAAAAGGACTGACACCTGACTTTGATTGGATTTTACTACCCCTTACTATCAATATTTTGAGATTTGGGCATTAGCGTATAGCTATCGACCTATGTTTCCGAACTTCTGAGGCTGGTTTCGTCTCGATCGGACTAGCGGTTTCGAAGATATCAGCAAATGTTTTTTAAGCACTAAATTACAACTCTGCGCAAACCATATGCCGAAACCTGGCAAGTCTGGTATCGTTGGAGTCGGCAAGGATTCAGGAGACCAAAAAACACACTCCCATCAAAATATGTCAACCACACCCAAAGTTATAAGCGTTTGAAAAAAAAAATTCTCCACTAGGTGGCGCTGTTTCGAAACTTCTCAGGCTACTTCAGGGCATCGTGGTGATGACGCATACCAAGTTTCATAACAATCTGTTCATGCGTTCATAAAATACAGCATTTTTGCACATAATTCAAAATGGCCGACATCCAAAATGGCCGACATGGTAAAATTGGATATCAGTCGACTCGGCATGACGCCCTGAATCTAATGAGACCAATTTTATGATTTTTGGATAAACGGTTCAGAAGTTATAAGCCAAAATAGGCATTTTTCGTATCTCCGGACAGGTAGGTGGCGCTGCGCCGAAACGCTGCATGTTGCTTCAAGTCATGCTTGTGATGACATGTACCAAGGTTGGTTTGAATACGATAAAGCGTTGCGGAGATATAGCCTTTAGTGTGTTTTTGCAACCTCCACGTAAAATTTGTTTGTGCGTTTATTGAAAACGATTGGACGAATCAACTTGAATTCCATAACTTTTTGTCAACATGCTCTGAAGATGATCTGTTTCAATTTTCGTGAAAATCGGAGCAACGGCCTAGGAGGAGTTCGAAAAAGTAGGTTTTTCAGAAAATTCAAAATGGCGGGAAAATTTGCATACCGGAAAATGACATCATAGGGTGAAATCGAATCGGCTTGAGCCAAGGAATCCGATGAAAAAAGAATTTTGTTTCTAGCCCTTAGGGGTCAAAAGTTATAAGCATAAATATGAGTGAAACTTTGGACAGGTGGTGGCGCTAGAGGGATTGAGTTAGAGGCACCAAATTTGCTATAGTGACAGCTCAGACTGGCCTCTATGAGTGTGCCAAATTTCACAACTTTTTACCATACGGTTCTATGGGCTGCCAGAGACTCCTATGGCGGAAGAAGAAGAAGAAGAAGAAGCAGAATAATAATAGGAACACTAACGATTTCAATAGGTGCCTCCGCACCTTCGGTGCTTGGCCCCTAATAAATATAGCTGCAAGCAGCCATTATCGGGGCCAAGCGCAAAGAAGAAGACAAGACATGCCAGCATGGCTGGAAGTCTCAAGCCAACTGCAACAATGAGCCATTAAGGACCTATTAAGTTGATTTTAGGCAAAATAGCAGTCAAATTTTAAATACAGTCAATAATAATGGTTTAATGGTTTATCACTTTCGACCAATAGGTGTCACTGTTACGAAACTGATGTGGTTTAGTCAGATTGAGATGACAATGACACATGCAAAGTTTGGTGTCAATATGTCAAAGCATTGCAGAGATACAGCCTCAAGAGTAATTTTTGCATCATGGCTCAACTCTGTTGCAGTGGTATATGAAAACTGTTTTGTCTATCAATCCGAAATCCATAAGTATTTGTCAGCATGGTCTGAAGACGATACGGATCAATTTTGGTGAAAATCGGACAAACGGTCTAGGATGAGTTTGAAAAAGTAGATTTTTAACAAATAACAAGATGGAGCACAGATATGTTTGCAAAATATGGCAAAATTGGTATCTATCTTCTCGGCATGAGCCAATGAATGTATTATGACCAGTCTCATTACAATAGGCTAATTTAATCAAAAGTTATTAGCATTTTTGTACATTTTATTACAACTTTTGACCACAAGGTGGCGCTGCCCCGAAACTTTTTGAATATCTTCGGGACATAGAGCGGAAGACACATACCGAGTTTTGTAATGATACACTAGTGCATTCTTAAATTATAGCATTAGCATTTTAAACCGTAATACTGCATTGAAGTCAATGGGAATTTCATGTTTTGTTTTATTATAGCGCCACCAAGAGGCACAATCCCACCAATTTTTTTATGTGTCCTCGTAGTGAGCCCATACATATGTGTGTCAAGTTTGGTGAAAATATTTCATTTTGTTTTGGAGTTATAGACATTTATATGAAAAAACACGTAAAAAATGACTGACACCTGACTTTGATTGGATTTTACTACCCCTTACTATCAATATTTTGAGATTTGGGCATTAGCGTATAGCTATCGACCTATGTTTCCGAACTTCTGAGGCTGGTTTCGTCTCGATCGGACTAGCGGTTTCGAAGATATCAGCAAATGTTTTTTAAGCACTAAATTACAACTCTGCGCAAACCATATGCCGAAACCTGGCAAGTCTGGTATCGTTGGAGTCGGCAAGGATTCAGGAGACCAAAAAACACACTCCCATCAAAATATGTCAACCACACCCAAAGTTATAAGCGTTTGAAAAAAAAAATTCTCCACTAGGTGGCGCTGTTTCGAAACTTCTCAGGCTACTTCAGGGCATCGTGGTGATGACCCATACCAAGTTTCATAACAATCTGTTCATGCGTTCATAAAATACAGCATTTTTGCACATAATTCAAAATGGCCGACATCCAAAATGGCCGACATGGTAAAATTGGATATCAGTCGACTCGGCATGACGCCCTGAATCTAATGAGACCAATTTTATGATTTTTGGATAAACGGTTCAGAAGTTATAAGCCAAAATAGGCATTTTTCGTATCTCCGGACAGGTAGGTGGCGCTGCGCCGAAACGCTGCATGTTGCTTCAAGTCATGCTTGTGATGACATGTACCAAGTTTGGTTTGAATACGATAAAGCGTTGCGGAGATATAGCCTTTAGTGTGTTTTTGCAACCTCCACGTAAAATTTGTTTGTGCGTTTATTGAAAACGATTGGACGAATCAACTTAAATTCCATAACTTTTTGTCAGCATGCTATGAAGATGATCTGTTTCAATTTTCATGAAAATCGGAGCAACGGCCTAGGAGGAGTTCGAAAAAGTAGGTTTTTCAGAAAATTCAAAATGGCGGGAAAATTTGCATACCGGAAAATGACATCATAGGGTGAAATCGAATCGGCTTGAGCCAAGGAATCCGATGAAAAAAGAATTTTGTTTCTAGCCCTTAGGGGTCAAAAGTTATAAGCATAAATATGAGTGAAACTTTGGACAGGTGGTGGCGCTAGAGAGATTGAGTTAGAGGCACCAAATTTGCTATAGTGACAGCTCAGACTGGCCTCTATGAGTGTGCCAAATTTCACAACTTTTTACCATACGGTTCTATGGGCTGCCAGAGACTCCTATGGCGGAAGAAGAAGAAGAAGAAGAAGAAGCAGAATAATAAATATAGCTGCAAGCAGCCATTATCGGGGCCAAGCGCAAAGAAGAAGACAAGACATGCCAGCATGGCTGGAAGTCTCAAGCCAACTGCAACAATGAGCCATTAAGGACCTATTAAGTTGATTTTAGGCAAAATAGCAGTCAAATTTTAAATACAGTCAATAATAATGGTTTAATGGTTTATCACTTTCGACCAATAGGTGTCACTGTTACGAAACTGATGTGGTTTAGTCAGATTGAGATGACAATGACACATGCAAAGTTTGGTGTCAATATGTCAAAGCATTGCAGAGATACAGCCTCAAGAGTAATTTTTGCATCATGGCTCAACTCTGTTGCAGTGGTATATGAAAACTGTTTTGTCTATCAATCCGAAATCCATAAGTATTTGTCAGCATGGTCTGAAGACGATACGGATCAATTTTGGTGAAAATCGGACAAACGGTCTAGGATGAGTTTGAAAAAGTAGATTTTTAACAAATAACAAGATGGAGCACAGATATGTTTGCAAAATATGGCAAAATTGGTATCTATCTTCTCGGCATGAGCCAATGAATGTATTATGACCAGTCTCATTACAATAGGCTAATTTAATCAAAAGTTATTAGCATTTTTGTACATTTTATTACAACTTTTGAGCACAAGGTGGCGCTGCCCCGAAACTTTTTGAATATCTTCGGGACATAGAGCGGAAGACACATACCGAGTTTTGTAATGATACACTAGTGCATTCTTAAATTATAGCATTAGCATTTTAAACCGTAATACTGCATTGAAGTCAATGGGAATTTCATGTTTTGTTTTATTATAGCGCCACCAAGAGGCACAATCCCACCAATTTTTTTATGTGTCCTCGTAGTGAGCCCATACATATGTGTGTCAAGTTTGGTGAAAATATTTCATTTTGTTTTGGAGTTATAGACATTTATATGAAAAAACACGTAAAAAATGACTGACACCTGACTTTGATTGGATTTTACTACCCCTTACTATCAATATTTTGAGATTTGGGCATTAGCGTATAGCTATCGACCTATGTTTCCGAACTTCTGAGGCTGGTTTCGTCTCGATCGGACTAGCGGTTTCGAAGATATCAGCAAATGTTTTTTAAGCACTAAATTACAACTCTGCGCAAACCATATGCCGAAACCTGGCAAGTCTGGTATCGTTGGAGTCGGCAAGGATTCAGGAGACCAAAAAACACACTCCCATCAAAATATGTCAACCACACCCAAAGTTATAAGCGTTTGAAAAAAAAAATTCTCCACTAGGTGGCGCTGTTTCGAAACTTCTCAGGCTACTTCAAGGCATCGTGGTGATGACCCATACCAAGTTTCATAACAATCTGTTCATGCGTTCATAAAATACAGCATTTTTGCACATAATTCAAAATGGCCGACATCCAAAATGGCCGACATGGTAAAATTGGATATCAGTCGACTCGGCATGACGCCCTGAATCTAATGAGACCAATTTTATGATTTTTGGATAAACGGTTCAGAAGTTATAAGCCAAAATAGGCATTTTTCGTATCTCCGGACAGGTAGGTGGCGCTGCGCCGAAACGCTGCATGTTGCTTCAAGTCATGCTTGTGATGACATGTACCAAGGTTGGTTTGAATACGATAAAGCGTTGCGGAGATATAGCCTTTAGTGTGTTTTTGCAACCTCCACGTAAAATTTGTTTGTGCGTTTATTGAAAACGATTGGACGAATCAACTTGAATTCCATAACTTTTTGTCAACATGCTCTGAAGATGATCTGTTTCAATTTTCGTGAAAATCGGAGCAACGGCCTAGGAGGAGTTCGAAAAAGTAGGTTTTTCAGAAAATTCAAAATGGCGGGAAAATTTGCATACCGGAAAATGACATCATAGGGTGAAATCGAATCGGCTTGAGCCAAGGAATCCGATGAAAAAAGAATTTTGTTTCTAGCCCTTAGGGGTCAAAAGTTATAAGCATAAATATGAGTGAAACTTTGGACAGGTGGTGGCGCTAGAGGGATTGAGTTAGAGGCACCAAATTTGCTATAGTGACAGCTCAGACTGGCCTCTATGAGTGTGCCAAATTTCACAACTTTTTACCATACGGTTCTATGGGCTGCCAGAGACTCCTATGGCGGAAAAAGAAGAAGAAGCAGAATAATAATAGGAACACTAACGATTTCAATAGGTGCCTCCGCACCTTCGGTGCTTGGCCCCTAATAATAGGAACACTAACGATTTCAATAGGTGCCTCCGCACCTTCGGTGCTTGGCCCCTAACAAGCAGCCATTATCGGGGCCAAGCGCAAAGAAGAAGACAAGACATGCCAGCATGGCTGGAAGTCTCAAGCCAACTGCAACAATGAGCCATTAAGGACCTATTAAGTTGATTTTAGGCAAAATAGCAGTCAAATTTTAAATACAGTCAATAATAATGGTTTAATGGTTTATCACTTTCGACCAATAGGTGTCACTGTTACGAAACTGATGTGGTTTAGTCAGATTGAGATGACAATGACACATGCAAAGTTTGGTGTCAATATGTCAAAGCATTGCAGAGATACAGCCTCAAGAGTAATTTTTGCATCATGGCTCAACTCTGTTGCAGTGGTATATGAAAACTGTTTTGTCTATCAATCCGAAATCCATAAGTATTTGTCAGCATGGTCTGAAGACGATACGGATCAATTTTGGTGAAAATCGGACAAACGGTCTAGGATGAGTTTGAAAAAGCAGATTTTTAACAAATAACAAGATGGAGCACAGATATGTTTGCAAAATATGGCAAAATTGGTATCTATCTTCTCGGCATGAGCCAATGAATGTATTATGACCAGTCTCATTACAATAGGCTAATTTAATCAAAAGTTATTAGCATTTTTGTACATTTTATTACAACTTTTGACCACAAAGTGGCGCTACCCCGAAACTTTTTGAGTATCTTCAGGACATGGAGCGGAAGACACATACCGAGTTTTGTAACGATACGCTAATGCATTCGTAAATTATAGCATTAGCATTTTAAACCATAATACTGCATTGAAGTCAATGGGAATTTCATGTTTTGTTTTATTATAGCGCCACCAAGAGGCACAATCCCACCAATTTTTTTATGTGTCCTCATAGTGAGCCCATACATATGTGTGTCAAGTTTGGTGAAAATATCTCATTTTGTTTTGGAGTTATAGACATTTATATGAAAAAACACGTAAAAAAGGACTGACACCTGACTTTGATTGGATTTTACTACCCCTTACTATCAATATTTTGAGATTTGGGCATTAGCGTATAGCTATCGACCTATGTTTCCGAACTTCTGAGGCTGGTTTCGTCTCGATCGGACTAGCGGTTTCGAAGATATCAGCAAATGTTTTTTAAGCACTAAATTACAACTCTGCGCAAACCATATGCCGAAACCTGGCAAGTCTGGTATCGTTGGAGTCGGCAAGGATTCAGGAGACCAAAAAACACACTCCCATCAAAATATGTCAACCACACCCAAAGTTATAAGCGTTTGAAAAAAAAAATTCTCCACTAGGTGGCGCTGTTTCGAAACTTCTCAGGCTACTTCAGGGCATCGTGGTGATGACCCATACCAAGTTTCATAACAATCCGTTCATGCGTTCATAAAATACAGCATTTTTGCACATAATTCAAAATGGCCGACATCCAAAATGGCCGACATGGTAAAATTGGATATCAGTCGACTCGGCATGACGCCCTGAATCTAATGAGACCAATTTTATGATTTTTGGATAAACGGTTCAGAAGTTATAAGCCAAAATAGGCATTTTTCGTATCTCCGGACAGGTAGGTGGCGCTGCGCCGAAACGCTGCATGTTGCTTCAAGTCATGCTTGTGATGACATGTACCAAGGTTGGTTTGAATACGATAAAGCGTTGCGGAGATATAGCCTTTAGTGTGTTTTTGCAACCTCCACGTAAAATTTGTTTGTGCGTTTATTGAAAACGATTGGACGAATCAACTTGAATTCCATAACTTTTTGTCAACATGCTCTGAAGATGATCTGTTTCAATTTTCGTGAAAATCGGAGCAACGGCCTAGGAGGAGTTCGAAAAAGTAGGTTTTTCAGAAAATTCAAAATGGCGGGAAAATTTGCATACCGGAAAATGACATCATAGGGTGAAATCGAATCGGCTTGAGCCAAGGAATCCGATGAAAAAAGAATTTTGTTTCTAGCCCTTAGGGGTCAAAAGTTATAAGCATAAATATGAGTGAAACTTTGGACAGGTGGTGGCGCTAGAGGGATTGAGTTAGAGGCACCAAATTTGCTATAGTGACAGCTCAGACTGGCCTCTATGAGTGTGCCAAATTTCACAACTTTTTACCATACGGTTCTATGGGCTGCCAGAGACTCCTATGGCGGAAGAAGAAGAAGAAGAAGAAGCAGAATAATAAATATAGCTGCAAGCAGCCATTATCGGGGCCAAGCGCAAAGAAGAAGACAAGACATGCCAGCATGGCTGGAAGTCTCAAGCCAACTGCAACAATGAGCCATTAAGGACCTATTAAGTTGATTTTAGGCAAAATAGCAGTCAAATTTTAAATACAGTCAATAATAATGGTTTAATGGTTTATCACTTTCGACCAATAGGTGTCACTGTTACGAAACTGATGTGGTTTAGTCAGATTGAGATGACAATGACACATGCAAAGTTTGGTGTCAATATGTCAAAGCATTGCAGAGATACAGCCTCAAGAGTAATTTTTGCATCATGGCTCAACTCTGTTGCAGTGGTATATGAAAACTGTTTTGTCTATCAATCCGAAATCCATAAATATTTGTCAGCATGGTCTGAAGACGATACGGATCAATTTTGGTGAAAATCGGACAAACGGTCTAGGATGAGTTTGAAAAAGTAGATTTTTAACAAATAACAAGATGGAGCACAGATATGTTTGCAAAATATGGCAAAATTGGTATCTATCTTCTCGGCATGAGCCAATGAATGTATTATGACCAGTCTCATTACAATAGGCTAATTTAATCAAAAGTTATTAGCATTTTTGTACATTTTATTACAACTTTTGACCACAAGGTGGCGCTGCCCCGAAACTTTTTGAATATCTTCGGGACATAGAGCGGAAGACACATACCGAGTTTTGTAACGATACACTAGTGCATTCTTAAATTATAGCATTAGCATTTTAAACCGTAATACTGCATTGAAGTCAATGGGAATTTCATGTTTTGTTTTATTATAGCGCCACCAAGAGGCACAATCCCACCAATTTTTTTATGTGTCCTCGTAGTGAGCCCATACATATGTGTGTCAAGTTTGGTGAAAATATTTCATTTTGTTTTGGAGTTATAGACATTTATATGAAAAAACACGTAAAAAATGACTGACACCTGACTTTGATTGGATTTTACTACCCCTTACTATCAATATTTTGAGATTTGGGCATTAGCGTATAGCTATCGACCTATGTTTCCGAACTTCTGAGGCTGGTTTCGTCTCGATCGGACTAGCGGTTTCGAAGATATCAGCAAATGTTTTTTAAGCACTAAATTACAACTCTGCGCAAACCATATGCCGAAACCTGGCAAGTCTGGTATCGTTGGAGTCAGCAAGGATTCAGGAGACCAAAAAACACACTCCCATCAAAATATGTCAACCACACCCAAAGTTATAAGCGTTTGAAAAAAAAAATTCTCCACTAGGTGGCGCTGTTTCGAAACTTCTCAGGCTACTTCAGGGCATCGTGGTGATGACCCATACCAAGTTTCATAACAATCTGTTCATGCGTTCATAAAATACAGCATTTTTGCACATAATTCAAAATGGCCGACATCCAAAATGGCCGACATGGTAAAATTGGATATCAGTCGACTCGGCATGACGCCCTGAATCTAATGAGACCAATTTTATGATTTTTGGATAAACGGTTCAGAAGTTATAAGCCAAAATAGGCATTTTTCGTATCTCCGGACAGGTAGGTGGCGCTGCGCCGAAACGCTGCATGTTGCTTCAAGTCATGCTTGTGATGACATGTACCAAGGTTGGTTTGAATACGATAAAGCGTTGCGGAGATATAGCCTTTAGTGTGTTTTTGCAACCTCCACGTAAAATTTGTTTGTGCGTTTATTGAAAACGATTGGACGAATCAACTTGAATTCCATAACTTTTTGTCAACATGCTCTGAAGATGATCTGTTTCAATTTTCGTGAAAATCGGAGCAACGGCCTAGGAGGAGTTCGAAAAAGTAGGTTTTTCAGAAAATTCAAAATGGCGGGAAAATTTGCATACCGGAAAATGACATCATAGGGTGAAATCGAATCGGCTTGAGCCAAGGAATCCGATGAAAAAAGAATTTTGTTTCTAGCCCTTAGGGGTCAAAAGTTATAAGCATAAATATGAGTGAAACTTTGGACAGGTGGTGGCGCTAGAGGGATTGAGTTAGAGGCACCAAATTTGCTATAGTGACAGCTCAGACTGGCCTCTATGAGTGTGCCAAATTTCACAACTTTTTACCATACGGTTCTATGGGCTGCCAGAGACTCCTATGGCGGAAGAAAAAGAAGAAGAAGAAGAAGCAGAATAATAAATATAGCTGCAAGCAGCCATTATCGGGGCCAAGCGCAAAGAAGAAGACAAGACATGCCAGCATGGCTGGAAGTCTCAAGCCAACTGCAACAATGAGCCATTAAGGACCTATTAAGTTGATTTTAGGCAAAATAGCAGTCAAATTTTAAATACAGTCAATAATAATGGTTTAATGGTTTATCACTTTCGACCAATAGGTGTCACTGTTACGAAACTGATGTGGTTTAGTCAGATTGAGATGACAATGACACATGCAAAGTTTGGTGTCAATATGTCAAAGCATTGCAGAGATACAGCCTCAAGAGTAATTTTTGCATCATGGCTCAACTCTGTTGCAGTGGTATATGAAAACTGTTTTGTCTATCAATCCGAAATCCATAAGTATTTGTCAGCATGGTCTGAAGACGATACGGATCAATTTTGGTGAAAATCGGACAAACGGTCTAGGATGAGTTTGAAAAAGTAGATTTTTAACAAATAACAAGATGGAGCACAGATATGTTTGCAAAATATGGCAAAATTGGTATCTATCTTCTCGGCATGAGCCAATGAATGTATTATGACCAGTCTCATTACAATAGGCTAATTTAATCAAAAGTTATTAGCATTTTTGTACATTTTATTACAACTTTTGACCACAAGGTGGCGCTGCCCCGAAACTTTTTGAATATCTTCGGGACATAGAGCGGAAGACACATACCGAGTTTTGTAATGATACACTAGTGCATTCTTAAATTATAGCATTAGCATTTTAAACCGTAATACTGCATTGAAGTCAATGGGAATTTCATGTTTTGTTTTATTATAGCGCCACCAAGAGGCACAATCCCACCAATTTTTTTATGTGTCCTCGTAGTGAGCCCATACATATGTGTGTCAAGTTTGGTGAAAATATTTCATTTTGTTTTGGAGTTATAGACATTTATATGAAAAAAGACGTAAAAAATGACTGACACCTGACTTTGATTGGATTTTACTACCCCTTACTATCAATATTTTGAGATTTGGGCATTAGCGTATAGCTATCGACCTATGTTTCCGAACTTCTGAGGCTGGTTTCGTCTCGATCGGACTAGCGGTTTCGAAGATATCAGCAAATGTTTTTTAAGCACTAAATTACAACTCTGCGCAAACCATATGCCGAAACCTGGCAAGTCTGGTATCGTTGGAGTCGGCAAGGATTCAGGAGACCAAAAAACACACTCCCATCAAAATATGTCAACCACACCCAAAGTTATAAGCGTTTGAAAAAAAAAATTCTCCACTAGGTGGCGCTGTTTCGAAACTTCTCAGGCTACTTCAGGGCATCGTGGTGATGACCCATACCAAGTTTCATAACAATCTGTTCATGCGTTCATAAAATACAGCATTTTTGCACATAATTCAAAATGGCCGACATCCAAAATGGCCGACATGGTAAAATTGGATATCAGTCGACTCGGCATGACGCCCTGAATCTAATGAGACCAATTTTATGATTTTTGGATAAACGGTTCAGAAGTTATAAGCCAAAATAGGCATTTTTCGTATCTCCGGACAGGTAGGTGGCGCTGCGCCGAAACGCTGCATGTTGCTTCAAGTCATGCTTGTGATGACATGTACCAAGGTTGGTTTGAATACGATAAAGCGTTGCGGAGATATAGCCTTTAGTGTGTTTTTGCAACCTCCACGTAAAATTTGTTTGTGCGTTTATTGAAAACGATTGGACGAATCAACTTGAATTCCATAACTTTTTGTCAACATGCTCTGAAGATGATCTGTTTCAATTTTCGTGAAAATCGGAGCAACGGCCTAGGAGGAGTTCGAAAAAGTAGGTTTTTCAGAAAATTCAAAATGGCGGGAAAATTTGCATACCGGAAAATGACATCATAGGGTGAAATCGAATCGGCTTGAGCCAAGGAATCCGATGAAAAAAGAATTTTGTTTCTAGCCCTTAGGGGTCAAAAGTTATAAGCATAAATATGAGTGAAACTTTGGACAGGTGGTGGCGCTAGAGGGATTGAGTTAGAGGCACCAAATTTGCTATAGTGACAGCTCAGACTGGCCTCTATGAGTGTGCCAAATTTCACAACTTTTTACCATACGGTTCTATGGGCTGCCAGAGACTCCTATGGCGGAAAAAGAAGAAGAAGCAGAATAATAATAGGAACACTAACGATTTCAATAGGTGCCTCCGCACCTTCGGTGCTTGGCCCCTAATAATAGGAACACTAACGATTTCAATAGGTGCCTCCGCACCTTCGGTGCTTGGCCCCTAAATATAGCTGCAAGCAGCCATTATCGGGGCCAAGCGCAAAGAAGAAGACAAGACATGCCAGCATGGCTGGAAGTCTCAAGCCAACTGCAACAATGAGCCATTAAGGACCTATTAAGTTGATTTTAGGCAAAATAGCAGTCAAATTTTAAATACAGTCAATAATAATGGTTTAATGGTTTATCACTTTCGACCAATAGGTGTCACTGTTACGAAACTGATGTGGTTTAGTCAGATTGAGATGACAATGACACATGCAAAGTTTGGTGTCAATATGTCAAAGCATTGCAGAGATACAGCCTCAAGAGTCATTTTTGCATCATGGCTCAACTCTGTTGCAGTGGTATATGAAAACTGTTTTGTCTATCAACATGAAATCCATAACTATTTGTCGGCATGGTCTGAAGACGATACGGTTCAATTTTGGTGAAAATCGGACAAACGGTCTAGGATGAGTTTGAAAAAGTAGGTTTTTAACAAATAACAAGACGGAGGACAGATAGGTTTGCAAAATATGGCACAATTGGTATCCATGTTCTCGGCATGAGCCATTGACTGTATTATGACCAGTTTCATTACAATGGGTTAATTTAATCAAAAGTTATTCGCATTTCTGTACATTTTATTACAACTTTTGACCACAAGGTGGCGCTACCCCGAAACTTTTTGAGTATCTTCAGGACATGGAGCGGAAGACACATACCGAGTTTTGTAACGATACGCTAATGCATTCGTAAATTATAGCATTAGCATTTTAAACCATAATACTGCATTGAAGTCAATGGGAATTTCATGTTTTGTTTTATTATAGCGCCACCAAGAGGCACAATCCCACCAATTTTTTTATGTGTCCTCATAGTGAGCCCATACATATGTGTGTCAAGTTTGGTGAAAATATCTCATTTTGTTTTGGAGTTATAGACATTTATATGAAAAAACACGTAAAAAATGACTGACACCTGACTTTGATTGGATTTTACTACCCCTTACTATCAATATTTTGAGATTTGGGCATTAGCGTATAGCTATCGACCTATGTTTCCGAACTTCTGAGGCTGGTTTCGTCTCGATCGGACTAGCGGTTTCGAAGATATCAGCAAATGTTTTTTAAGCACTAAATTACAACTCTGCGCAAACCATATGCCGAAACCTGGCAAGTCTGGTATCGTTGGAGTCGGCAAGGATTCAGGAGACCAAAAAACACACTCCCATCAAAATATGTCAACCACACCCAAAGTTATAAGCGTTTGAAAAAAAAAATTCTCCACTAGGTGGCGCTGTTTCGAAACTTCTCAGGCTACTTCAGGGCATCGTGGTGATGACCCATACCAAGTTTCATAACAATCTGTTCATGCGTTCATAAAATACAGCATTTTTGCACATAATTCAAAATGGCCGACATCCAAAATGGCCGACATGGTAAAATTGGATATCAGTCGACTCGGCATGACGCCCTGAATCTAATGAGACCAATTTTATGATTTTTGGATAAACGGTTCAGAAGTTATAAGCCAAAATAGGCATTTTTTGTATCTCCGGACAGGTAGGTGGCGCTGCGCCGAAACGCTGCATGTTGCTTCAAGTCATGCTTGTGATGACATGTACCAAGGTTGGTTTGAATACGATAAAGCGTTGCGGAGATATAGCCTTTAGTGTGTTTTTGCAACCTCCACGTAAAATTTGTTTGTGCGTTTATTGAAAACGATTGGACGAATCAACTTGAATTCCATAACTTTTTGTCAACATGCTCTGAAGATGATCTGTTTCAATTTTCGTGAAAATCGGAGCAACGGCCTAGGAGGAGTTCGAAAAAGTAGGTTTTTCAGAAAATTCAAAATGGCGGGAAAATTTGCATACCGGAAAATGACATCATAGGGTGAAATCGAATCGGCTTGAGCCAAGGAATCCGATGAAAAAAGAATTTTGTTTCTAGCCCTTAGGGGTCAAAAGTTATAAGCATAAATATGAGTGAAACTTTGGACAGGTGGTGGCGCTAGAGGGATTGAGTTAGAGGCACCAAATTTGCTATAGTGACAGCTCAGACTGGCCTCTATGAGTGTGCCAAATTTCACAACTTTTTACCATACGGTTCTATGGGCTGCCAGAGACTCCTATGGCGGAAGAAGAAGAAGAAGAAGAAGAAGAAGAAGAAGAAGCAGAATAATAATAATAGGAACACTAACAATTTCAATAGGTGCCTCCGCACCTTCGGTGCTTGGCCCCTAATAATAGGAACACTAACGATTTCAATAGGTGCCTCCGCACCTTCGGTGCTTGGCCCCTAATAATAGGAACACTAACGATTTCAATAGGTGCCTCCGCACCTTCGGTGCTTGGCCCCTAATAATAATAATAATAGGAACGGCTACGATTACAATAGGTGCCTCCGCACCTTCGGTGCTTGGCCCCTAATAATGTGAGACTAAATACATAAAGTATATTTGTTTCATTTTTTCATATTTAATTATTGCAGGTTTGTGTAATATTCATTTCATCGTTTTTATTTATGAATGTGTTTTTGTGCATGTGAGATGAGTAAATGCCTGCTCACATTTAGTCTAGATCTTAAATAACCCTTATTTTCACACACTCTAAATAAATATTTTGTTGTAAATTTAAAAGTAATGTTATTTTACTTCTTCTTGTAAAAAGTAATCTGTTACGTTACTTGTAATGCATTACACCCAAAACTGGCTACTTGTGTGTGATCTTTATCCTTTGTATTCAGATTCCTCCAAAGAAAAAAACACAGAAAATCCTCATCTCAAAACAAGGTCCTCCTCAACCAGACAGAGCCGAACAGGAACGGAAGAGCAGAGACACACCAGCTGTTAGTGTAAGGCAGAATATCACACACAGACCCGGAGTGACCAACTCAAAGCACAGCACGTCCAGCGAGGCTGTGAGAGTCCAGTCCGAGAGCGGCAGGAAAGAGTCCTGCGCAGTCGCACAGCAGAAAGAGAGTGTGGTGTGTTTGACACAGGAGCAGTTTCAGCAGATACTGAACACGATCAACAGCTCAACCGCTGCAAATGCACAGCATGATTCCAACACTCACACCCACACAGGTGAGCATTTACAGTATGATGAATATACACCGATCAGGCATAACGTTATGAGGTGAAGGGAATAACATTGATTATCTCTTCATCTCGGCTCCTGTTAGTGGGTGGGATATGTTAGGCAGCAAGTGAACATTTTGTCCTCAAAGTTGATGTGTTAGAAGCAAGAAAAATGGGCAAGCGTAAGGATTTGAGCGAGTTTGACAAGGGCCAAATTGTGATGGCTAGACGACTGAGTCAGAGCATCTCCAAATCTGCAGCTCTTGTGGGCTGTTCCCGGTCTGCAGTGGTCAGTCTCTATCAAAAGTGCTCCAAGGAAGGAACAGTGGAGAACCGGCCACAGGGTCATGGGCGGCCAAAGCTCATTGATGCACGTGAGGAGCGAAGGCTGGCCGGTGTGGTCCGACCAAACAGACGAGCTACTGGAGCTCAAACTGCTCCAGAAGTTAATGCTGGTTCTGATAGAAAGCTGTCAGAATACACAGAGCATCTCAGTTTGTTGCGTATGGAGCGGCATAGCCGCAGACCAGTCAGGGTGCCCATGCTGACCCTTGACCCCACCAAAAGTGGGAATGTGAGCATCAGAACTGGACCAAGGCGCTGTTATGGAACAACAATTTTGGACCCAAGACCATTTGTGAAGAATAAGGACCAAGAGTCAGGAGTGCAATTAATTTAACACAAACTTACTAAAGAGTAGTTTGTAGTTTCATCAGCAGAAGCCAGCTTTAGGTCTTAACAAGGAGTTTGTTGGCCTTTATATCGCTCTACAAGGTCTAGCTTTAGGTTCCATTGTTTCTAATTGGCTGAGAGAAAATAAACAGACAGTAGATTTCCAGATACACAATTTCTCCAAGGTTGGAGTTGGTTGAACTCTTAGCTCTGTTTCCCAAAACATACTGATAACATGTGCTTTCTCTCAGTAAGAGGTACAGACAATATTCACCATTATTCTCTAGTGAGGGAAGATGCAAAAAAATAAATCAAAGCTTAGAAATATAAAATGTAATATAAATAAAAGCATATAATTCAGTAAAAAGGAAAAACAAAACAAATACAGACTTTAGAAAACAATACAACTAGAAGAAATCATTTAAATCATCTTAACGTGAAGGAGGATAGATATTTGATTACATTTACATTTTGATTATACATTTAATTAGGATATATATGTGTAGGCACAGGGCTTGACATTAACACCCACCAAATGCGGGTAGATTTCAGCTGTGGCGGGTACGGCAGCCGCTCCCACTAGCCCCTTTTTGTTGGGTTGAATATAATTTACAGCTAAATGAAATGCCAAGACCGTCGTATCACAAAATTGGCTACAATTCAACTACAATTCTTTATACTTAGGCGTAATCGCGCTGAATGACACACAACAAAAGCTCTCTCTCTCTCTCTCTCTCTCTCTCTCTCTCTCTCCTCTGCGCTCTCTGTCGCACGCGTGATCAGTTCACCTTGCTCCTGAATAGGGCTGCACGATTAATCGAAATCAAACCGCAATCGCGATTTGGCTTGAGTGCGATTATGAAAGCTCAAATACTGCGATTTTAATTAAATAGATAAATGCCCAGTGTGTTAGCGAAGAGCGGCGATCTGTGATAAACGCTGCTCCGTCTGAAAGACTGCGAGTTTGAGTCGCTTATAACGTGCATTTGAAAAAGCAACACGAGTCAAACATCTTCACAAACTAGTGAAGCATTCATAAACCTGTTCAACAAAAGACAACGTTTAATAACAGGTTTTACCTCACTTCATACCGTCAGTCGAGTGTGTGTGAGCTGATGTGGCTTCTCATCAGAGTGAGGCAGACGATGCGTTATTTTATAGCATTCTCTGTCAATCAGCACTGCATTATAATACACTTTATTATTATGAAAATACCCTTGACGGCTTGAAGGACTCAAATACACCATATTTTGCTGCAGTCGTGTTTATTGTCGTCATGTTTAATCAAAGCGTCTCTATCTTCTGTTTACAGCGTTAGCTTCACATCATGGATTTCCTGAAAACTAACGTCAATTACTTCTCTGAGGCGAATGTGGCGTTTTGCGCTCAAGGGCGCCCTCTGGCTTTCAGTGTGAATTAAAAACTTTTGAGTAATCAATAATAAGAAAATAATACTTTAAAACTTAATAAACTAAAAAAAAAATTATAAATTTATTGGATAATCCATGTTTTTCTTTAATGCACAGGAGTTTTATATTTATATTATTTTATATTTATATTCTATCTTATATATATATATATATATATATATATATATATATATATATATATATATATATATATATATATATATATATATATATATATTTTTTACAATAACTCCTTAGGCTTAGACCTTTCAAATGTTTTTTAGTCATAGGCTGTCTGCATATAAATAGGTAACCCAGCAGTTTTTTTTTTTTGTTGTAAAATAAGTTTTCTGTAAAATATTACAGAAATAATAATAATAATTAGTATTATATTATATTTATTCGGACATACTATTTTTTACTTGTAATTATGAAAATGTTATTGTAATGGTAATATTTCTTATTTTTTTAAATATTTTTAGCAGTAATAATAATCATAATAATAATTATTAGTCACATTAATATACAAACACAAAATGTTATACACACACACTTTTCATTTAAAAAAAATAATAATGGCAATAATCGCATTTTAAATCGCAATCGCAATTTTACCCAGAATAATCGCAATTATATATTTTCCCCAAATCATGCAGCCCTACTCCTGAATAGTCAAATACACGCGCACACTGATGTCAAAATGTCCATCGCATGAACACAGTCGGTTATGGCTACGTAAACAGTTGGGTAATAACTGGATTTTGACATCTCAAATATTACATCCATGCATTCAGCAGCCCAATTAAATACCTGTCTGTCATTAATGTTAATGAAACAACTACAGATGTTAAAAAATAAATGTATACATATTAAATAAATATGTATTAGTATCGGAATTTTTATTTTTTATTTACTATTGTTTTTGTAATTTGCTTAGGGTATTTTTTTAAATTTTAAATATATATATATATAGTTTGAAAGGGTTTTAAATCTTCTAAATCAAGTAAAATGCCAAGTCAACTTTAAACAGATACAATGTAATTTCCAAACAGTAAAACTGTGGCCAGTGAAAATGCTGAGTGGCTAGTAACTGTGGAAAACATCTAGCCACAGTGGCTGGTGAGCAACAAAGTTAATGTCAAGCCCTGTGTATGCATATTGAAGCAGTAGTGTATTTCAGAATCCACTCCTTTAGAGCAATGGAAGAAGGTGGCCTGGTCTGAGGAATCACGTTTTCTTTTACATCATGTGGATGCCGTGTGTGTGTGACGCTTACCTGGGGAACACATGGCCCCAGGATGCACTATGGGAAGAAGGCGAGCCGGCGGAGGCAGTGTGATGCTTTGGGCAATGTTCTGCTGGGAAACCTTGGGTCCTCCATCCATGTGGATGTTACTTTGACACGCTCCACCTACCTAAGCATTGCTGAGACCATGTTCAGCCTTTCATGGAAACGGTATTCTGGTGGCTGTGGCTCTTCCAGCAGATAATGCTCCTGACACAAAGCACAAATTGTTTGAGGAGCACAACGATGACTTGTTGTTGACTTGGCCTTCAAATTCCCCAGATCTCAATCCAATTGAATATCTGTGGGATGCATTGAATAAACAAGTCTGATGTCTCCAATGGAGCCCCCACCTTGCAACTTACATGACTTAAAGGATCTGCTGCTAGCATCATGGTGCCAGATACCACAGCACACCTTCAGGGAGTCCATGCCTTGTGGTGACCAACACAATATTGGAAAGGTGTTCATAATGTTATGCCTGATCAGTGTAATTTTTTTTATAACTTCATGCATAATATTCTTGAGTACAACATGTATTTTCTTGTCAGCAGAACCTGTTGCCAGCTCAGAGGAAAACTCTCATAGAACTACAGAAGCAGCCAAAGAGTTCATCCCGGATGGCCATCATTATAAACACAGAGCGGCACAAGAAAACACAGACAGAGAGTAAGAAACGTGACTTGTTTTAAGATCAGCTGTATCTGATGAGGTGAAAAATTCACCTCATCAGATATGTTTCATATGTGCATCGTTGTAATGATTTGTACTGACATTTTTACAAAGGTGTAGTTTGTTTTCCTTTTTGTTTTTTCAAGGGATAATTCACCCAAAGATGAATATTACCCCATGATTAACTCACCCTCAAGCCATCCTGGGTGTATGAGACATTCTTCTTTCTGACGCATACAATCAGAGTTTACACTTCCAAGCTTTATAATAGCAGTAAATGGAGGATGAAATTTTGAAGCCCATAAAAGTGCATCAATCCATTATAAACGTACTCCACACAGCTCCGGGGGGTTAGTGAAGCGAAGTGATGGGTTTGTTTAGAGCTGCAGTCCGTAACTTTTTGCGCTTTTGCGGTTAATAAACAGAACTGCATGCGTCTTGCGGAAGAACATTGCAGCCGGAGCTACTTCTCTCTGTTATGTGAGTGAGTATGGCGAGTCACGCAGGGACTGTGCTCCTCCGCAGCAGTTCATTCTAAAATAGTCCAAATTTATACACTTATTATAAGTGTATCATAATGATTCAGGGTAAGACAAAACATGGAAAATGGATCTCATTATATCATTTTTGTACATCTTGAACACAAAAACTTGTTGTGTTAAGAACACAACTTATTGTTGGATAAGTGTGTCTGTGTAGTGCAGTGGTGTGTATTATTAGTTTTGGTGTATTCTCGCGGTGTGTGTGTGGGGGGGGGAGTTAGCCTTTGTTTGGTCATTGCCACGTTGTGAGCGAGCGTTTGTTGGGGGCGTTCCCAGCTGCTTTCAATAACGATACTCAGGTGAGTATAAATAGCGTGATAGTCCGCGGCAGTGTGAAGCCTTCCTTGTGTGAAGACCAACGAGTGTAAAGACTTAAACTCTTCCCTGTGGAACTCCTCTCGAGCAAGGACCCCGGCAAGGCACTTGAGTATCATCTTCCTTTTCATTATTTGTGTTCGGTTTTCTATCCGGCCTTTTCTCTGAGATGTATTCACCACGTGCTTTCAAATCTCAACTATTACTACTAGCACTCGTAAATCACGCTCTGTACGCACGAGACGCCGCAATCCTAATAATTTGAGCTATATCCTAACATCCTCTGCTACTTTACTCTCTATTCCAATTGGTCTCTGGAATTGCCAGTCGGCTGTAAACAAAGCAGACTTTATTTCATCTATTGGGACTCATTCTCAGCTCAGCCTCATGGCCCTAACTGAGACCTGGATCAAACCAGAGGACACTGCCACTCCTGCAGCCCTCTCAACCAATTTAACTTTTTCACACACTGCTCTGCCTATTGGGAGGGGTGGGGGTACTGGTTTGCTTATCTCAAATGATTGGAAATTTGATCCCTTACCATCTCTACTGGCCAGTTCATTTGAATCGCACTCAATCACTATTACTCACCCTGTTAAAATCCATGTGGTAGTGGTCTATCGTCCTCCAGGTCACCTCGGTCACCAGGCCATTTGTTCTTCAATCACCCCTGCACTCACTCACATTGTCAACACTTCTCTTCACACGGGAACCTTTCCCACAGCATTTAAACAGGCTCGGGTAACCCCACTGCTTAAGAAACCCTCTCTGAATCCAGCACTTTTAGAAAACTACCGACCGGTATCCCTTCTGCCTTTTATTGCAAAAGACCCTTGAGCGAGTTGTGTTCAATCAACTCTCTATGTTTCTTGAACAGGACAAACTCCTAGACAACAACCAATCCGGCTTCAAAAGCGGCCATTCGACTGAGACTGCCTTGCTCTCGGTAACTGAGGCACTGAGACTGGCAAAAGCAGCTTCCAAATCCTCAGTGCTCATTCTGCTGGATCTGTCTGCTGCTTTTGACACAGTTAACCACCAGATCCTCCTGTCAACACTTAAGAAGACGGGGATCTCAGGATCTGCTCTCCAGTGGTTCAGGTCTTACCTCTCTGGTAGGTCCTACAGGGTGTCATGGAGAGGTGAAGTGTCTAAGTCGCATCATCTATCTACTGGGGTTCCACAGGGCTCAGTGCTTGGACCACTTCTCTTCTCCATCTACATGTCATCATTAGGTTCTGTCATTTAGAAACACGGCTTCTCCTATCACTGCTATGCTGATGACACTCAACTCTACTTCTCATTTCAACCAGATGATCCTATAGTCAGTGTTCGTATCGCTGCCTGTCTGACAGACATTTCTGACTGGATGAAAGAGCATCACCTTCAACTCAATCTTGCAAAGACAGAATTACTTGTTTTCTCAACCAACCCAGCACTTCATCAAAATTTCTCCATTCAGCTTGGTTCATCGACCATAACTCCATCCAGGACAGCCAGGAACCTTGGAGTTGTGATTGATGACCAGTTAAACTTCACTGACCACATTACTGCAACAGCCCGGTCCTGCAGATTTGGTTTATACAACATTAGAAAGATTAGACCCTTCCTATCAGAACAGGCTGCACAACTCCTGGTTCAAGCTCTTGTTCTCTCCAGACTGGACTATTGTAATGCTCTTCTGGCTGGGCTTCCAGCATGCACTATCAAACCCTTGCAGCTGATCCAGAATGCAGCGGTGAGAGTGGTCTTTAATGAGCCGAAGAGAGCGTATGTTACGCCTCTCTTCATCAGACTGCACTGGTTGCCAATGGCTGCTCGCATCAAATTCAAGACACTGGTTCTCGCCTACAAAACTCGCTCTGCACCAATATACCTTAACTCACTTGTTCAGACTTACACACCCTCCAGAAGCTTGCGTTCTGCGAGCGAGCGGTGCCTCGTGGTTCCATCCCAAAGAGGCATGAAAGCGCTCACGGACATTTTCCTGGACCGTTCCCACCTGGTGGAATGACTTGCCGATCTCAATTCCTGCTGCAGAGTCTGTAGCCATTTTTAAAAAACATCTTAAGACACATCTTTTCCAATTGCACCTGACCAATAAAGACTAGCACTTACTGATCACCACAGCTACGACCAAAAAGCGCACACTCCTGGATCATATCTACGTCTCTCATCCGGATTTGTGCCTTCAGGCGGGTGTGTTACACAGTTATCATAGCTATCATAATCCAGTGTTCTGTATTTTGCGTACGTGAGTTTTTGTTGTAGATGGCTATTGCTGCGCGTTTAGCTAGAATGCCATACAAAACCAACCCATTGGGCCACTGAATCTGCATTAACGACAACAGCTGGGGCAACAGCCTTAGTCCTAATGGGTTGTTATCGTGGCTATCAAAATCCAGTGTTCGGTATTTTGCGTACGTGAGTTTTTTTTGTAGGTGGCTATTGTTAGATGGCTATTGTAGATGGCTATAAAAAAAAAAAAAAAAAATTGTGTACTGTGCTAATTAATTGAGACTTCTTACAACTCTTACAGGTTGTTGGCCTTGTTTGTTTCGTTGCTTCTATTGCGCTCCCCTTTTTTGTAAGTCACTTTGGATAAAAGCATCTGCTAAATGATTAAATGTAAATGTAAAACGTAATGGACAGCAGCTTTAACAAAAAATGCATATTTAAAACCTTATAAACTAAAATAACTAGCTTCCGACAGCCGGCCTACACAAGTCGACTTACGCCAAAGGAGTGACCTCTGACGCGAGTAATGTAAGCTTTGATGCTTCCCGTGGTTCAAACAAATAGGGCTGGGCAACAAATTCAAACTCCTCTTCTCTTTTATCGAAATCCGACATTTCTCTTTAAAGATTCTCGGTTTAGACTTCTAATTCATGACTGGTGTTTTGTTTTGCTCCATCCTCTGTGCTTCCGCGTTCATCAATACGTCATGCCTTGAGTCAGGGGTCACACTTTCGCTGTAAATTGAAATTGATGCATATGGCCATCTGTCGGAAGCTAGATTTTTTTTGGTTTATAACATTTTAAAAATGTATATTTTTCTTACACAAACATTGCATTGCTTCACTTCAGAAGGCCTTGTGAACCCCCCGGAGCTCCAGATTACCTTTATGATGCTCTTGTTTTGGCTTTTTTTTTTTTTTAAACTCGCATCTGGCCTTGACGGACTAAACAGAAGAAATGAGCAGGAGAAGATTTTCATGTCACATAAGCCACGCCAACCTATTACATCATCACCATAGACCAATGGTGGTTCAAAGTTTTTCCAGAAAGTTTGATTTGGCAAGCTGCTTCAAAACTTCAAAACAAACGTAATTTTGGGCTGATTTAGTTTAAAATGATGTCACACCAGTTCGTTCTTCGATTTCACTTGAAGTCTATCAGGGCCTTTGAGGTGAAATATGACCAGAGCCATGAAATATGGCATGCTTTTGATTCTCGGTTTGGTGAAATATATTCGTTGAGTTGATGGATTGATGAATAGTTTTTGACCATTATTTGACACTTATTTTGTTCCCTATTGTTTTGATTCAGGCTTCAACCAGATGGGCAGCAGTCCGGGTTTTTCAGCACGTTTGGAGAAAGGGAAAGGGGGAAAGAAAAACTGGAAGCCAGAAAAGCTCAATGGAAGAGAGAGCTGGGTACTGTTGTGCAAACAGACACTACAAACCTCTGTGTCATCTACAAGCGTATCAAGATTTGAAAAATAAATAAAGGTGGCACAGAGAGTCTATGAATATGATGGACAGATTCATTATATTAAATTGACCGTAATGTTATGAACCCAATCTCATGAAAAACTTCACTACCTTACAAACTGGTGATTTTGTATACATTTGTACAATTGGAAAGAGAGAGAGAAAAAAAACGCAAGCATTAAGGTCCACCCTTAAAGATAAGCATTAAACACATCACACAAATGAGATCATACAAAATTATACAAAACATAATACAGTTATGAACAGTACTGAATTAGGATGTGTGGCTGATCAGGTTGTTACTTTACAGATGAGCAGATGGCTTTAAAAAGGCAGCAAAAAGCTAGTCTCCAAGATATGAAATCTCATGATGAATCATCTACAATGAGACCAAAAGACCTGCCTAACACGGTAAGTAAATATTAAGCACTTTGTTATAATGTTTGTTATAAAGAACAAACCTGGCTGTTAATAAAAATGCATTTTGTTTGAAATTAAAGAGTGTTATAAAATCAAAAGATTAGATCTGTTCTGAGACCTGTTCTCAGACCTGTTCCAGTTTTTATTTTCAGGTTTTTTTGTCTTTATTCTGACGTGCACGTAGCGTAGTTCATTTGTGCATTTACTTTGCAATATCAAATGTATAAATCTCATAAGGATAATTAACAACCCAAAAATTAAGACCTCTCAAAATGATAAGGATGTTTGTTATACCATTTAAGATATTTAAGACTTAAGTGGGGAAAAAACACTTTTTAAAAAGTGTTTTTAAAAAAAACACCAAAAAAAAAAAGAAACTTTTAAGGTCCCGTTGGGACTTTTTTAAATATTTATTCGTATTTGTGTTACTATTTTAGTCACAGATGCAAGTGAAACGCTTGATATCTGGTTCGGTAGCCCCTTTCACACATTCATCCCAGTAAATTACAGACTGACTTTTCCGCTAAAAACGCCAATGTGCTGTTCACACAAGCAACAGCATTCCATCCTTTTACCAATAAAATAACACTTACACATCAGTACAAAAAAAAACATAAACTCTTTGTTATCGTTCATTGTAAATGATCTTTAAACGCTGATCCAGGTGAGTGACAGGCGTTAGGAGATGATCACACAGGAGTCAGTAGCCCTACGGCAAGCGTTTTGACATTGTGCAACCAGAGATCAAGTTGTTCCAAATTTGAACTCCCTGCCAAATGATTAACCCCCATTGAAACTGCTACCCCATTGCTGAATCCTAACTCCACCCCCACACCTAATCCTAAACCTTTCGAGATTCGGTCAGAATTCGGCACAACACCGGACCTTTTCCCATCCTGTCCCCCTCTCTCTCCCACTTTGCTTCCTGTCTACTCTATACTATCACAATAAAGGCAAAAAAAAAACAAAAAACAGACACCCTGAGTTACTATAGTATGAAAAATTAACTGAAGAGCTACTTTTACAGCCTGTAGGTTGGAGGAAGTGGACAAGGCCGTGATTAGAGAAACCACCCTTGAAATAAAACTTGATACAGTGCAACAATGATCCAGTCAGTGAAATTGACCTGTCTCTGTGTGCATGCAGCTGGTATTAAGATGTAGTTTGGTCGATCGGACCAAACTAAATACAGGTGTAAAGGGGGTCTAAAAACTTGAGCTTGTCCACTTCCAGAATTAGTTGAAAACGCATTCGAATGGATTGCTTTGGTAGAGTAGACACGTGGTTGAATGTGCTCGAACAGCCACAAAATACCATATACTCTCCGCCTTCTGACCTAATGTGTAAACATAATGGAAAGTGCGCTAGCCAGACGGGATTTAACTTTGTGCAATTTTCATCCTCAAACCAAACTTGGGTCCTTAGCTAACAATGTTCTCTCATTTCTGATTTCTATCACACACTCACAGTGTCCGGCTGGTCTTTCGGCTGTCAGAGCAGAAATTAAAACGGCTGATCTCTGTATGTTTTTCTGTCGTATCTACTGCACGTTCATCTGTAAATTGTGAGAGATTATTTCATCCTGTAGATCTGGGAAAAAAAACATACATTTACCCGCCGATAGACCCTCCCCTCGAAGGACAGAAGTGGTGGACAAAACAGATTAAAGGATTAGTTCACCCAAAAATGAAAATTCTTACTCACCCTAATGTCGTTCCGCACCCGTAAGACCTCTGTTCATCCTCGGAACACAGTTTAAAATATTTTATATTTAGCCCGAGAGCTGTCTGTTCCTCCATTGAACAGAGGCGGACAGTAGTGGAGTATTTTTACTTTCTACTCAGGTACATTTTTAAGTATATACTTTATCAGTAGCCTGACGTGCTCATACTCAACACTAGTCAGAATATGAGTCTGATGCTCCATTGGGCTGTGATTATGGGGCGTGTTTCAACCCAACCAGGAAAGACCTCAACTGGATAGACCTACAACCAATCAGAGCAACGAAGCAACGCATTGTCAAATGTCAACAGACAGAGCTTAACTGTACTGTGTTGCCATGTCCGCATTTTTTTCCGCGGTTGTTTTAAATGTCAGCGGGTTGAAGCGACTATTATGTGATATATAGACCCATGAGTGTGAATTTTAGCAGGCAATCTTGCCAAAATAACACACATTTTACCCCCCAAACTCCATTTTTCCCCCGGAGAACCGCCCAAAAAGTTATTGTTTAGGGCTAGTAGTTGGCGGATTTTGTTGTAAAAACTTGGCAACCCTGTCTGCACGCGTGCTGAAATCAGGCTGGAATACACAATCTTTGCCGGTGTTGTGAAAAAATAAAAGAATTTATTGATACACAGAGCGCTTACCCAACATGATCATCATCTTTGAGAGAAATTGTGAAGGTGAACGCAGATACAAACAAGCTCTCCGTTTAGGATTCGAGTAAATATAACCCAAGCCCCTTTGATGACGTGATGATTACGGTACTGTTGATCATCTGTCCGTCATCGTCTAAAGCCCGCCCTGATGATCTCATTGGTCCGAACAGTTTCTGTTCGGGGATAATTACTCCTCTATGGAGCGATGCCAGACCGAATTGCCCGACCTAAAAATGTTGTGGGCGGGGCTAAGTTCGGCTGGCATCCAGGCTACTTTATCAGTGTTTTTCTTTAGAAAACATTTACATCACTACATTACGCGTTAACCAATGAGGAGCCTGCTTACTGCTGTCACGTGGTGAAGTGACGGATGGGAAACCCATAGGGGAAACCCGAGGCCAGAGTAATTTAAAAATACTACTGTATTGTGTCACAAAATGTACTTTTAATAGTTTTTCAGGCGAGAATGTAGTTGTTTAAAGCTCAAATATGTGATTTATTTATTAAGAGAGCTCCTATTTGAAAATTTGATCTGGTGTTTTCGGAGGTGTGAGATCTAGGCGATCACCGGAGCTCAGCGCTCATCAACCCCGGTGAGAGCAGCCTTAACTCGGATAGTCTTTCTGCCGACTGCCGCTGCCTGGCAGAACCCCCTCCCATGACGCGAATTCGCGTCTGTTTTATAGTGAATGTCACGCGCGAATGAAGCGAATTTCACGCGCGAATGGATTTAAATTGTTCACGCGTCCAACTTAGCGCGAATAGCGCGATTTATTCGCGTCATTCGCGTGCGGTGTGAACGCAGCATAAGACCTCCGTTCATCCTCGGAACACAGTTTAAGATATTTTATATTTAGTCCGAGAGCTTTCTGTCCTTAGAATGTAAGTGTATGCCCACTTGCTGTCCACGTCCAGAATGTATTACATTACATTGTAATGAAAACATCATCACAGTAGTCCATATGTGACATCAGTGGGTTAGTTAGACTCTTTTGATGCGTCCAGAATACATTTTGGTCCAAAAATAACAAAAAATACGACTTTATTCAGCATTGTCTTCTCTTCCGCGTTCCTCAAATAAAGAATCAAACGGTCATGATTCAAGATTCGGATCCGCGTGTCAAACTGTCAAACTGCTGAAATCACGTGACATTGGTGATATGAATCAATACGCTGATTCACAACCGTTTAGGGGTGTCCCCGACTAAGGATTTACACATTCGAATCAGAATTTTCGAATCTCTCTATAGTCGACTGATAGTCGAATCATCTATGTGTGTGTAAACCATAGACCGGAAAAAAATAAACGGTATAAACGAAGGGCAGGACACTAGTCAGCAGGAGGCTAAGACTATATTTATTTTACTTTACACACGGCACACAGCCACCACTTTTAATAAAGTGATCAAAACTATACACTACACATTCGTAAATTAACCGTTCTCTCATAACATTTAAACGCCACGATCGAAACACAGAACATCACACAAATATATAAAAGAACATTTGAATAAATACACCTAAAAAATACCTGCCTAGAGAGGAAAAGAACACTTTGAGTGCGTTTATATGCATGTCCTTAAGCCGATTGTGCCTAAATGGGGTTGCGCACCGGACTGAAGCTCAGCGCCGTGTCTCCGGTATCTCAGATAACCAGGCAGACGTGAACGTTATGTACGCGCAAGCTCAATTTTGAATCGACTTCTGACAGAAGAGCTGCACGATGAGTGTATCTTGTAGCACAGGGTGAAATCAGTATGTACATTCACGATTTGAGGGAAATATACATTTAATCGGCGTGGACAGGCATCAAATGCCGCCGTCGGTGTATATGTGTTCGAATTATAAAGGCGCGGCGTATCCGGTGCGAAGCTCCGCTCAGCGCCGCGAGTCCCGCGACACGTCTTTATAACACTAATATTGAGCACCCCCATATTGCCAAAATGGTATAATCCTCGTTTCATAACTGACCATGAGATCAGTGGTCGAATCCGGTCCTGCATATCGATGCATCGAATCTTTGACAATTAGGGGTCACCTCTACAACCGTTTGAATCTTTATTTGAGGTTTGAAAACAAACGTGGAAGAGAAGACAATGCTGAATAAAGTCAAAGTTTTTGTTATTTTTGGACCAAAATGTATTTCCGACGCTTCAAAAGAATCTAACTAACAAACTGATGTCTCATATGGACTACTGTGATGATGTTTTTATTCCCTTTCTGGACATGGACAGTATAGTGTGCATACACTTACATTCAAGGGACAGAAAAGCCTCGGACTAAATCTAAAATATCTTAAACTGTGTGTGAAGATGAACGGAGGTCTTACGGGTGTGGAACGACATTAGGGGACATTTCAATATGAAATATATTGCTGTAAAAAGTACAATATTATGTTTTTGAAGATTGTGGAGTAAGAGTTTCCAAAGAAGAACACTGATAAAGTACATATACTTGAAAAACAAAATTACTTGGAAAGTGAATGTAAGCACACTATACTGTCCATGTCCAGAAAGGGAATAAAAACATCATCACAGTAGTCCATATGAGACATCAGTGGGTTAATTAGAGTCTCTTGAAGCATCGGAAATACATTTGGGTCAAAAAATAACAAAAACTACGACTTTATTCAGCATTGTCTTCTCTTCCGGGTTTGTTTTCAATCCTCAAATAAAGATTCAAATGGTTATGAACCAGTGAATCGATTCGGATTGCGTGACAAACTGCTAAAATCACGTGACATTAGCGATCCGAATTCTGAATGTGTCTATGTATAATTGAGATTATTTGCATTACATGCAGGACGGGATGAGCACACGGACGGCTGCTGGAATAGAGAGTTGGCAGCGCAGAGCTCCAGCTCAGACTCCGCGAGATCTGCCCGCTGCCATCCGCTCGGTCTTTATTGTGGGGGTGATGTTTCAGCATTTACTTACTTGCATCTTATTTTTTGGCAAACTCAAAACAAGTCCACCGTAATGACTCTACAATAGATGGATTTGAATGATGTTTGACTGGTATCTGTGGTGCTTGATGTGTGTACAGGAAGCAGCTCCTGTGGAGGACATGTTCAACGCTCAGAGAGAGGAACAGCAGAGACAATGGGTACAGGAACTGGACCGGCAGAGAGAAGAGGCCAAACTACGCCGACAACGAGACAAAGAAATGAACAGCCAGGTGAACTCATCCCACACTGATTCCAGTCCAGTTTATTTTTATAGCACTCTAAAGGAAGTGTATGTAAGATTGTGTCCAAAACTGGTACTGCAGTCACTATCCCCTCTCCCACTCCCCCTCACTCGAGGTTGCCAGATCGGCTGCAGGATCAGCAGGACCGTTTGTAGATCTGCAGCTGTGGTAACTAGAGCAGATCTCGCAACCCAGATGCCCAAGCACTACTGACTCCGTGATTGGTCGATGGTGGAGGGCGGAGCTTCAGGCCAAAACACAACATATCAACATCAGTTGAGCTGCAACAACAACTTTTAAATGACAATATCCTGGCCGGACTACTGTTGTCAGAGATATAAGTATTTGAACTTAACATGATTTCTCAATGTCTAGCGACATATCAGGGCCATTTTATGATTAATTGAATTAGATTTCTTACATACATTTCCTTTAAACAATACAAATTGCTTCAAAACTGCTTTACAATAAAACGTAAGTATCTCAAAATTCAGTTTCAGGAATCATTGATTTTCATTTTAAGCTAAAGCAGGGTGGGCACGATTAATAGACTGTTACTTGTCAGACTGTACAAACACGATCACCGCTGTAAGCCATGTCACACTGTAAGATCTCAGTTGTCATTACTGTCAGTCTGGTACGGTTGTCAAGACGTGTTAAAAACGCACACAAAAAGACTTGTCCAAAGTTTTACATCATCAGTCCGTGTTAAGTGACGGTGAGCTGCGTTTATGTGTGGCATTGAACAGGGTGTCCGCGGGGTTTTAAAAAGTATTAAAAAGTGATAAATCAAAATTGTCAAATTTAAGGCCATTAAAAGTGTTAAATTTGGTCTCATAGGTATTATTTTTTTCCAAATTAGGTATTATTTTTTCAGACTATCAGGTGTCCTATTCTGATTGAAATTGTATCTGCGTTCGGCGTTAGTTCGTTTAAATATGGGCTTTAGCATATCTGGGCACATAATCAAAGATCTTTCGTCTCCGTCTCAACCATGGTCTCAACGTATGTTTGATGCTGACGTCATATTCAGTGGTCGTTCGGCATCCTCTCAGAGCACAGCGCGCACAACAGACGTGGCTGGCTTACGTTTTATTTTAGACTTGCTTCAAGGCATATCTTCAACGACTGTCCTCATAAGAGCAATCTTAAACGATGTATATATATATATATATATATATAGTCTAAAATGAACAAAGAGTTGTGAGAGAATGAGGCGCGATCCATAGACAGTATAAACAGTGAGATCCGCGTGTCTGTCTGCTCTTAAAGGGACAGCAGCCAATAAAGCTTCCTGTCAGTAAAGTTAAAGAACAAAGGGAACAGAGAAAATGACTCGCTGGGCTTGACTAAATAACTTTTGTAGCTTTAATAAGGATTAAATATTTAATTTATAGTTTATGCAGTGCAGACTGCATATAACTTTGATAACTGTATTAAATTTCTGTATATTTCCTTACTGTTAAGACAGGAAGGGCAGGAATAAACATGACATTTATTATGGGTTTATGTTAGCATTGTTTTAAGTTTACTTAAATTAAAAACTGTTATATTTTTGAAGCCTAATAATGAATGTAAAAAAAAAAATCAGTAACTGTATTGATATCAGTAATACTGGCCTTCATTCATAAAAAGATGCCATTTAAACAAGTATTTAAAATATACTGTCTTTATGTTGTTTCTACATTAATTTGATTAACTGTGGAACTATGATATTAAAAATGTATTAAAAACGTACAAAAACTTTTTTTTATTGCGATTAATCACAGAAAAAATGTGTGATTAATCTAATTAAAGTTTTTAATCGATTGACAGCACTAGTTTTTAGTATTTTGTTTAATTCAACAACTTATCACAGTTATAGAAATGTAGTATTTGGCTCAGGTTTTGTTGTTGGGAAAAAAACACTAAATAATTTAATTGCTGAATTACCAATTATTAATTGAAATCAGATGTGTGTGCAGTAATGCTTCTCCTCAACCAACCTTTGTGAATGTTGAGATCTATGATAACTTATAACAGATTTCCTCCTTGTGTCGATTCTAAATCTATTCTTTTTTGTATGTTATATATGTCAAAATCTATGTAAATAATAGAAAGGTCGCTGATTAACACTTCACAATTCAGTGTCGTGATGGTTTTAAAAAATATTCTAAAGTTAGTAAAAAAGGTATTAAAAAGTAGTAAATTTAACTTAAGGATTGCTGTATATACCCTGTTGAAAAAACAATCTGTAGCGTTAATTTTGATCATAGCGTTGTCTTTAAAAAAAAAAGGAAAGGAAAAAGCGAAGTGTATGTGTATGGAGCAAGTAGTGGTTTGTTAACCAGTCAGGTTGTGCACTCCTATTGGTTTTTGATTTAACATTAGTCATAGGAGAAGTTAGACTGTTTTTCAAATCTTCTGTTCTGACAAGACAGAATTTAAAATGTACGGGTAGTATGGGCTATGAAAATAAATCTGCAAATGTTTATCCTTTTGATCTTTCATAAATAAAATTAAATAAATCACAAAATCTAACCGTTCATTGAAGTGAAAGAATGGGGGCATTTGAAACATTTATTTCATTATTTTTCTCCAAAACATGTTGGACACAATTATTGGCACCTCTAGAATTTTGGCACCTCTAGTGTCCCATTAATTTTAAAATTAAGCACACCAGTCACTAGGAACACGAAATTGCCTAGCTATGAAGTATAAAAATGACAACACAAAGACTAAATCCCCCAATCATCCTCCCAATGAGTAAAAGCACAGAATATAGTTCTGACGTGCAGCAAAAGATTGTTGAGTTTCACCAAATAGAAAGTGGCCGTAAGAAAACTGATAAAGCATTGAAAATCCCCATTTCCACCATCAGGACAATAATTAACTAAAGATGTTCTGAATCTGCCTGGAAGAGGATGTGTTTATATCCTCCTAATCCACGAGAGGAGGAGTGTTTGAGTGGACAAAGATTCTCCAAGAAGCATTTGCAGATAACGGTGACAGACTCATATGTCAGAGGATACAATAGTCTAACCATGATGTGAAGAAGGATTTTAGTTGCGCTCGTTGTCATATACTTTTGATTAAAGGGTTAGTTCATCCAAAAATGAAAACTTGATGTTTATCTGTTAACCCCCAGTGCATCCAACATGTAGGTGTGTTTGTTTCTTCAGGAGAACACAAATGAAGATTTTTAGCTCAACCGTTGCTGTGTGCCAGTCATATAATGATGTGAATGGGTAACAACTCTATGAGAGCAAAACAAACAAACAAAAAAACATGCTTAGACAACATGCACAAAGAGTCCTGTGGCTCATGACGACACTGATATCTTAAGACACGAAACAATCAGTTTGTGTGAGAAATCGAGCCGTATTTATAGCATTTTTCACCTCCAATACAACGCTATATCCAACAGCCTTCACACGCTTCACTTCCGGTAAGGTCAATAATACAAGCTCTGGCGTAGTTTACGAGATTCACTTCTGGTGTTGGCATAAACTACACCAGATCGTGTATTATTGACCTTACCGGAAAAGAAGCGTGTGAAGGCTGTTGGATATAGCGTTGTATTTGAGGCAAAACATGATATAAATACGGCTCGATTTCTCACAGAAACCAATCGGTTCCTGTCTTAAGACATCAATGTGTCGTCAGGAGCAGCAGGGTTTTTGTGCATGTTGTCTAAGCATGTTTTTTTGTTTGTTTGTTTTGCTCTCATAGAGCTGTTACCCATTCACATGCATTATATGACTGGCACACAGCAACGGTTGAGTTAAAAATCTTCATTTGTGTTCTCCTAAAGAGAAACAAACACACCTACATGTTGGATGCACTGGGGGGTCAGCAGATAAACATCACATTTTCATTTTTGGGTGAACTAACCCTTTAACCTCTGCCTCCACAGGTTGAGGACATGGAGCGATGGGCCATTCATTTTGACTCTCTGCACCAGCCCTCCACAGTGGGCCCTGAGCGCGGCGTGCCTGACATGAGCAGCTGTCTGTCCCATCATCGCTC
Source organism: Pseudorasbora parva (assembly GCF_024679245.1). Lineage (NCBI taxonomy): Eukaryota > Metazoa > Chordata > Actinopteri > Cypriniformes > Gobionidae > Pseudorasbora > Pseudorasbora parva. Next base: position 36,814,589 of record NC_090185.1, on the reverse strand, counting down.
TGTTTCAGGAGCCCTGTCCACTGCATGGGAGGGCGTGAGTGCGTTTGGAGCGGACAGTTTGGGGAGGGCCAGCGTTGACACCACTCAGGGAACCCATCAGAGATCCAGGTCAGTTAGCTGACCTCAGTTAGTCTGGCTTGTTCAAAGGTTTTATGGAAATAAAAATGCCCTTGTAATTTGTTGTTTAGTCATCTTCGCACAATGACAGCTTTGCTGGACCCCGCTCAGATCGAGGAACGAGAACGCCGGAGACTCAAACAGCTTGAGCACCAGGTAGGATTCATCCCTTGATCAAACTGACAGGAAATCACTGCTGTACAGTTTTTATCATATTTAAACATTTCTGAGCTCTATAATAATGTGTGATGTGTAGCGAGCAATTGAGGCTCAAGTAGAGGAGCGCAGACGTCAGAAAGAGAAAGAGGAGGCCACACGACGAGCACAGGAACAAGAAGAGGAGAGGAGGGTTGAAAGAGAGCGAGAGCGACTCCAGCAGCAGTATATAAACGACTCGGAGAAACAGCGAAACAAAGAGGTAAAAAGCTAATTAGGGGCCAAACAACGAAGTGATCAGGAGATATAAAAAAGGGCTATTGGGTCTTCCCATGTAAAATCAACCAAATTTCAGAAACTTCCCCGACTCAAAAAGTATTTTGACTTGGCTTACAGTATACATACATACAGTGGGTACGGAAAGTATTCAGACCCCTTAAATGTGGTTCCTCTTTGTTATATTGCAGCCATTTGCTAAAATCATTTAAGTTAATTTTTTTTCTCATTAATGTACACACAGCACCCCATTTTGACAGAAAAACACATAATTGTTGACATTTTTGCAGATTTATTAAAAAAGGAAAACTGAAATATCACATGGTCCTAAGTATAAAGGGAATGCATCGATGTCACTTTCCCGCCGGAACACGCCCCCTCAGCCTGGGCTGGGTGGCAGAAGAGCTGCTGTGTGACCGCAACTTTTAGAGGAAAACGCGAGTATAGCAAACAATTATCAGTTTAAACTAAAGGCTGGGCTCGATATAGTGGTCCTTACAACTACCACAGATTCAGTGATCCATGGATAATGACATGCAGCCAGGAATCGTCTTTTCCTGACATTTTTATGAGCCTGATTTCGGCATGATTATTTATAACTGATCAGTCATCACATTTTTCGAGTGAATCCCACTTGTATATGTGGATGGGTCAGTGTATTGAAGCGTGTATTTGGCCGCTTGCCACGAATGGAAAACAAAATTGTATTCAAATTCTGAATACAAGACCTATTAATAAAAAATAAATAATAACTATATTGCCCAGACAGCGTGCAAAGAGTGCTCCCTTTATAATCACTAAAAGTTGTTACTCATTCAAAAAACACAATCACACAGATTTCCGCAGTGAAGCTGGTATACAATGAAGCTCTTATTTTCACAATGATAGATATCAACGAACATGTCTGTGATTGACTACATCACTCACCGAGGCGAAAACACGTTGGAAATGTAATCATTTCACAAGTGCAAATACAGATACACACTGGATCATTTGCTAGCTCCTTTTTGCTGATAATATGCAATTATTACGAATTATAACGGAGGATTACATATCCTAGACAAGCAGTTATGGGCAGCGCTTCCCTCTTAAAGCAGAAGCAGCAGCAGGTTGGTGGTTTGAGTGAGAAAATTGCACGCTATTATCAAGTCCGTCTCAAGCTCGGAACTGCGATGTCCATTGGGTCCGTGGACAAGCCTCCCCCTACCCCCTTTGTGTGCTGCCTCAGTCTTTTTGCCACTCAGCGGGGCGTAATCGCAGTCGCTCCAGCTGACAGTGACGTCAAGTGCATTCCCTCTATTCAGACCCTTTTGCTGTGACACTCATATTTAACTCAGGTGCTGTCCATTTCTTCTAATCATCCTGGAGATGGTTCTACACATTCATTTGAGTCCAGCTGTGTTTGATTATACTGATTGGACTTGATTAGGAAAGCCACACACCTGTCTATATAAGAACTTACAACTCACAGTGCGTGTCAGAGCAAATGAGACTCATGAGGTCAAAGGAACTGCCTGAAGAGCTCAGAGACAGAATTGTGGCAAGACACAGATCTGGCCATGGTAACAAAAAAAATTATGCTGCACTTCCTAAAAGTACAGCAGCCTCCATAATCCTTAAATGGAAGATGTTTGGGACGACCAGAACTCTTCCTAGAGCTGGCGGTCTGGCCAAACTGAGCTATCGGTGGGGAGAAGAGCCTTGGTGAGAGAGGTAAAGAAGAACCCAAAGATCACTGTGGATGAGCTCCAGGGATGCAGTCAGGAGATTGGAGAAAGTTGTAGAAAGTCAACCATCACTGCAGCCCTCCACCAGTCAAGGCTTTATGGCAGAGTGGCCCGACGGAAGCCTCTCCTCAGTGCAAGACACAGGAAAGTTTGCCTAAAAAACACCAAGATGGTGAGATATAAGATTCTCTGGTCTGATGAGACCAAAATAGAACTTGTTGGCCTTAATACTAAGCGGTATGTGTGGAGAAAAAGATCACCTGTGCAATACAGTCCCAACAGTGAAGCATGGTGGTGGCAGCATAATGCTGTGGGGGGGTGTTTTTCAGCTGCAGGGACAGGACAACTGGTTGCAATCGAGGGAAAGATCAATGCGGCCAATTACAGGAATATCCTGGACAAAAACCTTCTCCAGAGGGCTCAAGACCTCAGACTGGGCCGAAGGGTCACCTTCCAACAAGACAATGACCCTAAGCACAGCTAAAATAATGAAGAAGTGGCTTCACAACAACTCCATGACTGTTCGTGAATGGCCCAGCCAGAGTGACTTAAACCCAATTGAGCATCTCTGGAGAGACCTTAAAATGGCTGTCCACCAACGTTTACCATTCAACCTGACAGAACTGGAGAGGATCTGCAAGAAGGAATGGCAGAGGATTCCCAAATCCAGGTTTGAAAAACGTGTTCCCAAAAAAAACCTCATGGCTGTATTAGATCAAAAGGTGCTTTTACTAAATACAGAGCAAAGGGTCTGAATACTTAGGACCAGGTGATATTTCAGTGTTTCTTTTTTAATAAATCTGCAAAAATGTCAAAAATTCTGTGTTTTTCTGTCAATATGGGGTGCTGTGTGTACATTATTGAGATTTTTTAAAACTTTTTTACTTTTTTTACTAAATGATTTTAGCAAATGGCTGCAATAAAACAATGAAAAAGTTCAGGGGGTCTGAATACTTTCCGTACCCACTGTATATCCTTTTAATATCCTTTTAGATTCTGATTCTTAACAAACATTTATTTTGGTATCTTAATAGACTTGGGAGGGGCTCATAGAAATTTTGTTTCTCTTGTTTCAAAAGATAAAGAAAAATGGTAGGATCCATTTTTTTAATTTTTATTTTATTTCGAATATGAAAGTTGTGAAAAATGTATTCCAGGAGGTGCAGTCACGTAAAACTGAGGAGCTTTATCTGAGCATTCAGAGAGCCCAAGACGAGGCGTTTAAAGACAAACACTTCCAGAGAATCAGAGACTTGGCCAAGAAAGGGCACGATGTGTCCAAACTACTAAACAGCCTGGAAGGAGACTCGCTGTCACAGGGTATGGTAGGAAAGAAACATTTGCTTTGCATTTTCAACATTTTGAATGCATTGTTATAAAGTAATAGCCCTTTTAGCCCTCAGCGGTCCAGATTTACCTGCTACATCAGCAATCTTAACATCGTCCAAGAGTCAAACCCAGAGGATGACACCTCCTTCCACAACATCTCCAAGAAAAGACACTGCTGTTCAGACAGGTTTGTTTGTTTGATGAGTAAATTGACATAATTCAAACTTGTGTTTAAAAAAATGTATTAAAAATGACAAATGCACTAGCATAATATCCACACTGTATCAGCAGTGGCATAATATCCATCTATGATTTTTCAGAGATCAGTCATCAGCCTGGGAATGAGACTGTTAGAGATGATTATAAACAATCTCCTGCTGCAGTAATACACACAGCTCCTCCCAACACTATAAATGGCAAGAAATCCCATCATGGTGAGGTAAAAGCATCTGAAAAGTGCAACGATCATCTGCGTACTGCACCTAAAGAAGCCGGAGCCGACCTTTATGAGCCTTACGCACGGACCGGAAGGAACCAGAAGCTGGGAAAAAAACCAGAGTGGAACACACAGCGACCTAGTAAAGCTTTCGTCCCAGCGTCCGAAAGGTATCCTGAAGCCTTGAAGAGACACAGGCAGGAGAGCAGGAGACAGAGGCAGATAGAGCTCATGACGCTGGTGGAAAGAAACACACTCTCTCGAACACCACAGCCAGAGACGCTGCCACCAGCATACATTGTCCAGAATCACAGACCTGAAGCACAAACACACAGAAATTCACCAAAACTACAGGTGCCAGTTCGCTATTCATAGTATTCAAGAATTCTTGCGTAGCGTTGGGAACCAAAAAAAGTAGAGATCAGTTACTTATCAAGTACTAAAAGGAAAGTTAAAGGACAACTCCATTGAGAAATCAACCTAAGGGTAATTAACAGATGGTTACCGATTACGTGTTTACAGACAGCAGCCATCTTGGAAAACAGTCTCGACTAGTCGAGCCACGAACGCTGTGCTAAGTGAGCTGGTCGATAGGAATTAAGTTTGTGAAATCTAATTACATGGATAATTTAATTTGTATTTATTTATTTTCTCTGCTGCGTTCAGTGTTTTCGTCCGGAAACAACCGACCATATGAGACTCCAAGTCACAGTTCATCACTTAGCACAGCGTTCGTCGCTCGACTGGTTGAGACTGTTTTCCAAGATGGCGCCTGTCTGTGTTTTTAGAGATAAAACTCTTTACATTCGATTTTCATGAAAACGTATCCCAGAGAATGATCTACTCGGTAACCATCTGTTAATTACCCCTAGGGTCATTTCTCACCAGAGTTGTCCTTTAAAGTATTTAGAACCAGAACCATTGTTAAGTTCCTTACAGTTCCCATTCCTATAAATGCATGTAGTGCAAACCCGTTCATGTCAGACTGTTGATTTCATTTTTTTTCTTCTTTGTTTAGAGTGAAAATCAACTCCAACAAATGTCAGCCTTCAGTGCTGAAAGGTGAGTGGAGCTTGAAGCTATTTTAGATTTCTGATGAACTTTTTACTTCAAAACAAGAATACATAAAGACTCAAATTTATTGTTTAGAGTTAACTCTCCAAAAAGCTACATCACTGTAATAGACTAGAGTGAGTATTTAAAGGATTAGTTCACCCAAAAATGAAAAGTATTTCATTAATTACTCACCCTCATGTCGTTGCACACCCCTAACACCTTTGTTCATCTTCGGAACATAAATAAAGATATTTTTGTTAAAAGCTGATGGCGGAAAAAGGCTTCAGAAAGGCATTGTCAGTATATTTCCTTAGACCCACTCACAAGACCCATAAAAGGACCCATTACAAGGTCCATCTCACTACAGTGGCTGTACAATAATTTTATCGAATGGCGAGAATAGTTTTTGTGCGCAACAAAATCAAAAAAATTACTTTATTCGCCAAGTTATTGTCTTCCGTGTAGGTCTCTGACGTGAACTCACCTGGAACTCAGGCGATAGCGGCGCTCCTCCTCTTCTGGATTTTGTAGTCAAACGGTGGAGCTGCGTCATATTCTCGCGCATGCGTCCAGTTCATGTCAATAACTTGGTGGATAAAGTTATGTTGATTTTTTTTGCGCATAACTTTTTTCGTCGCATTGTAAAATTATTGTACAGCCACTGTAGTGAGATGGACTTTGTAACGACATCTTTAGTGCCTTTTATGGCCTTTTCTTGTGAGTGGGTCAGTGGAAATATACTGAATGCCAATGGAGGCCTTTCTGAAGCCTTTCTCAGCCATCAGCTTTCAACAAAAGTATCTTCTTTGTGTTCTGAAAATGAACGAAGGTCTTACGGGGGTCGAACGACATGAAGGTGCTTGACACCCTGCTATTTTGCAAGTTCTCCCACTTGGAAATCAAGGAGGGGTCTGAAATTGTCATCGTAGGTGCATGTCTACTGTGAGAGACATAATCTAAACAAAAAAAATCCAGAAATCACAATGTATGATTTTTTAAACTATTTATTTGTATGATACAGCTGCAAATAAGTATTTTAACACCTCAGAAAATCAATGTTAATATTTGGTACAGTAGCCTTTGTTTGCAATTAAAGAGGTCAAACATTTCCTGTAGTTTTTCACCAGGTTTGCACACACTCCAGGAGGGATTTTGGCCCACTCCTCCACACAGATCTTCTCTAGATCAGTCAGGTTTCTGGCCTGTCGCTGAGAAACATGGAGTTTGAGCTCCCTCCGAAGATTCTCTATTGGTTTTAGGTCTGGAGACTGGCTAGGCCACGCCAGATCCTTGATATGCTTCTTACAGAGCCACTCCTTGGTTATCCTGGCTGTGTGCTTCGGGTCATTGTCTTGTTGGAAGACCCAGCCTCGACCCATCTTCAATGCTCTAACTGAGGGAAGGAGGTTGTTCCCCAAAATCTCGCAATACATGGCCCCGTTCACCCTCTCCTTAATACAATGCAGTCGCCCTGTCCCATGTGCAGAAAAACACCCCCAAAGCATGATGCTACCACCCCCATGCTTCACAGTAGGGATGGTATTCTTGGGATGGTACTCATCATTCTTCTTCCTCCAAACACGTTTAGTGGAATTATGACCAAAAAGTTCTATTTTGGTCTCATCTGACCACATGATTTTCTCCCATGACTCCTCTGGATCATCCAAATGGTCATTGGCAAACTATAAGACGTTTAAGTTAACTATAAGACTATAAGTCGGTGGGCGGGGCTTAACATAATGACGGCAGAGTTGTGTTTGTGTGCTACTCGTAAACACAGATGCTGGCGAACGGCGGTCTTTCGAATCGGCTTTGGCCGCGACTCTGGAAGACTTGGAGTTAACCTTTTCTCTGAGAAAAGAACAAATAACGGCACTGAAGTCAATCTTAAAAAGGGAAGATGTGTTCTGAGTTTAGCCGACCGGATACAGCGAAAGTTTAATCTGTCTACTACCTCCCCTTCACGTTGCTCTGGTTGGTTGTAGTGCTATCCAGTTGTGTGCACGCCGTGAAACAAGCCGTGTTTGAAAGACAACCGTTTATCCGCCCCTCGGATTAAGCTGTCAATGGTGAGTTTACAGACCAAACATCTTCATGTGGGTTTGAGTTGTCAGGCTAGCATAACGTTATAATATTGTATAACAATATAAATCTGTCGGTCCCCCTTTTGCTGCCAAAACAGCCCTTACCCTTACTCCACTAGACCCCTGAAGGTATGCTATGAAATCGGGCACCAAGAAGTTAGCAGCAGATCCTTTAAATCCTTTGGGCTGCGAGGTGGCGCCTCCATTGATCAGACTTGTTTGTTCAGCACGTCTCACAGATGCTCGATTGGATCGAGGTCTGGGGAATTTGGAGGCAAAGTCAACACCTCAAAATCATTGTTGTGCTCCTCAAACCATTCCTGAAATGGTTTTATGATACTGGTTGTTGAAATTATTTAAAACACACATTTTGGCAGAATCAGCTGCTATTTCTGCATCAATATTCATTTGCTCTTGTCTTTTCCTCTGTTGTACCTGTTGTACCGCCGAAGCATGTTTCTCCTTTAAAGCAGTTTCATGTGCAATTAATGCAGCCTTTTCTTCCTCTGCTATAATTCATGCTGAAGAAGCAGAATATCTCCTTGTTAGCACACTGCTAGAACTTTGAAACGCTGTAATTTGGTTCAATGTGATCTTGATAAGCATTGTCACCAACAACAGAACATGAAACTTGACTTTCAGGACTCGACCATTGATGAACATCATCCATAAAACCATTGCAAATTAACATCTTTCCATTGAACCATGCTTGTTGCTTTTCTTTTTCTTCATTGGGCAAAAGAACCATCACTGAATTCATTTCTTTTCCTTTATCACACAATTTGATACATTTCTCAAAAGCACATTGCACATCCATTTCATACTCCTGGTTAGACATAAAATCTCTAATGATAACAATCAAGTATTTTGCTTTATTTACTCTACTCTTTCTTGTTTTCTGAAATGTTTTCAGCAATGGCGTTGGAGTAAGTTTGGTGTTTTTGTTGTTTTCCCCCCTCAGAATCCATTTCAACATTCTCAGTCGGCACATTAGTCTCTGTTTGTTTACCAGCAGCCATAAAATCTTTACCACAGTTAACCAGACTCATTTTCACAGAGTGTTGAATTAATTCACCTTGTCAGTACCTTTAAAAATGAAGCAACCAATGCATTGGATTTACACTATTAAATGTGTAAGTCATTCATAAGGAAGCCTTACACATATCTTGCATTGGATTTATTTACAATAAATACGCTTCATATTGACTTGTCCTTCTTTCACATGTCCAACTATATCCAAAGTGCTATCCAGTGCTTAATTCGTTTAAAAGTTCCAAAGTGATGCATGATAATCCACAAAGGTGCAATTTTGGACCAAATTCAGTGACAATGACCTTCTTGTCACATAAGCCCCTTTCACACTGCACGTCGCACCCGCAATATTCCCGGAATATCTGTGTGAAAGCACCACGTCCCGGCATTGATTGCTGAATTGAACCCGGGTCGGGGACCTAGTAATATTGTGGTATTCAACCCGGGATGAGCGCTGTGTGAACAAAAGCCGAAACTAATGCCGCAACATGTACGTAGTTATCGTGCGACTCCTAGAGCTTGTTTTTTCAGTAATACAACCCTGCAGTGCCAGAAGAGCTAGTCGGTGTTTTAAACGCAGAGAGTGTTCGTATACAAAAGAAACTAAAATTAAACAAGCAGAAATGAGCGCAAACTGGACACAAGTCGAGACCACGGAGCTCCTTACTATCCGCGCTGAAGCTGAGATCGCTCGCCATTATACGTCACATCAGGATGTCACGTGTCAACTCGATCCGGGACCGTTACGGGTTGTGTGTGAAAGCGCACATATTACGGTATTTTGCTGGCATTGTGAATGGACCAAATCTAGCGGCCCGGGAACAAATGCCGGGTCGCATTATCCGTCTATTTGCCGGAATCGCAGTGTGAAAGGGGCGTTAGAGGTGTTTGTAGGATTGTTTTTGATGCTTGGCTCCAGAGAAAAGAGCATTGTCACCAACAAAAGAAAAGAGAAAAAAGTTCTCGCTCCCAGGGCTGCGATAACAAAATGACAATTTTTGTTCTCGCAGCCCTGGTTTGGGAGTTCTCGCAGCTTGTTCTCGACACATCGCCTGAGCAGAATTTTTTCCTGCGGGTGTCTGAGAACTATTGTGTGATTGGTCATACATTTAAAGTGGGCGTGGTTAATGCAGAGAAACGCAGATGATCGGCACCTGCTTTACTTGGGAAGTATGGAATATACTGGCAAGAAATGGCAAACTGTTCT